>NC_043011.1:22057633-22390133 GCF_006345805.1 Octopus sinensis | reverse complement strand
GCATCGGTTGTCAAGCGATGTTGGGGGGACAAACACAGACACACACATATATAGGACGGGCTTCTTTCAGTTTCCATCTACCAAATCCACTCACAAGGCTTTGGTTGGCCCAAGGCTATAGTAGAAGACACTTGCCCATGGTGCCACGCAGTGGGACTGAACCCAGAACCATGTGGTTGGTAAGCAAGCTACTTACCACACAGCCAATCCTGTGCATACATATATATATGTAAATGTAAGAATATATTCATAAACGCACATGTATGTGTAGATGTACAAGTACATCTGGTATATACATGTATGTGCACTGAATTCGACCCTTTCCTGGTGTCCTGAATGTTAAAATACCTTGATTCAAATTAATCTTATAATGAATTAATAATAATAATAATGATATATATATATATATATATATATATATATATACATACGAGCAAAACACCCCCTGTCCAATGGACAGTGCTGAGTTGTCAAACATTTAAACCAAATTTTCTCAAAACAACTTGTCCGACCATCCCATAGGCCTCCTCTTTGAGAAACACTGATTTAACCTAAATTTGAGACACCAGCAAAAGAAGAAATAAGATAGACTTTTTTTCTATTCCAAAGAAAAACGATTTTATTAAAACAAATATGCAACCGAAAAGTTTAAAGTACCAGTAATGATAAATCTGTTGACTGGGAGAACACAAACATGATTTAAACAGTAAGCTTGGCAGGAAAGACACGTGTTTTCTTTTCAAAATAATTAAGCATGCCTTTATTTCAATAAAATTTTTGGTTTTGTTAAACGAAGTTAAGGCAAAAAAAAATATCTTCTTGAGAAACCAAATAGTCTTTCCTTCCTTCATGCCAAGTTTGAAGAAAATATCTCTTTTGCATCTTACTTTTTTGGTCTCTTAAATATACTGCATTTTGTGACATTATTTCAAGCCAGCCGGCTTTTTGTTGCACAAACTGTACATGCATTTTCTCGCATACGTGTAGTATCAATTGCAACAGCTGATGTACTTGTGCATACAAATGCATGTTCCCACGGCTTTATCAATCGCATTCTCACCTGGAATCGATTTTTGTAATTTTTTCAAGACTTATACACACCCTGATACTGTCAGTATCTACATATCAAATTTGAGCGCAATCAGATGGAGGATGCCTGAGATCCTAGAATACACACACTGACAGACAGAACGGATTTTATATAATATATATATATATCCTCATCATTTAATGTCTGTTTTCCATGCTGGCATGGGTTGGACAGTTTCACAAGAGCTGGTCAGTTGAAGAGCTGCCCACGTTCCATTTCTGTTTTGGCATGATTTCTACAGTTGGATGCCCTTCCTAACACCAACCACTTTTCAGAGTGTGCTAGGTGCGTTTATGTGGTACTGGTATGTGTGCTTTTTACATGGCACCAGAACCCACGAGCCTGCAAGATTAGAAATGGTCAGTCAGAGAGGGATGCAGGGAACATGTCTGTATGCAAGGACAGCCATGCTTTTACTTAGCTTGTGTCATTTCAAGAATACCAAACTGTACACGTACACACATTTATGAATATATCCTGACAGATTGATAGACAAACAGGCAGATAAATAGATAAACAGATAGATAGATAGACAGATATGTTTCTGTACTGGCAACACAGAGGGGACAAAATACAAAGTAGAGCTTTTCTTTTTGGGAAGGAAAGAAAAAAAAGATGGGGGTAGAATTTCGATCAAAAGGGATTGTGGTAAAAAAAAAAAAAACGATCAATAGGGATCATGTATCACTGAAGTGTCATAGTGTAAAATGGGAAACAGATTAGGTTTATCCGTGGAAAGAAAAGCCTACAGGAAAGACCACGGTAACCTCAGGCAATAATGACATGCAAAAAAACACATTACAGTAAGAGATTCTCTTTTTTCCTCTCTTTTTCTGGTTCATAGAACTATGCTCAAGGTGGGTCCGTCATTCACACGTGCCATCCTTGCTACATTCACCCATTTTTTTTTTAAACATTCACTAGACAAAACTTCCCTCTCTACTCCCACCTTCCTCTTTAAGTTATACTTGAAGAAATTGATGGGAGATTGACCAGAGAGGAAAATGTTTGTCTCTAGACCTTTTAGACACATCCACCATACACACTCTTTTGCCATAGCCACATTATCATCATCATCATCATCATCATTTAACGTCCGTTTCCATGCTAGCATGGGTTGGACGATTTTGACTGAGGGCTGGCAAAGTTTCTACAGCTGGATGCCCTTCCTAACGCCAACCACTCCGAGAGTGTAGCGGGTACTTTTTACGTGCCACCTGCACGGGGGCCAATTAGGCGGTACTGGCAATGACCTCGCTCAAATCTTTTTACACATGCCCCCAGCACAGGTGCCAGTGAAGTGACGTTGGTAACGATCATGCTCGAATGGTGCCCTTTTATGTGCCATGGGTACGGAAGCCAGTTGGCTGCTCTGGCAACAATCACGCTCGGATGGTGTTCTTGGCACCCTACTAGCACGGGCACAAGTGCCAGTAAGGCGACGCTGGTAACAATCATACTCGAATAGCCGCTCTGTCAACGATCACACTCATATGGTGCTCTTTGCACCACGCTGATGAAAAAGGCTTTTCCTTCCCATTTCAAGGAAGGAGGCGCGACAATATTCTCGATAGACTTGGTTGATAAACTAACTTGTCCCACACATGATAGCAGTCGTTCGACATAGGTCCACAGGTTGGAAATGGTTGGACACTGTATGAGTGCATGCAGGATGGTTTCATCGCTCTGACCGCATCTCAGGCAGATCAGCCCCATGTTTCTCAAGCCATGCCTGTAGAGCTTATTCCAAATGAGTAGCGCTTCTCAACAGCACTGCCAGGCCAGGGATCCCTGGAAGTTGTCTATAGGTCCAGGCCCAAAAGTCATCTTGAACAAGCAGGTCAGGTATTCTTCGTCGATGCCCAGGTTTGACCCGAGATCTTCATCATACCTCCCCTCCACTAATCCCCCATAGAATGCTTTGGTTGTGTTGAAGTTGCTCAAGGTTGATCCGGGACAGCATAGTTGCTTCAGAGCAACGTGACACTCATGGTACCATTTGCCCTTCCTCGGCCTCTTTTTGATCCACGACTGCAGTTCAGTCATGGAGACGAGCTGCGGGAAAGCACGCCTTACAAACGGCGACAACACCTGTTCACTGTCGTCTGCATAGAGCTGGAGTTGTCACAGTCTCAGCGCATGTCTGCACATCATCAACCACAAATACCCAGCCCTCCTTTTAATGGGTGTTGGCAGCAAATGGATCACCTGACCATCGGAACGCATCCTTTCCACAAGAATCGGAAGAGAATGCGCTCTAGTTTGGTGATGGTAAGGTCAGGACAAGGCACAAAGGTCAGACAGTAGATGACGGAAGCAATTTACGTGATCGCCACCTCTGCCCGACCTTTTAGAGACAGCTTCCTCTCGGTCCATTGCCAGGCGAGAGTGACCAGCCTACTCGTTCCAGTTCTTCAGATAGATAGACAGACAGACAGATAGATTGATAAACAGATAGATAGATTAATAAACAGATAGATAGATAAACAGATAGCTAGACAGATAAACAGATAGATAGATATGT
Source organism: Octopus sinensis (assembly GCF_006345805.1). Classification (NCBI taxonomy): domain Eukaryota; kingdom Metazoa; phylum Mollusca; class Cephalopoda; order Octopoda; family Octopodidae; genus Octopus; species Octopus sinensis. The sequence goes on along the minus strand of NC_043011.1, from coordinate 22,386,519 downwards.
TTCTTTATTAGCCACACAGGGCTGGACACAGACGGGGAGAAAAAAAAAAGATAGATAGATAGATAGATAGATAGATAGATAGATAGATAGATAAACAGATAGATAGATAAACAGATAGGTAGATAGATAGACAAATAGATAGATAGACAGATAGATAAACAGATAGGTAGATAGATAGATAGACAAATAGATAAACAGATAGGTAGATAGATAGACAGATAGATAAACAGATAGGTAGATAGATAGACAGATAGATAAACAGATAGGTAGATAGAGAGAGAGAGAGAGAGAGAGAGAGAGACGTGTGTATATGTATATATACACACTTATACTTCCATACTTAAATACGTTCATATAACTACACACACAGGCATGCATTGGAAACATAACGATAGTGGTGGGGCGGAGTGAGAGATGGAAGAGAGAAAAAAAGAAAGAAAAATGAGTTGATCTCTCGTCAAACAATGCATTAAAGCTTCCTAACATTTAAAGTTTTGACTATACATACATGAAACAGATGTTAATATGTTTGGAGAGAAGTATCGAGAGTTATGTCGGATATCTTTGAACCAAACAAACAAACAAAAAAGCATCGGTGAAACTAACATTGTTTTGAAAATAAATTTATGTCAGAAAGAAAAAGGAAAATCTAGAAATTAAAACTAGTAATACGAAATATTTCATAATTGTCCAAACTAAGAAGGGTAGTAAACAAGAATTGGATGCTCTGTATGTTATTATGGGGATTTTTATTTTTAATAACAATGATAATACTAATAAAAACAGGGTGGATGATTCTAGAATGATCTGAAATCGATATGAATAGCATATTAAAAGTAATATTGTTGTTTTTAGTTGGAAGTCGAATAATTTTAGACTTTTGAATATGTTTAAGTTCTATCCGACTAACACGAAGTACGAACATCAATGAAAATATCTGATGGTTCGTTCAGACTCTTCGCATAGACTGTGAGGTGCAGATTTTATCAAAGAACAAAAGGAATGGTATTTTGGTAATACATTAATAAAGAACGAAAAATGTATTATTATTATTATTACACATTGTGGTCTTAAGAAATACGTTGTGAGATGATGTAGAAGTTAGTGCGTCATAATTAGGGAAAATAACTACCAAAATTAAAAATAAATAAAGATAAAAAATATAAAGTTTCTCAATGCAAAAATATTTTCAGACTCACCAGGATTTCAACAGCGATACAAGGGAAATAATGCAAGTTTAGTGTAAAAATTGAAAATATAAATAAATATAAGCAAGGGAGATAATCAGAAATCTAGTCTCCAACTACAATCAGATTACATGTGGTTAGTAAATAAACATATTAAGGAGCAGAGCACGAACAAGGAAACCCCGCCCCTTCTACAAAGCATTAACAGTGCCCCTCAAAGTAGACAGTCCTGCTCCCTCCGACTCCTGTGACGAAGACTGCGTTGGAAAATTTATATATATATATGGAATACTGGGGTCGAAGGAAGCGGTAATTGTGAGGGTGTGATCTTATACGTTTTTATCTCATATTTCTTTCGGTCGTGAGACTGCGGCCTTGTACTTTTTTAAAGGCCTGGTACCGCTTCCATCGGTCTTTTTTCCGAACTGGTATGTTAAGAGAATATAAACAAACCAACACCAGTTGTTAAGCGGTGGTGGGGACAAAAACACACACGTGTGTTTATGTATGTATATATATATATATACACACATATTAAAAATGGAGAAGGCCGACTTATGGGATTACCTTAAGTTTCTCGTCCAAAAAGGGTTTAGCTTTATGACGTATTGTCAGATCCCCAAAACATATATATACATATATATATATATATATATATATATATATATATATATATATAATATATATATATATATATATATATATATATATATATATACATACACGATGGTCTTTTAGTTTCCGTCAATCAAATCCACTCACAAGGTTTTGGTCAGCCGGGGCTATAGTAGAAACCCAAGGTGCCAAAATTAAGTCCCATGCAGTGGGACTGAACCTGAAACCATGTGGTTGGGAAACACACTTCTCAGCAACAGAGCTTAATTTTCAAAAAAATATTTGCAATCTGTAAACCCATCTGGTAATAGTTACTGGTCCAAGTGTTTTGACATTTCAAGTGTCATTTAATGGTGATCAGTCTTGTCGACAGGTGTATTTATGTTAAATTGTAGCAAGGGAACTTTGGAAAAGGTGTTAGTAAAATTCAGGGCTTCGATAGTTAAAACAGGAAAAAGTGAAAAGCACTGCGTTAGAATACTTTTTGGAATTCTGTATTTTCGCTATTTGTTATATTTATTAAAGCATTCTTTATATCGAAAGAATGCGTCATTATACTGATAAATTGTTTAAGACCGATGTTTCGTGTAACTTAATGTGCTTTTACTTCATATATAAAAAAATAAAACTCTGGTTCTCATAGAAAGTATTAATTTATTGATGCTTAGTTGTGAATAGTTATTGTTAATCACTGGGCATTCAGAAATGTTTGCAGTAATTACTGGTTTTTCGAATTCAGCTGTTCCCCTGGAAATCTGCCAATCTTCTCGGTGTTATTGCGTAAACGTCAATATAAAACAGTATTAGAATTCAGATTGCGTATCAATCTGACGCAATCTTGGAGAACAAGCATGAAATCATGCTCTAGTTTGTTATTTCTATTTAACGTTTATACTTGTATTCATTGTTTACATTTTACATGTTTTAACAGGAATATTACATCATTTCGTTTCTGCGCATGAAATTAAAAAGTTATGTTTAAACCATATATATATATATATAATTAAAGTTTATTTCAACCTGGTGTAGAATAGAAACTGAGTTTATTGCCCCAAATACTTAACAAGTCGAACGAATTGCAGTGAATTGTGATCTTAAGTTCGTCGGCCCACTTTGAGATTTACACATGTACATGGAAGGATAGTTTAGGACTGACAACCAATACACGTAATTATGTAAGAACTAAAATAGCAAGGCAATATATTAGTAGCTTGTGTATAACCTAAATGTTTTATACATTTCCATGTACGAAACTAATAACTTCACTGTTTTGATTCTTACTTATAATTATTTTCATCTATAAAGTCGGAGATTGTATTTACATTGGGTTAATCCTTTCTACAGATAGAGTTCTTGAAGGATTATATCTTCTAAGAGATAATCGTGCTCTGCTGCTATTTCTATCCCACGGCGGATATCTGATATTTTATCTACCTGCCCTCCTTTTAAAGATATTTATAGTAACTATCTTTTGTTTTGAATAATAAGTGTTAGCATTTAAAATTAGAAGTAATGTAGCAAGTATTCATCCAAAATAAGGTACTCACTTCATCTAACAGAGGATGAAATTCTATTTTCCTCCCTGATATGTCTAGTATATCTCCTCCAGAAATTTATGTAGACTGGTTGCTCTAAACTTCCATGAAAACATAATCTTATTCCAATTATTTTTGGAAAATTCAGTTATTTTCAGCAGACGTTAAAAAACGTTTCATATATTCATTCCTAGTTCTTGAATGGCACCACTCAAAACTATCTAGACTAGATTTATTAGTTTATTTTGTTTTGTTTTTATTGGGTCTATCGTTGTTACACTTCATATGACAATTATCAGTATTCATCTTGGTTTTCTCATAATGCAAAACTTCTTTGAGTAATGGAGCAAATATGCGAAAAATGTTGATAATGATATTGATTTGTCATACTAGCAATATGCCAAATTTGTAGGAGAAGGGAGAGGTATATTGATTGAAACAACCTTCAGTATATAACTGACCTTTATTTTATTGATACTAGAGTGATGAAAGGCAAAGTTGATCTCACCTGGATTTGAAATCAGAATTTAAGGGACATGATTAAATACTGCAAGGCATTTAGCTCAGTACTGCTAATCTTTTGTTGATTAACCCTTTTAATTCTAACCCACCTGGGGCCAGCCTGAATCTATGATACAAACGTTCTATTTTAAAGTGATCTAAATCAAATCCTCCCATCAAAATTTCCTGTTAATTTACATGTCAAACATCAGCTTGATAATAACTAAGTAATTTTACTAAATTCTTCAGGATTTTTCAAATATTGCAATCAATATTTTTCTCAGTGGTGGCAATTGTAGGACATCCAGACTTTGGGTCATCTTCAAGACTCTGCCTTACCTTCCTTCCTAAATTCAGCTGCCCGTTTTTGCACTGTCGATAAAGCTGAAGCATCTTTTAATGCAGCAACCATGTCAGTATGAATGCCTTTGGGGGCTTGACTTTTTTTTTCTGCAGGTATTTGATAACACCATGATGCCAAATTTTGTCCATTTTCAAGAGGTCGCTAATAGTTACATTTAAAGGCATCTTTGCACAGTCAGATGTCAGTTTACATGGAAAGAACCAATACAGTTATTAATAAGAAGGGTTGAAATTAATACATGCAAGATTTCACATCTCTAGCATCATTCCTTCATAGTCAGTAGTTTGCTTCCCAACCATATGAAATTAAGGCTGTGTATTTCAACAAAAACATGGTAAATAAAAGGGTTTAATAGCTTAACCATCACTCACAAATGACCTAAGTCATGCTGATATCAGTAATTAACCAGTTTACAGTGGTGATACATTTGGTTGCCTGTGTACAGCAACAATAATTGTGATTTAACCCTTCAGTGTTTAAACCGGCCATTTCCGGCCAAAATATTCTACCTATTTTATGTTCAAACTAGTCATATATGGTCATTCATAGCTACCTTATTATGTCATTTTAAAAATAAACAATCACATCATTGAAATCTCAAAGCCATGAAATAATGCAAGACTAATTTTACATGGTGTGAATAAATAAGCTTTACATTTGACAGAATAATCTGAATGCTTAAGGGTTAAAGCATGTACATTGCGTGCATAAATTTACATCAACCATTTTAAAAGGGTTAATTAGTCTAATCAAGTATTTTGAGTGTAGAGAATTTGAAATCCCTGCCTATTCTCTTTGCCCCAGCTGATGATCATTTGCCAATGCAAGGGATCCTCTGAAATACTTAGGAACTGAAAGACTTCCTAAGCCTGTCACTCTTTTTGCTAAACCCTGAAGAGCTCAATTTCTTTGAGTGTCAGGAAGCAGCATTTAAAGTTGGTGTGTAGATAAATATACTTTGCTTGGTTCAGTCATTGGACTGCAGTCATGTTGAGGCACTGCCTTGGAAGGTTTAGTCAAACAAATCAATCCCAGTACATATTTCCTTAAAGTATTGCTAAACTGCAAAGTTACCGGAACATAAACAAACCAACACTGTTTGTGATGCTGTGGAGAGCACAAACACAAAGACACACATATACAATAGGCTTCCACACAGTTTGGAGTAAAAAAAAAACAATGACAGTTTCTGTCAACCAAATTTACTTACAAGGCATTGGCTGGCCCCGGCTGGAGTAGAAGACACTTGCTCATGATGCTGCATAATGGAACTGAACTCAGAATCATATGTTTGCAAAGCAAGCTTCTTAACCACACAGCCATGCCTGTACCAATGAGTTTATGGTTACATCAAAATTTGGTGCAAAGACCCACGAGACTCTCTTTACTTATACCATTGTATTCAAAAAGGTCAAGATGATTATTTCAAACAGAAGCTTAACAAAATCTGTGTCCTTCAAACCTTCAGTTTCTACCTTATTGGTGATATATACAGAAGAAAATAGAAAATAGTGAGAAAAATCACTAAAGACTAATAAGTCTAATACATCCTTCATCCTTTTCAGTCATTATACTATGGCCATCTGGGGCACCACCTCGAAGAATTTTTAGTCGAATGAATCAACCCCTGTACTTATTTTCTTTTGTTAAGCCTAGTATTTATTCTCTCGGTCTCTTTTGCCAAACCACTAAGTAATGGGGATATAAATATACCAATACCAGTTGTCAAGCGATGGTAGGAGGGACAAACACAGAACTCAAACACACACACACACATATATAGACAACAGGCTTCTTTCTATTTCCATCTACCAGATCCACCCACAAGGCTTTGATCAGCCTGAGACTATAATAGAAGACACTTGCTCAAGGTGCCACACAGTGGAACTGAACCCAGAACCATGTGATAAAGAAGCAAGCTTCTTGCCACACAGCCACGCCTGTGCCTATTTTAATAGAAAACAAAAGCATTATTATTATCATGGCCATCATCACTTAGTTTGACTACTCCTGACAAGAAAACAGAAGTTAAACAAAATTGCCATGCACTGTTTGGCACTTCCCCAAACACATACAGTACATGAATGAGGTAGATTAATTCTGTTAATATACTGAGTGAATTACCATTTGTCTGTTGGAAATGGCTGGATGCCATTTCTTGTATAGAACCAAGTGTGTGTATACACACAGATACGAAACATAGATCAAGGCAGTAGGGTAACAATCTAACTACTTACAAACAACATACTGCTAAACCTTACATACTATCTCTGATAACCTTTCACATTCTTAACATAGCCAAGGATACATCATATAAAGGGTTTTCTTTTCAGATCTGAATAGCTGTTAATTCCATGTATAACCTACACAAGTGCAAGTATGGCTGTGTGGTAAGAAGTTTTCTTCCCAACCACATGGTTGATGGTTCAGTCCCACTGCACAGCACCTTGGATAAATGTTTTCTACTATAACCTCAGGCCAACCAAAGCCTTGTGGGTAGATTTGGTAGACGGAAACTGAAAGAAGCCTGTTCTATTTGTGTGTCTTTATGTATGTGTTTGTCCCCCACCTCTGCTTGGCAACCAGTATTGGTGTGTTTACATACCTGTAACTTAGCAGTTCAGCAAAGGAGTCCAATAGACTAAGTGCCAGACTTTACAAAAAATAATATGTACTAGGGTCAATAAGTTTGACTAAAATTCTTTAAAGCAGTGCCCCAGCATGGCCACAGTGTAATAACTAAAACAAATAAAACATAAAAGATATTTCTTACAAAAAAAAATAAATATGTCTTCAGTGTAATTAATTGTCCCTGAATATTTCACAGCTGTTTCTTTTCTGAACTGCAAACTATACACTGCTTTCATTTGTCTCAGCTTATATAACAGACTGGTGAGTGTTAGAGTGTAACATGTGGTTCTCAACAAAGCCATCTGATGCACTGAGAGTAGTGGTTGGTAGAATCATTGGTGGAAGCACTCCATCGGTTATGACGATGAGGGTTCCGGTTGATCCGAATCAACGGAACAGCCTGCTCGTGAAATTAACGTGTAAGTGGCTGAGCACTCCACAGACACGTGTACCCTTAACGTAGTTCTCGGGGATATTCAGCGTGACACAGAGAGTGACAAGGCCGGCCCTTTGAAATACAGGTATAACAGAAACAGGAAGTAAGAGTGAGAGAAAGTTGTGGTGAAAGAGTACAGCAGGGATCACCACCATCCCTGCCAGAGCCTCGTGGAGCTTTAGGTGTTTTCACTCAATAAACACTCACAATGCCCGGTCTGGGAATCGAAACCATGATCCTATGACCGCGAATCCGCTGCCCTAACCACTGGGCCATTGCGCCTCCACGGTAGAATCATTAGAGCATCAGACAAATGGCTTGTAGTATTTATCCTGGTTCATTCTATTCTGAATTTAAATCAAGTCAAATTCAACTTTTTCCCAGGATTTACAAAAGTGAAGTAAAAAGAAAGAACTGGTGCTGGTGCCACTTAAAAAGCACTGGTGATAGTATGACATAAAAAGCACACAGTACACTCTGTGGAGTGGTTGTCATTAGGAAGGGCATCCAGCTATAGAAAGCAGACCAAAACAGAATATGGAACCTGGTGTGGCCCCTGACCATACCAGCTTGTCAAGCCATCCAACCCGTGCTAGTATGGAGAACAGACATTAAATGGGGATGATGATGCGGAGAGGAAATCAAGGACTGAGTCAATTTGCTCAACTAATTTCTTCCACAGATTTTTTGCGGTCTTGTACTTTTGTAAAAAATTATTATATCTACAGTGGTAGAGCTGTAAATTACACCTAGTTATTCAACCAACTAATTTTGTACCATAGATCTGCTTGATCAAGATTGCCCAAGGCTTATACTACAACTGAACACAACTTCTGCCAAAAGTCACTGAATGCCCTAGCTTGTTATTCTGTTACCCGGCTTGTATATCACACATGTATCTTGATTCTTTGGCATTTAAAACAACCATATTAGACCCAAATATTTTACCTAGTTTATGTTCAAATAAGCCAGATCCAGCCTCTTACACCTACTCTACAATGTCATTCTAAAAATAAACAACCATATAATCAAAATTTGAAAGTTTCAAGGTAATGCATAATTAACTCAAAACAATGTGAATATATAAGCATTACATTTGACAAAGTAATCTGAATGCTAAAGGGTTAAGCCATTTTTTTCTAGAAACACATCCCTTTCAAACTTATTCCTGTACAGGAATTTCCTCTTCCACCCTCAAATAGATAATGCTTCAAATATATCATTATCTACTGTAACTTCAACTACCCCTTTACTTCAGTCTCAGAGAGTCTGTAAAGTCTACTGAGACATCTCCATTATCTTCAGACTCATTAGTGAAAAGTATACCAGAATATACAGAGAAACATAGAAAATTACACAAGGATATATGTTTTCCTATTTTTGGTTTTGTTATGGGATAAATTGATGGAATTAGTAATGGTTCTAGCAAAGTAGAAATTATCAAAGTATTTCATCATTCCTGTGGTCATTACAGAAGTTTCTGTGTTTAAGTTAAAATACATTGTTTTTAGAAAATACAATAAGAATAGTAATATTGGTTTTGATGTCTGACATAGGCACAGATCAAGTCTTGTCAGGTGGGGGAAGGGCATGCACTATTGCAGTGTGTTGCTGCATTCACTATTGTTGCAGTATTCCCAGGTCCTCCCATGCAGCCCATCAAGCAGAGTCCCAGTTAGTCCCCATCTCCACGAGATACCTGTTCATCTGCTGTGACCATGTAGCACGTAGTTGATCAACATGAGCCATCAACCCAGCCAGATCCTTAGAGAAGAGAACACAGTAAGCAGGGCCAACTCAGAAAATCAAGCAACATGACCAAACAATCTCAGCTGACACTCCTGAATCATATAGGATGCATCCCAATTTCTGAATAGAATTGTTGTTTAGATACAAAATTCAACTAATGATAGCCCATAATCCTATGAAACATCCTGGTACTAAATGATTTTAGGCAGCTTCTAAGGGCCCCAGACTATCCAAGTCCCATAATTATAGAGCAGAATAGGGAGGACCAGAGACCTCACTGCCAAGATAAGTGAAGTAGTCAACAACTTCGACATTCTCACATGCAACACAGACAGACAAGGTAGAGTTCTCCAAGAAGCCAATGAAGGACTGAATCTTTGTCTTGATTCAAGAAAGTTTAAAGCCAAGTAGTTCCACTTTCTCATTCAATGAAAGGAGGGCACTCCTTAAGACATCCAGGAACTCTCAGAAAGAATTACTGCATCATCAGCAAAATCTAAGTCGGTAATCCTAGATTCACTAATGAGTTCACCACAACTCATCTGAACCACTATTTGGCCAAGTATCCAATCCATGCAGGCATTGAACAGAGTGGGAGCCAAGACACAACTCTGATGGACCCCCAGATCTGACTGAGAAAAAGTCAGATGTTGAGCCCCCAATCTGAACCACGGAGACTGTTCTAGTGTGCAAGGTCTCCATTAGTCCAATCAGTTGAGGAGATATACCTTGCAGCTCCAGAATCATCCAAAGCACATCCCTATCCACCAAGTCAAATGCTTTGTGGAGGTCAACATTGGCTGCAAGCAGTCCCTGTTCAAAAGCACATATCTTCAAATTTATGAGGAACAAGATTTGGAAATGGCATGATGTTCACACACATGCAGGGCTTATCTTTTGCAAGTCATTAGTGAACATTTCTCTCACTGGACTTGCTCCAGTTAGGAGATGTGACATATGAAACAAGTAAATGTCTAGTCTTGTCTGTATATACACCTTCAATTGAGTAGTAGAAAATATTACTGTCAGTACATTATCTATATTATTTACATTCGACGGATATTTATCCTCATCTTGTTTGTTGTTAACACAGTATTTCAGCTGATATACCCTCCAGCTTTCTTCAGGTGTCTTGGGGAAGGCTGGAGGGTATATCAGCCGAAACGTGTTAACAACAAACAAGATTAGGACAAATATCCGTCGAATGTAAATAACTCCTCATCTCTTAAATAAAGAACTGTATCACTGTCAATGAGAATAACATTAGTGCTAACATATAGCCCTGCTTGACTCCTACTGCATCATCGAACAATTCAGTACTAGAGTTCATATGTATGGCTTGAACCTTCATACTTCTGAGTATCAGCCATGGATTCAATCATTTACTGTGTTCTTTATGAAGTTGATGAAAACTGGATGGAAGCTTTTGTTATATTCTACATATTTCTTCTGGATCCGTCATAGGCAGAACACCATATCCATGGTGCTTCTTTCCTTTCTCAATCCCATGTTGAATTTCAGATAATTTTCTCATTCAGTTGGATGAACAATTCTCAGGCAAGTACTTCTCTGACTCTCGTTCCTGTCGCCATTCTGGAATATGAAACCAACAAGTTTTATGCATTGTGGGACATCAACAGCCTTCCTGATGGAAATAAGTAATGAAATTGTCTCCATTCTTTCCACAATTCTGCTGATAGGTTTTCTTTAGATTTTCTATCTTTCTGAAAATGATCTCATTTCAATCAACACCTCTTCACTGTCAATAAAGTTTCCCAACAGTCGTATTCTGAGCAATTGCTCTAAGTACTTTGCAAACAGTCAAGTATTTGTCTTTCTTCCTGTAATATTGTTGATCCACCAACTTGCTACAGATGAGTGTCCCTTTTTTCTAAGTCTGAATACACCCTTCAATCCAGTATAAAAGCTGTGCATATCATTAAAATCAGCCCTATGGATTGCAACTCAGTCACATTGTTTTCCAATCACTTCACCTTCATTGTCTGGATGTACTGTTGTAATCTCCTCTTGGCTTCTCTGAATCTAGTAGAGCTTGATAGAGTATTGAGAGCCTGAAGATATTTCTGGAAACTTTGCTGCATTGTTCTAGCAACAAAGCAAAGGTGGTATCCTTGCAAGCAAGCTTAACTTGATATTTCCTTTTTGCTTTACGAATCACATCTTTAGCTATATCATATACTATAATGTGAAGCAAGGACCATTTTGCATTCATATAATAAATACTACTTGGTCACTATTGTTATTTCCAAGGATTCCAAAGCTGCTCTTTCAGAATGTCCTTTACATTCCTCTCTGTTATGTCATCAGTTTAATAGGCTTAGAAGTCCTTGTCTGTTCTGTTTCAAGATTACTGGGAAGGCTTTCTTTAACGGAGGCACTTTGTGGTCTGTGTTACAGTTTTCCCCCTCCCATCACCAATGTAATCAATACATCTCTTTCTTTCTACCTAATTAGGATGCAGACTAAGATAGTGTTTCCCAAAGTAAGTTCCATGGAAAATATTCTGGAGTTTTGCAAGATAAGGTGACTTTTAATAAACTTTAATCATTTTTTTTATCAAACAAATGCTATTCTCTATTTCCAAAATAAGTTATCATGTGTGTGTGTGTGTGTGTTTTATTATATAAATTCTCTTTACAACAATTTGTGTTTCATTCAATGTCTTATTTAAAAAAGGAGGGTGGGTTTAATCTGTGAAATATTGATAGAGTTTCAAGGATTTTTGAGAAATCATGTAATGAATTTCATGTCAAAACAGGTTTGGGCACTACTGATCTAAGAGATACCAATGCTTTGGGCATGAAGGCGTCCAGATCACTTTTCATTCTTCTTTTTATTTGAAAATGTTGATAATGATGAGTTCCTGCTTGGGACACAAAATGAAAAGTTTCCCATTTGAGTTGTATCTTTCCACATGTTTACCAATAACATCAGGCCACTTCTCTGCATTTTGTCCAATACAGGCATTGAAAATACCCATTATCAACTTGTCTGTCTGGGGTACAGTACATATGTTCATTCACAGCTTTCATACCATCAGGGTTGACCATTATAAGAGCATCTAACACTGATCAAAGTGATATAACATCCTTTCTAAAAGGAACTCTCAAATACATTATCCAGTCATTGATCTTTAGTCTAATTTGGCAAATATTAATAATTTTTTTTTGTAATGACAAAGCTAACCCTACACATGTCTCTGCTTTGCTGGTTTCCTACTTCAAAAGAATGTGAATCCTCTATGCATATTATTGTCATATTCTGGTTGTCTTATGCTTCAAGGAACAGCTATATTGATGCTGTATCCTTCCAATTCCATTGCAGAAAGGGTGGTTCTCTTTTCTGGTTGATCACTCTTCTTATCTGTCAGCTAACATTCTAACATTCCACTGAACCAAATAAAGGCTCAATTTCTTGCATATGAGTTAATTTTTCATGGCTTTTTGGAGTAGGGACAATCAATTCAGCCTTTCATAAATCCTATCGGTGACTGATCTGCTATACTTTTGATCTTTCAACATCATTTCATGTGATTTTTAGCAGATGCAGCAGCAAACTTTTAGGAACATTGTGATTGACTCATATTCTTGACTATTTGCAATGATCACATCATTTTCTTTTGGTACAAAATGCTTTTACAGAAATAATATGTGATTGGTTTACTTAACTAATGTCACATAATCAAATTTTCTTATTTTTGGCACATTCTTTTATCCATGTAGTTTCATGTGAGCTTAGTTAAAATCTTAAAAAAGCAGCTTTTATCAATTCAACACAGTTGAATAGTTGTAGGGCAAATCAATGCAACACAGCCTTCTTATTCACACACACACACACACACACATACAAATCATTTCGTTTGTACCACATATCTAAAATATTTGTTTCATGTTAATTTTTTTCTAAATATGTGATAACATGATTGTCACATCCAAATGATCTAACTGATCATTTCATTATGACAGATGAATTCATAAATGACCATTTAATGCAATGAACTCTGCCAATTATTATAAACAACATATGCAAATATTATTCAAGTAAACTTTTTGCTATTTAATTTACTGCTGTCATTTTATCTTGTGTGTATTTTGTGGATCCACTGTGATCCCTTTAATTTTCATGAACAATAATAAAAACAGGGTGATGATTTTTCTAGTTGGTTATCCTGACTGATGCATCTCTAGGTGGTAACACTTGGAGGTGAAGATTTTCAGGTGGCTCAAGGTAAGATCAGAACATTGACACATTTACTCAGCTCAAAAATTTTTATTTACAATCTTCATCTGACCATGGCAAGCAATATCTTCCAAACTGCTGTGTGATGATTCCTCATTATTCAGTGGCTTCTACAAAACAGATTTTTAAAGCATGAAATGAAGCATGGTACTTGTAATAACTGGATGAATTAAACAAAGTACACCAGACTGAAGGGTAGTTTTTCTGTAGAAATGCCAAGCAAAACACTGTCTGAGGTATAACTCCACTAAGTCTATAAGAATAGGATATTTTTTGGCTAGTTCCAACATTTCAGGTGAAACTTTACTGAGAAAATAACAATAGACTGAAACAGCTTTTTTTAGAGAAGTCACTTGGGGTACTTGAACGTAAATACAATCAAAATTCAGACCTGAGAACACTAGAAATTAATGAATTTTGCTTATCCTATAAGCTGAAGCATCATCATGGATGTGTACCACACTCTGCTATTTGAGTTCTGAGTATTGACAATATAAACAGAAGTCCTTCAGTTAACTATATGGAAAGTGTCAAAACAAAGGATGCAGCTACCCTTCTACATATATTCCTGAAAATGGTTCAAAAAGAATTGGCCATTCACAATGAAGAGTGGAAAGCATCATGTACTATTTTTTTGAATTTTGAGTACTTGTAGTTGCAGTTAATTTTGGAATATGGTATACACTGTTTTCCTCTCTAAATGTTGTATTTAGCTGTATATATTTTGTAAAATTATATATATATTTTGTAAAATATATTTTGATATAATTATTGCAACTTTAGTTAATTATGGAACATAATGTATACCACTGTTTGCTCCTATCATGACTAAACTATCTAAACCAATAGCCTTCAGGAAGCTGCCTTTCTTGAAGATGATCTTTACATCGTCATGGAGTGGGATAATGACTGGTTGGTAACAACACTAGCAAGATAAAGCTTTTGTTAATTAATCCTTATAGGTAGTCATTCCCTCCCTCTGTTGATATGGGTAATGTTGATCTTTCAAAAAGCTATAGTATCCATCTTCTTGGTTTGACTTGGAACAAATATGTTCAGTCCATTACTATGGCAGTCACCAAAAAGGTTGGATCTCTCTTCTGTGCTTGAAAATTTCATACACCTGAGAGTACCTTGTATCTCTATAGGGCCACCATTCAACTTTGCATTGAATATTGCTGTCATCTTTGGGTTGATGCCCCCCTTTGAGAGTCTTAACTTGCTTGATCAAATTCAAAATCAAATTAACATGATGAGTCCTTTTCTATCCACTAGATTGGAGTCTGTGACTCACTAAACGTATTTTCATTGTCTTTTCTATACATATTTCCATGGTCATTGCTCTGATGAGCTTTCTGATCAAGTACCCTCTGTCAAGACCTTTAAAATGTCATTTGCTTCTCTGCCTATGTGCATTGTTTATTTCACTGTTGAATTTCCAGTTAATCAGAAGCCCTTTTATGACAATAGTTTCTTTCCTCAAACTGCTGTTCTCTGGAATTCACTATCAGCCCCTTATTTTCCTCTGGTCTACCTGTTTTTAGCTTTCTGTCAATTGACAGCCTTTGAAATGCATCGGCCTCTTCTTTTCAGTCCCTTGTGTTACAGTGGTTTCAAGCTTTGTTTGGGACAAATCATATAAAAAATATCTTTCTCAGGCTTCGATATTCATCCTGTAAGATATTCGAATTTTGGTGAGATTTCCTGTTTGACTGTTGATGACCCAACTACGCACAAGTTGCACATGAATATTAGTCGCCTATCTGAACAAATTCATTTTCAGAATAAGACAAATGAAAGGCGTGACAACTATAGGCATTTCCATTAGTGACGTAAATAAAACAAATGATTATAACCGGATATCAAATGTGGTCTTGAATGGAAAGCTAACTATACTTTCATATTACACGCGGTAATAGTTAATGAAAGAGACTATTGTGGCGTCGGGGGGAAAAAAATCAGTAAAATCTATCAGCTGTCCGTTTATTAAGTATCCACGTCACTGACAACAAACATACTTTGATCTTTTGTTACTTTAATTCGTACTCACACTACAACTCACTTCTATTACAATTAACGAAGGGAGGCGAGAGCGTTTAAGTAGTTTTCAAAAATTATTTATAATTTTGAATTTTTTTCTGATTAATAGTCGCGAAAATAATAAGGAACATTTAAAAAAAAATTATATTAACATTCAGAAAAGAAATTAACGAAATATAATTGGTTTAAATTAACGATTGATATAGTTCGAAACTAACATTTACTAGCTTTGCAGTTTTCGTCGAGATGTCGCGATTTTCATGAGTTGTAGTTAGCATTGTTCCGAATGAAATTAATCTTTCTTTGAATTCCTATTGAAAATATTCACACTGAGACATTAAAATCGAAATGGCACGACATCGAAGTGTAAGGACGATGAACTATGAAGACGGTAAGTTGTGGATTCAAGATCCAGTTTTGTTTCTGTCATCATTACTACACAGCGCGAACCTTGCGACATGAAAACTGTTCACTGGCTATAAATAACTTCTCTCAAGCACAATTCTTTTTTCTTAACCTTTTCAAGCATTTCTCTTCAGTTATACTACTTTATTTCACCAGAACAACTTAATGTATGTGTGTGAGTGTATATATAAATATATATATTATATATATATATTTATATATTAGAAGAAATGAGGTAATCAGAAAATGTGTGTATATATACACACACACACGCAAACACAATGGAAGCCGTTTATTGTGATCAATTTGGGACGAAGGTTTTTCTTGATTTCAGTAATCATCTGATCGTGTATTTTAAATGAGTATGGGACACTCTAATACTTAAAACATTTATTTTCTAATAACCTACACACAAACACACATATGTGTGTGTGTATATACTTATATGTTTAAGTATATGTATATATGTCGATGTGCGTACATATGTATTATATGTGTGTATATATTATATTTATATGTTGTATATGTAGATGAATATATGTGTGTGTGTAAATATAAAAGTAATTTTTATATCCAACTTAACGTGGATGGCTTGTTAGAATTCCGGATTTTGCGTTTTTAGCTCATAAAATTACGCTACATTGGAAAGGTTTCATAAAACCACGCACATAGATCGATAGATTGTATCAGACGAGGACTGTCTATATATATACACATACATACATATATATATATGTTGCACCTTAGGAAAATGCTTTCTTAAATAGCCTGAGGCTAACCAAAGCCTTGTGAAGTAGATTTTGTGGACCATTGTGTGTGTGTGTGAGTGAGTGTTTTCCCCCATAACTTGGCGGTTTGGCAAAAGATACCAATAGATTAAGTAATAGGCTTTTAAAAAAATAAGTCCTTGGGTCAATTTGTTCAACTAAAACCATTTAAGGTGGTACCCCAGCATGGCCACAGAAATAACTGAAACAAGTAACAGATATATATATAGATATGTATGTATGCATGTACTGCAAACTCTTAGTGTGCCGATAGAAAAATAAGTATAAGAGGAATCATGTAGTGTGCATGATGTGTCTGCACTACTGTGGTCATGTGATGCTGGTCACAGAACTTGTGAAAGAGGAAAATCCAGTAAGACAGGCAAAGCAGTGAAAGCTGATCTCAAAATGTTGAGCCTCATGGATTTGATGACAAAGTACCAAGACAGTTGATGAATTGCTCTCCTCAAGGAGCATTTTGTGTATGCTGGACACTGTCTGCACACCTACTCTACCCCATCAAGTATTCATCTCACCTCCCTGTGCTCCTAATATCCATCCCCTAACTCTTTGCACTGCCAGTTACTGCCTATACCCCCCCCCAGCTATCCTTCATTGTCATCATCTCTTCCCAGACATTTGTATCTGCTATCATTCTTTGTGGTCTTTTGTATCTGCGACCAAATCCTTCCCTGTAGCCACCCTTCAGGACCTCTACATCTCCCTCATCACCGCACCCACACCTTGCTTATTACCGCCTTCTCCCTGATCTATCATTCCTAAGTTTCTTCTATCTTCACCTTCCTCACCATACCAATATTTTCCATGAAGCTACATCCCCCCACTCCTATTACTCTCCCCTTACACCCTTAATCCACTGTTTGTATCATCTTTTGTCCCTTGAGGGCTTTCTCTAGCACCTCATCATTACCATCTTCTTTACTTCCTAGGTATTCCCTTATATAATGAGGTAGCCACTTCTCACCCCTCTTAAATATTCCCTCCTCCCCTCGCTCAGTCGCAATTTAGGGGTTTTTATCCTTGTTCTTTCTTGTCTTGCAAGTACTTAGTGACATCGCAAGTGCCGGTGGTACAAAAAGGTACCCTGTACACACTATAAAGTGGTTGGTGTTAGGAAAGGCATCCAGCTGTAGAAACCATGCCAAAACTGACATGGGGCATTAGATCCTGTCAAACCATCCAACCCACACCCACATGGAGAGCGAATGTTAAATGATGAAGATGATGATGTATCTATATATATGCTAGTTGTGGAAGCCAGAGGTTGATGAATGGCTGGTAAGAGTCATCCAAGTCATGTACATGGATGCTGTCAGTAAGGTTAAAGTTGGCAATGAATACAACAGTGAACTTAGTTACAGGTAAGATTTTACCAGGGTTTGGTTTTCAGTTTCCTCCTGTTTATCATAGTTCTTCAGGGTATAACAGAAGAATTTAAGACTGGTTACCTATGGAATGTCCTCTACAATGACCTTGTTCTTATAGCTGAATCTGAAATGGAATGAGAAAAGATATTCCAGGTGCAGATGCAAAACCTGGAATCATAGTGCCTTGAAGTTAACTTAGCAATGACCTAAGATCTAGTAAGCAGGAAAACAGACAGTATGCTCATCCCTTCAGAAAACTGGTCTTGTTCATTATGTAGAGAAGGTATAGGTAGAAATTCCTTACAGTGTACCCAGTACAGTGGAATCACAGGAAATTAACAGACTTTGTTTGTGGCAGATGCACAGGAGCAGTAAAACTTAAGAACATACAAGAAATAGACTTTCTTGAATATCCAAGAGTGTCCTTAGAGGTAATAGATAGTTCCTGATACCTAGGTGACCTAATTAGCAGTGGAGGAATATGTTTTGAAATTATAGTTGCCAGAATACAAAACAGCTGGAAAAATTTCAGAGAGATATTACCTCTGTTGGCAGCCAAAGGCCTCTCTTTCAAAGTGAAGGGCAGATTATATGAAGCTTGGGTAAGAACAGCAATGCTGCACGATAGTGAAACATGAGCCATAAATACAGAGGATACATGAAAGCTTGAAAGAAATGAAGCTAGTGTATTCCATTGAACATGCAACATCAATGTGCATAAGAAATATCAGGTGTAGTGTAAAAGGGAGAAGACTATGTTGATATGGTTATGTGATGTATAAGAATGAGGATGGCTGCATAAAGAAGTCCTAGTTCCTTAAAGTGGATGGAACTTGTAGAAAAGGGAGACACTGGAAGACATCGGATGAAGTACTGAAGACTGACCTCTGGTTGTTGAGCTTCACAAAAGAAACGACTAAGGTACTGAGATGATAGGTGATTTGCTGTGTTCGAGAAGACCCATCCATAAAGGCATTTTGTCAATTGCCTATACCACTGTATTCAGTCTGTGTCTCTTACATCTTCCCCACAGCTCATCTTCTTAACATCCATCTCTTCTTTACCCCTTTAATTACAACTGCTGTAATTATTTGAGAGCAAAACTACCTATATTCCATCTCACTTTATGCTACCAGTTATCCTTCTCTTTAGAACCACTTCCATTGCACCCATCCCACATTCACATCATCCTTTCCACTGAACACCCTTTCATATCTGCCATTGATCTCCACTCCATTTTGTTTTTGTGTCATTATATCCACCCTTACATACCTCTGACCTCCATCCCTGTCATTGTACTCTCTCTCTCTCTCTCTCTTCCATATTTCACATCATCTCCCTATTTCTCATCTATCTACAGTTTTATTATATTAATAATCTTTTTATATATTGCCACCTATCATTTCCTCCTCCCAGAACCATTTTCCTTACTTTCACCCAAAGTGAGATTTACATGGTCTATGTCTTTACCACCTGTTCTCAGCATCTACAGCATTCACTTCTATCCTCATTTCTACTATTTGTTACTCTCCTTTCACACTTGCACAAACCTACTCCCCCCAGCTTCAGTTCGCTGTCCCTATTCTCTCTTTATCCACTATCTTGTTCCTTGAGGGTACATCCTGATATTTCATTTCCTCCATCCTTTCACTCTTTCTTTTTGAAGTAACCATGTATCTCTTCTACAGCAAAATACATGTCCTGTCATATTTTTGATTCACAGCGCTTTGCACAAAGTCACATCTGTCAATACTACTTCTCAACTTTTCAAGGGTCTTGTCTTTTGAGCTACTTAGTGACCACACAAGTGCTGGGGTCATAGGAAGGGTATCCAACCACAGAAACCTTTCCAATGTAGACACTGGTGCTCAGTACAGTCCTCCAGCTCATCTGATCTTGTAGAATCATCCATCCCATGCCAGTCTGGAATACAAATGGTAAAATGATGATGAGGATGATGTGTGTGTATATACATACACACACCTTCGTCATCATTATTAATTTAAGATTCACTTTTCCATATAGCATGAATCAGACAATTCATAAGGCCAGATACCTGTCACCAATCTGTACCTATTTCCCAGTGAGGTAACATTTCCCTATTGCCAGATGTGGTTTTTCATGGAAGATTAGGAAAGAATGACATTGCTTGTTTAATGGCTTAGGTTAACTCAGGGCTATAGTAAAAATACTTGCCCCAGATACCATGCCATAGAACTGAATATGAATCCATGTTGGGAAGCAAACTTCTTTCTCACACAGCCATGCCTGCATCTCACTCTCTCTCAAGTAAGCATATAGGTACAAAACAAGATAAGAAAAAAATAGCACTCATATCAAAAATAGACTAAAAATATTACATTATTGAAGCCAAGAAAAATTCACAAAATATTATTCAGAGTTTCACATAACCATTCATCAGACAATTGTGGTAATATAGACTAACAAATTAGTTTATAAATTTTGATTTATAAATTGTTTTATTAATCTGTATTTACTACTGTCTGATGATGGTTACATGCAACTCTAAATGCAATTTGCGAACTTTCCTCAGCTTCATTAAAATAATATGTGTGTATTAAGGCTAATACACAAATAGAGAAATTTTATCCACCAATGCGGTGTTGAGCACTTGAGCACTCATTCTCATTATTCAACAGTTTTCTGTGTGTGTACAGACAGTGTCCATCACGTACAAGCATAGACAAAATGCTTCTTGAGGAAAGCAATTCATCAATTGTCTCAGTACTTTGTCATCAAATCCATGAGGCTCAACATTTTGAGATCAGCTTCCACTGCTTTGCCTATGTCTTACTGGATTTTCTTCTTTTACAAGTAATACTCTTTTGGTCTGTGATTAATTTGAAATGCTTGCCAAGAAGATAATGCTTCCACTTTTGAAGAGCCTCTACGATAGTGTAAGCCTCTTTTTCAACTGATGAGTGATTCCTTTCACTTGAACTCCATGATCTTGAGAAAAAGACAATGGGTTTTCCACATTGATTAAGAGTTGCTGCAATGGCTATATCTGAGGCATCCATCTCAGCCACTAGGTCACAACAATTGCTTTTGCGATTTCTGCTTTCAGATACTCATAGACATTTTTCACTTTTACTGGTAAGGGGAATGTTTTATTTATTATCAGGGGAAGGATTTTATCAGAAAAATGCAAAATCCATGACGAGTAGTAAGAGGACATGCCAGCAACCCTTTTTTGAGTTTTGGAGTCATGTGGGGCAGCAAGTTCCTTCAATGGTTGCAATCTCTCAGGATCAGATATGATGTTTCCTTTCGATACTTGATTTCCTTTGCACCAATAATTACTCTTCTTTTCATTGAAGGTTATGTTATACTTCTTAGCACAATCAAGGAAGTGCATGAGGTTTTTGTCATGGTCTTCTTGATTCTTTCCGCAGATGGTAATATTATCCAAGTATGCAAAAGTATTCTTGATCTTCTCTAATCATATTGTCTATGATGCATTGAAAACAGGCAACTCCATTGAATGTTAAATAAATTGAAATAAGACAATTTACAAAAGATGGGCGTGACCTTATGATACATTTTATTTAACATTCAATACAGCATACTTTACAGTATGATCTACAATAAAAGCAATCAAGATGGCAAGAGTAAATCATGAGCAATGAAACATCTAATGAGGACAAACTTTAGATACAAACACAAATCATGCTATTTATGACAGTGGCTTTGGTCAAACCAAAGCTATAGTAGAAACCCCTTGCCCAAGGTACCTTGCCATGAACATGAACCTGACACCATGTTGTTGGGAAGCGATCTTCTTACCCATGCAGCCATGCCTGTGCTTATACATTTAGAGGTGTACTGAATCTGGACAGACCTGGGACTAAGCTACAAGAACAAGGAAGGACACATTAGATAATGGTCCTAGGTACACTATGAACGAAAGATAAAATGGTTGTAGCTTGAATACCTTTGATCAAAAACCTGGATCGGAACTGACTGGTACTAAAACACAAGGAGGAGCACATTAGATAATGTAGTTTTACATACACATCATCATCTGTTTTCACATCCACTTTTCCATGAAGGAACAAAACAATTTAAAATCTTTGTAATGATATATACACACAAAAACATTGCATTACTGAAAATCTTGCCATAATGTGGAATTCTGTAATATTTTCCCATTGATGGAAGTCATTGCGAATATAGGTTTCACATTATAGAATTACACATGGCAACATTTTTTAGGAATGCAATCCCTTCATAATGCAAGGAGTATGTGTATGTACTTATGAACTTACACAAAGAAAAATGTAGTTTAGTAACTTTATTGAAAGGCTGGATTAACCATTGATCTCATCTGGTGATTTGCATGTATGCCGTAAACAATATAGTCATGGAAGACTTACAAGATTTTCCCCTCTAAACTGTTCTATTTTCATATCTTTTCTTTCAGCTCTACCTGCAATAAATCTTTTACTGTCTCTCTTAATCTTCTGTCATCTTTTATTAGTTTCTTGTGTTACTATGTGTGGAATGTTTATTGGAGTGTGGGGGACAGTTGCTTAGCTTCAGGTCAGCCCTGATCAAGCAGATTTATGATTGAGAACCATCCCCTCTTTTAATAAATCAGTGTTATTTTGGACTACATTATCCAAATTTGCCCTTTCTTTTTAAAGATGGCAGTATGATTTGAGGGAGATTTGGTTGAGTAACCATATGGAGGGTCTCATTGGGGCAGTTGTTTCCTCAACTAGACGCCCTCTTTACTGTTGACTGCTGTGCTGTGAGATAGTGTTAAGATCTAATTCTGTCATCCAGGCAAGCTAGAACAGTTATGAACTTTGTCCAAAAGGTCAATAGTTTAGAAAGTTTAAAGTCAAGACCATGTAGTCAGTGGTTGAGCACCTTAACCTGACAGTCATTGTTTTGTCCTTCACAAATTACCAACTGCAATGAGGGAATCTCTGTGCAGTCTTTAGACTGCTAGAACTAGCAGATAAATCTGCCTCATAAACCCTACTTAACCCTTTAGCATTCAGATTATTCTGTCAAAATATAATGCTTATTCAATCACATTCTTTTGAATTAATCTTGCATTATCTTGTAACTTCAAGATTTCAAGGATGTGATTGTTTAGTTTTAGAATGATATTGTAAGATAGATGTGGGAGGCCTGAACCAGTCAGCTTGAACATAAAATATATAGAGTATTTGGGCCAGATATGGCTGGTTTAAATGCTAAAGGATTAAACAAAAAGGAAAATCATATTGGCATGCTTTGCATACAAAGATAAGATGGTCACAGCCAGTTGTCTTGATATTAGGTCTGGGTAATCAAAACTAGCCACATCTGGCCCAGATATTCTGTTTTGTGTTCAAACTAACCAGATCTGGCCTCTCACACCTACCCTACAATGTCATTCTAAAACTAAACAATCTCATCATTGAAATCTTGAAATTGCAAGATAAATTCAAAAGAACTAAATGAATAAGCATTACATTTGAAAGAGTAATCTGAATGCTAAAGGATTAAATAGTCTTGGTTATTTCATCATCATCACTTAATGTCCGTTTTTCTATGCTGGCATGGGTTGGATGGTTTGACAGGAGATGGCAAGCCAGAAGACTGCACCGGGCTTCACTGTTTTGGCATAGTTTTTATGGTTAGATGCTCTTCCAAATGCCAGCCACTTTACATTGTGGACTGGACACATTTTATGTGGCACCAGCACTGGTAGGGTCATCAAGTAACTCCACAAGACAAAGATTGTTTGAGAGGGTGGGGAGGCATTGGAGGAGGTAGCCTTGTGCCAAGTGATGAGAGGTTAGAGTGTGACAGAGAAACAGAAACAAGTGTCTGGCTGCAGAGGAGATACATAGTTGTTTATATTTTCTTCCATTTGTTGTTCATATCCAACCCATGCTAGCATGAATCATGTATGTTAAAAAATTGTCATAATAATGTTTCTCTGTTCTACACTATTTTGTTTCATTGCTATACACTATTTATAAAACCTACCTTTAGCACAAAATTTTATTTAAAAACTAATCAACTCATTATATATTTTTAATTTCTAATTCCAGAGTTTTTTGATGACGATGATGTTGAAGATTGTTATGGCCAGTCATTTGATGATAAATATTGCATCTCTCCTGGAACTGGTATGCTGTTTATCTGTTAATGTTCACTTCCCTGAAGATCTTATTCTGTATTTTTTTTTTATTTATAATCACATGATCAACTCTACTTAGAATAAGACATAGTATTATTAAAATAATTTGCTTCATTTAGTAGCTTACAGTTCAGCTAAAGTAACTGATTCCAATGCTTCTTCAATGACCTTTAACTATTTGTTATCAGCAAAATTCACATAGGCACAGGCGTGGTTGTTTGGTAGGTAGCTTGCTTCCCAACCACATGCTTTCAAGTTCAGTCTCATTGTGTAGCACCTTGGGCAAGTGACTTCTTCTATAGCCTTGGGCTGATCAAAGACTTATGAGTGGATTTGGTTGACAGAAACTGAAAGAAGCCCATGTGTGTGCATGTATGTATGCATCTTTGTGTATGTGTTTGTGTCCCACTACTGCTTGACAAACGGTGTTGGTGTGTTAATGTTCCCATAACTTAGCTGTTCAGCAAAAAGAGGCTGATAGAATAGTACCAGACATAACAAAATAAATAAGTACTGCAGTTGATTCATTCAACTAAAAATTCAAGTTGGTGCCCAGCATGGCCACAGATTAATGTCTGAAACAAGTAAAATAAAAGTTGAAAAGCAATTCAAGATATCTAGATTCCTTGCTAAAAATGGTCTCACTGTCACTTCATAAAATCTCTGAAATGCCAATATTTTGTTTAAATGTTTAGTTAAAATGGACATTGTAAAAAAATATTGTTATAAGTACCACAGTCCCATTGTGTTGCACTTTGGCAAGTGTCTTCTACTATAGCCCCAGGTTGACCAAAACCCTTTGAGTGTATTTGGTAAACAGAAACTGAAAAGAAGCTTGTCATGTATATATTTATATATGTGTGAGCATTACTGTCCCATTATCTCATCACATGACCGTTATAAACAAGTATCACCATTGTACAAGCAGTGTCCTTTGTTCCAAGCTTCTCTGAATCATATCTGGCCTTGGGGAAATATTACCGTAATTAGAAATAGGTGAGGGTTGACAACAGGTAGATGTTAAAGAGTGCTCTTTCTTCAGTCCATTTCAATTATAGATAACAACACAAGAATTCAAAATAAGATATTCTTTGGAACATTTTTATATTGATGACTTGATTCCCAAAGCAAATTTTTCTCAAAGAACTAGAGACGAGTTCCAGACTTGGAAAGAATGTTCAAGGCCCTAAAAGTCAATATAGAAAATACCAAACAACTAACTAGCAACAGAGAGCACAAAATTATTACTTGATACATAAGGAGTAGGTTAACACTTGGTATTTAGTTCATAAGTGCAAGCATTAGGTATCATCATCATCATCATCGTTTAACATCCGCTTTCCATGCTAGCATGGGTGTATTTCTGGCAGATTGTCTGAGAACCAGGATTTCAGTTGCACTATAAGAAGTCCTGTTGTTCAGATAGCATGATAGACTATTATCTAGGTCAGTGGTTCTTAACTATTTTTTACATATGGACCCCTTTGATTCTTATTTTACTCAGGGGTTGGGGGACCTTCGTAGTCATTCAATGTCTAAAAATTATATTTTTATGATTAAATATTATTTGGAATTGTATAAAGAATGTTTAAGTATTTTGTATATTGTAGAAATATAACTAGCTTACCACACCTAACTTTTTAACAACAAAACCTTATATAGACACCCAAGGACCATGTGAACCCAGATTGAGAACCACTGATCTTGGTGATGTAATTATTACCAGAAGTGGTCTTAGTAAAAGTATAGTAGCTAGAGTCAAAAGGAAGTGGGGGAAAATGTTTAGGGAATAGAGCCTTGGACATTCTTTCCAAGTTTGCAACTTGTCTAGTTTTTTGACAAAATCTCCTATGAGAACCAGGTCATCAGTATAAAAATGTTCCCAAGAATATCTTGTTTTGAATTCTTGTGTTATCTTTTACATCCATTGATAATGAAAAATTTTTTGAGCAAAAAGCTAATTATGAAGTATGTAAGGGATGTATGGAAGTGAGGTAGGACCATTGAATGTGGAAGGTCGACAGAGTTTTGGGAATTTGGAAATGGAACATCAGCTTGCATGAAAAGCAGAGTACAAGTGGATTGAAAGTATAGTTGGACATTAAAAGTAGTGGCTGATGTACACAAGAGATGACTGCTAGTATGTACCTGTGGTGTGAATGTTGCATGAGATGGCTATGTACAGAAAAGTAGAAAAATATATTAAACTAGCACTATGACCCAGCGCTGTCGGGTCTAGTGCTAGTCAAGCATATTTGGTCTTTCATGAAAATCCCTCTCTCTTGTCATTCACTTGGTCTAACTCATTAATTATTCCCTGCATTTCTCAAATCAAAAAAGCATGCATCTTCGCAAAACCCAAAATTGCACAGAGTCATACAGACTGTCTGCAAATGCGCACGCACATCCAACTGTCAGGTGTAAAATTATCTCTGTCCAATCAAAAAACAGACATTTTGCCATTTATAGATATAGAGATTTTAAGCAAATGTTTAGAAATTCTCTGGGAAACTAGAAAATCCAGAAATCCGGGATAGTTCCAGTCCTAAATTGGATAAATTGGTCTGGTACAGTACTGAGGTGTGATACATAACAAAGGGAGAGAAATGCAAAGTTTTAAAGAGTTATTTCCCTTGCTATGGTTTAATATCTTTAGATTAAACTCCTGGATTAAGTGAGTTACGTCCCTTGTATTAAAGACTTTTGTTACCTGAAACATAAGGGGTCAGTTTATCGATTTTTTAAAATGGTTTTCAGGGGTAACTGGGAAATGAAAAGATCTTCACAACCACCCTTGGACGGTTTTGAATGACCATAGAAAGTGCAAGCCCTCTAACTGAAAAATTGTGGGTTTGTATAAAGGACACACACACACACACATACATTTTGCCATTTATATACATAGAAATAATGATTAAAACAAATATGTTGTTTAATCCACAGTAACAAATTTAAGATACTGTTTTTTTTTTTACTTGTTTCAGTCATTAGACTGGGGCCATGCTGAGACACTGCCTTGAAGAATTTTTAGTCGAATGAAACAACCCCAGTACTTATTTTTATTTCTTTTCAACCAGGTACTTATTCTGTTGGTCTCTTTTGCTGAACCGCTAAGTTAGGGGTCATAAGCATCGACACCAGTTGTCAAGTGGTGGTAGGGGACAAATGCGCACATGCACACAACAGGTTTTTTTCATTCTCTGTCTACCAAATCTACTCACAAGACTATGGTCAGCCTGAGGCTATAGTAGAAGACACTCACCCAAGGTGCCATGCAGTGGGACTGAACCCAAAACTATGTGGTTGGGAAGCAAGCTTTTTACCATACAACCATGCCTGCACCTATTTTGATATTTTACCAAATGAAAATCTTAGAAAAGAATGAGAATGCTTTCAAATTATAACAATTAAATCTCTGTGTAATACTATTCTAACTTTTTTTTTTTTAACATTTCAGAAATATTCTTCATAAATTTCTTATCATTTATTTATTTACTTTCAGTGGCCCAGTTCACATTTCCCAGGAAGTCCAATCTTGACCTTGGTTCTTACATTAGTAGTGATTCTCCATCAAATGTGGAACCACCAATCATTACCCCAGATTCACCAAAATGTTCTTCCAAGAAAGTGACATACAATAGTTTTGATGAAGGTAAGACTGCATAAAAAAGAGATCTGAAACTACTGAACAGATCATTTAGCATAAAGCCTGATTTACACTAAAGTTTTAACATGACTATTCTCAATAAGAGCAATGAAGAGAGTCCTGCTAGTATACATAGAACTTCTCCTTAGATATGGCTGTGTGACCTGCAACATTAAGATACAAATACTAAAGCAGAAATGTAGCCCCTTAAACAAATGTTGATTATATAAAATAAACAGATATTGAAATTCCTGGATAAACAGAAATGTGGAAACTACTAATAAACTTTTTAACAACATAAAGATACGACAGGTTAAGTTCATTGGACATCATATGGGAAGATCCAGCCTTGGATACTTAGTGACAGTTGAAAAACTGAAAGAAACAGTCAGGGAAGTAGAAAAAATACCTGATGACTGGACTGATTCAATAGCTTGATAAGTTATCGGTGGAACAGAAGCAGGGATGAAGGCCCATGATCGCCCACATGAAGAAGTATCTTGATACTTTGTTACTACATGGCTGGGCCAACTGCAGAATTAACAGTTGTCCCCATCCCTCATAAGGCTGTGTACCTATTGCTTAGATACATATCTATGGTTTCCACCCCATTTAACCATAATACATATGGTGAGGGATGTAATTAACTCTTGACCCACCCATTCAATAAGTTGTGAATTAACTCTAATAGAACAATTTATATTTTCATTTTCTCAAATATATATTTCTTCATCTTCCATGAAAGTTAAAAAATTTTTTTCAATTAAAATAACCTACTCCCAATCAATTACTTCATTTTGATATTCACCACTTTATTTCTTCATCAGTAAACTTAGTTTTCACAAATGTGAGGGCATGTTTGCAATGAATAATATAATGTAAGAATGTTCATAGAGGTAAAAAAATACTCTCTATTAGAATAAACATATGGTTATACATGCATACTGATGTATTTAAAGTCAATGATATCATCAGTTGATGACCAGTCATTCTGAAAATGACATTTGCAAGGAACTTGCAGTAATAATGTGAAATAATTAAACTTCAAATACATTAATGTCTATATTGCTTAAATTCTTTAAGTTTATTTTAGCCATCATTGGCTAAGGCCATGCTGTATAATGCCTTCATCATCATCGTTTAACATCCGTTTTCCATGCTAGCATGGGTTGGATGGTTCAACTGGGGTCTGGGAAGCCAGGAGGCTGCGCCAGGCCCAGTCTGTTCTGGCAGTGTTTCCACAGCTGGATGCCCTTCCTAACGCCAACCACTCCGAGAGTGTAGTGGGTGCTTTTTATGTGCCACCTGCACAGGTGCCAAATGAGGCTGGCAAACAGCCACGGTCGGATGGTGCTTTTTACGTGCCACCAGCACAGGGGCCAGACGAGGCTGGCAACGGCCACAATCGGATGGTGCTTTTTACGTTGGTTATATAAGTTTCTCATGTTATATGGGGTATCATTCCTGTTTCTCTCTTGTCCATTACTATAGTCACACATTAAAACAAAGTAGCAGTTAATAACACTAACAAAATTTTTATTTTATTTTGTTTTGTTTTTTTTTTGTCTTTGGTCAGTAAGTGTTATTTCCTATTTGCTTTTATCTAGAAATCAAAGGAAATAACTGCTATTCCCTTCAAACTTTGCTTTTATTGACCTGGACATCAATGTTTTGAAACTGATCTATTTTTCATTACATTTCAAACAGATTCAGCTTTGAGTTGCTGAAGCAGAAATACCATTATAGCAAATATTCTGCTTAATACCACAGATTTGTTTGTCAGTTGCTTGACCATAACCACTTGAGCATGTCCTTTAGTGGCTGACAATATGTGCGTCTTTGATCGTGAGCAGGAGTAGTTGGGGGAGTATCATAACCAGGTGATGAGAGGGATTCTTTAAGGTTTGAATAAATATAACAAAAGCAAAGTTTGAAGGAAATATTTGCCATTTTTCATACTTTCTAGGGTTAAGCAAATAGGAAACAAGTTACTGCCCAAAGACAAAAGTTGTGTTACACAGTGTAATCATAATATATACAAATGAGTTTTTATTTGATTTGTTTCTCTTTCTTTTGCCATTTTTATTCAGCTCGTTTAAACCACTGTTTGGATAAGATTCACGAGGTGCTTGGGGACATTCATCAAGATGATATCCTTGTGGAGTGCATTAAAAGGCATAACTATGACACAGAAGCTGCTTTAAATGAATTGCTTGCCACACCAGGTAATGAGATATGTATATGTGTGTGTATGGGTGTGCATAACATGTTTATATGTCTTTAAGACTGCAGTATGTCATATATGTATCTGTGTGTGTGTGTGTTTGAGAGAGAGAGACCTAATTGAGCAAACCTATGATCAGTGGCATGCTAATTGTCCATACTTTTTTCTTTATTCTGGCTAGAACTACAATATTCAATGTATCCATACCATTTTTTTTTTGCTTTCAAATAAGGATCTAATTTGAGGAATATTTGGCTGTTAGTTCTAGTAAATCAAGCAACCACATAGTGACTCTGTTGTTGGCTTGTGTGTATATGTATGTGCACATGCATGCATAAACATACACACACACACAATTCTTTTTTGGAATGGTGGATTTCGAAGCAGATAAAGTTATAAATAGTGTGTAATAACAATGTGTAAATATTGGGTGAAAAAAATCTTTTGGACAGAAAGAGTCGAAGGACATGTATATGTAGTTGATAATAATTTCTCTAAAATTCAAAAATTTGAAAACCTCCAAAATCCCAAATATTTTCCAAGTGAGAGAAATGTCAAATAGAAAATTTCAGAATGTGCTTAGAAGGTTCCCTGGAAATGGGCAGCTGTTGTAATCTAAACCATCATAGATTTGTTTTGGTAAAAAACAAAACTTCTCAAAGTGAAACTGAACTAGCATTAAATTTATATAAACTGTCTTCATAACATATGTAAAAACTTTTTTTATGCAATGTGAATGAAGAACATATTTAGACTTGGGTTCCATCCCCATGTTATCCTACCTTAAAGATGAAAAATATACAGTCTTGCTGAAATCAAATATTTTCAGTCCCAAGTATTTTGGATAATGAGTTATCAGATATATCATTACTATCATTGAATTCCTTTTATTCTTTTACGTATTACAGTAATTTGACTGTGGCCATGCTGGAGCACCATCTATTGGTTTAAAAAAAATTTTTTTTCCTCAACTGCTAAGTTATGGAAGGCATAAACACACCAACTCTAGTTGTCAAGTGGTGATGAGGGGACAAACATAGTCACACACACATATATACACAACAGCTTCTTTCAGTTTCTGTCTACCAAATCCATACACAAGGCTTTTGTTGACCCAAAGCTATAGTAGAAGATATTTGTCCAAGGTTCCACACAGTGGGACTGAACTTGAAACTATGTGGTTAGGAAGCAAGCTTCTTACCTCACAGACACTTTTCCATGCTTGCATGTGTCAGACTGAATTTATTCAGGGAAATTTTCTACTGCTAGCTACCCTTCCTGTTGCCAGCCCCACATGTTTCTAAGCAAGGTGATATTTCCCCCATGGCCAGACATGTTTTTCACAGAAGACTAGAAACAAACAATGCTGCATGTATAATAGTGACACTCATTTACAGCCATCACATGATGTCAAGAAAAGGGTATACACATACAATGGGCTTCTTTCAGTGTCCATCTACCAAGTCCACTTACAAGGCTTTAGTCAGCTGGGGCTATAGTAGAAGACATTTGCCCAAGGTGCTGCACTGTGGGACCAAATTTGAGACCACATAGTTGGGAAGCAAGCTTCTTAACCACACAGCCATGCCAGCACCTTATATATGAATATAAGGGAAAATTAAACATGTTATAAATTCTTTATTTTCATCCATTATTGTTACTGTTATGATCATTTGATATTGTTTCAGGTGCACCAAAACCACAGAGACGACCCAGAGAGGGACGTAAATCACTAGGTGAATATCTTTTTCAGCTCGTCTTTCAATTAATCTTGTCTTTAGTCTTCATGTTAAATAGAGGATATCTACTTTACTAATGCAAACATCGAGATATGGTATTTAGCTAATAATGTAAATTATCTTGCATGTCTTTAAGTATTTCAGTCTAATTTAGAATTTACCTTAGATTTCTTGTTATTTCTAGTTGAGCTGCTAAATTAAGCTGGTCATTTTTAGTCCCTCCTTGGATTTCAGTCTCTGTTAAAATGATATAAGTATTGCTAAGAAAATCTGATGTTGCATTTGGTTTTTCAAAATTTAATACCCATCTTTCTATAAACTTCTAAGTGAGTGGAGGATTGATTACGACTGCATAAAGGAAATTTTTTTCTTAGAAAGAAAACTACTGCTGTTAGCTTTACTATTTTAATCTCTAAAGAATATTTATTTATTTAGTAGAAGATAAATGCTTATGGATATAGTTGGCCAGTCAGCTACACTGTAGATGTTTTATTTTACTGACTATGAGGGAGTAGGGAAGTGTTGTCACTTTGAGGCTGTAGCTTTCATTACACTCTTGCTTCAGTTTTATCTCATCCTTTTATATAATCTGATAAAGCTCCTTCATTGTTATCTGAGAATCAATGTGCCACAATTGAGACGCATGGTAACTGTAAAGGAAGTGTCTATAGTATTTTTAGGGAAGAATACAACATAATGGGGTTCCTGTTGCCGTTCTTCTAGTTCATAGTATTTGACTCAACATCAATACTGCATATAACAAAATAGTCATCCATTACTCTCAACAAACTGGCTTTTCTGTCCCCTAGATTGAAAATCCAGTTGTTTTACACCTGCAGCAAATGTACATTAAGAATGATAGTATCTTTGCACATTAACTAAAGTTTGATAAGGACACATATTGTCATGATGTTGATTATGTAAATGAATTGTTTACTTACATTCGACCTTGCTTTAATGCTCACTGTATCTCCTGTTGATATGGGTTAGTCAGTTCTGCAAATTCCAAGATTTATGTATGATTATGTTATTACATATTTCTCAGTCTAGAATAATGGAGTTTTTTTTTCACTCTTTTCCCATTTAAAAAAGCAACTACATTAATTGGTACATTTTTACTAATTTATATCAAATTTAACAAAAGTCCTTTTTTTGTTGTCTAAGACGCACATACAGTAGCATACCATCTTGTGGTAGTTGTTCAAACTAAATAGTAATAGTGTTTTGTTTTTTAGTTAGTGAATTCAATATCATCATTCTCATCATCATTATTTCAATGTCTGCTCTGAACAAATTTTAATGTTATAAATGATGAATAAAATTGTCTTACTTTAAATTTCAAATCTTTAAGATAAAAATTAAACCTAGCAACCTTATATACCCTGTAGATGAAAGTCTCAAGTTGGTAGAATACATTGAATTCAACAGTCAGTTACAATTTTGGATCTTTGAATTATATATTTCATCACCCCTTGCTTACAAACATATGAAGAATAGAGTGAAATTTGATGATGTATGTTTTCACAAAAGTTTTAGAAATAACAATAGCATGTGGGTGAGAACTTATTCAATCTAGAAATTGTACATTGAGACAGGAGCAGCCAGGTACCAGACTGTTCACTGTGCCCAACATCATGGTTAGAGGTTTGTCTATTGTTAACTTATATTTTTTTATTCTATTTAAATGAATGCTGCTGGATTAACCTTGTTGTTAATATGGATAGATAGTTAAACTTCAAAAAAATTCAAAAATAATTAACAAAAAATTCCTGAATTCATTTTTTAAAAAATAAGTGTCATGACCAAAAGGATCAATTAATAATTGTTAATAATAATTGTGAATCAACATAATCCAATTTCTAATACGTCTTACCTTATTCACTTACATAAATAGTTTAAACAATTCCTCAGCCTCTGTGAAGTTCTTCACATGATTTTGTTTCACAGGTGAATCTGTTGAGCTGTCTTCCTTTAGATATCTTGGGATTATTTTTAATCAGAAATACTTCAGGTTGTATTTAACTAAATAGCACCACCTGATTAGCTACACAAAAAATAAAAAGTACTTTCCTCTCTCCCTTGCCTGTGTGTATAGCTTACATAAAGTTTCTTGTTGACAGTTTGAATATAATTAAGGAAAATGTCTGTCGTTTATGCTTTATAATTACCTTTTTTATTAATTTTTATGGAAAAGATATTGTTTAAGGATCATTACTTGCATATTATAACTAGTTGTAGATTGTAGATATATTTAAAAATTAACTATTTAGTTTTATTCAATTTGGAGAATATCATTGCGTGTTGATTTCGTGACGCCCAACCCAACTATATGAAAAGTCTGCATCTTCCATTAGATAAAACATGAGAAAGAAGAGTCAATTCAGTTGATATTTAGCTGAAGGTGGCATGAAGTGGGTTGCAGTTTTAGATATGTTCTACATACTTGGTCATAATGAAAAAAACCATCAGAGATTACAATGGTTAACTTTTATAGAGAATAGATTAGTTTTTAGATGTTTTTTCATGTATGTATGTGGGTGATAATATGTATAGTGTATGTGTCTTGGTACTTTTGAATGAGGTTAGGATATTCCAAGAACATTTTTGGATGTAGTAGATCTACAGGTTGTTATATGAGTGATGCCAGTGTGAATGGTTAAGTAAGTGTGGAGGGTGATATTGTGTGTGTGGTTAGCTGTAACAGTGAGCATGTAATTTGTGAGAAAGAAGGGTGGATTAGATATAGATATAATTGGATCCCAAGGCACAACTGAGATGGTAGAATTCAGAAAGAACTCTTTTTGCACTATTTGACGGAGTTGTCTATTTAGAATTCTTAAATTTTATGTGAGATCATCATCATCATCATCGTCCGTTTTCCATGCTAGCATGGGTTGGACAGTTCAACTGGGATCTGAGAAGCCAGGAGGCTGCGCCAGGCCCAGTCTGGTCTGGCAGTGTTTCTACAGCTGGATGCCCTTCCTAACACCAACCACTCCGAGAGTGTAGTGGGTGCTTTTTATGTGCCACCTGCACAGGTGCCAGATGAGGCTGGCAACGGCCACAATCGGATGGTGCTTTTTACTTGCCATCGGCACAGAGGCCAGTCGAGATAAGTGCAGTAAATAGGCAACTTTGCCAGGGCGTTCTCATGTCTCGTGGTTTAAGGTTCTACTGATGTATCAAGGCTTATATGTAAGAATAAGAGCAATAGACAACTGATGTGTGACATTAGAGAGCATATTGGAGGTATTCTAAGAAAAACTTATGTGGGGTTGCTGAAGTTGATAATGAGAAAGCTGTTTGTAACTGTTTCTACTGTTGTTAAAATATTGTAAAAGAGAGTCATATTTAGTTATAGAGTTTTCTCATTTTTGGTCTGGAATATACTGTTGTATTTTTCCATTATTTGCTACTTATACTGATGTAGAGAAAAGCTGTTTGATGAATATAAAGGTCAGATTGAGAGTGATAGTATCACAGAATCAAGACGGGTCCTTTGTTGCATGGATGTGATTACAGAAGTTTCTGCATTTGATGTCTTTTTGCACATGCTAGAGTGTGTGGAATAGAGGCAAATATTGTGGGTTTGTCTGCAGGGGTACACATCCATTTGGATTGAATTGTGGCAAACAAAAAGATTTATGAAGTTGATTGAGATCTTATAGGCAAGTGACCAGTAAGTCCATTTGCATTTCAACAAAGAAGACAGTGTGCAAGCTGCATCTTTTTGTATATCTAGCACTACATTGTCCAATGCTTCCTTCCTGTTTTAAGATAGTAGGGCGTAATGTGAGGGAGATTAGGTTAAATGACAATGCAGAGGTTCATGTTTATGGTGAATTCTAAAAATAGGTAGATATTTCCTAAGTGGTGACTGAGTGATTTCCTCCTCGTATTTTTTCTGCATGTGACCCTATTTGAGATTCTTAAGTTGTAGACTACAATTATTTGGACTTTCTTACATACACCGGATTATATTCTGTCTTTAGAAATATATAATATTATCATTAGGAACTAGAGCTGCATTGTGTTCCTGGCAAAAAGCACCTAACACTTAAATCAGCATTCGTAACTCTAAATGATAGCTGACTGTTGTAAGTAGTAAAATTTCTATATGTGTATATCTGAGTTTTTCATCAGCTTGTAATGTGGTACTCACATCCTTTCATGACCTACTGAAATGAGGATGAATTATACTTGTAACCGAATTAAATTAAAAATTGTTCCCCAGATATTTGTGGGTATGTACTATCAATTGAAATCAATTTACAGGTTAGTTTTAGTTGATTCAAATTAGTCTAAACTTCTTATTTACATTTATAATATATAAAAAAAAAGGAGGTTTATAAAATTGTAAATTTTCTTTGATAGATGTGTGTAGCTTTTGTACACTTTGTGTAAACAGCTCTTGGAAGTTGATACCTCTTTTTAACTATAATTTTACTTGTAGCATCTTCTGTTTTTATCTTGATTTTACTATAAATTAAAATTTTGGTGTTTGCAAAATTTTGTGGGTTTTTTTTGTTTTTTGTTTTTTTTTTGTTTTTTTTACAAATGAATGTTGTATTTGATGACCAGTTAATGGACTGATGCAGGTGTTGTGTGCCTTGACTAGGATTGCAGTGGTGTAAATATTTTCTATGTCACCTCTATTGGTGTTCATGGAAATAAATACTAAATATTTTTGGTTATTTAGTTGGAATTTTAAAATAATAATAAACATTCTAACGAGAGCCTTTCTTTTTTTTTCTTTTTTTTTTTCTTCTTTTCTTTCATGACATCTCCCTCTTGTCTCCTACTTCTACCATTTAAAATTTTTGGTAATGTGTGGAATATGCTGCCATCGTCTGGTTTCTGATTGGTTGAAACTTCTGCTCCTACTACTTCATATTAATTTTT
The DNA here is from genome assembly GCF_006345805.1 of Octopus sinensis. Classification (NCBI taxonomy): domain Eukaryota; kingdom Metazoa; phylum Mollusca; class Cephalopoda; order Octopoda; family Octopodidae; genus Octopus; species Octopus sinensis. Next base: position 22,349,967 of record NC_043011.1, on the reverse strand, counting down.
GGCTTTTGTAAGGTAAGACTTTTCTCTATGTGAATTAGATGATAGTTTTTGTAATCAAAATTACTGTACAAGTCCTACAGATTGTAATCAGTTTTCAGACAGGAATTTTCAAACATTTGCATGTCGAAGAATGAATAGTGTAGGAGATGAGGAATGCTCTTCATATGAAAGTGCAATTTCAGACAACTTTGAAGTTGAGATCTTTCAGCGAAAAACCTCTGAAAGTGAAGATAGTCAAGAAGATCAGCTAGTATCATTAGATCAGAAAATGAGTAAGAATTCCATTCAAGAAGAGAATCAGGAAAGTTGTTTACTGCCTTCTAATCATACAATGGAAGGCGATTTTGAGACACATGGGGTTGGGAATTCGTCACCCTCACTTTGTCAGAAGCTTTCAACTGATAGCAACACTGCTGCAGTAAGTAGTGTAACAAAGCCAAAATTAAAAAATGGATCTAATAAGCAGGAACTTATGAATTTGTTTGAAAAAGCAAAAAAGAATAAAGAACAAATGGAAAAAGATGCCAAATTTTCGTCAGTCAATAAATTTGGTCATTCTTTGTCTGATGGAATTGAAAAAAATACATGGCTAGAAGATTATGAAGACAGTTCTGATATTGGAGATAAACCAATTAGCTTGTCTTCGTTGATTAAACAGGAAAGTGGTTTTAAGTCTTCACTTGGTGATCTTGATAATGAGAGATACAAGAAGACAAATGATGATAAACAATGTATAAAAGATCCACCTAAAGATAAATGTAGTTGTGCTGAAACCTGTCCACAAGAAACTTGTGAAAACTGTTCCAAAAATAGAAAATTTTCTCCCAAGAACACAGATAAGACAAGTTTAGCTGACTTAACAAAAACCCGTTTTAAGCTTGATTCAGATGTTTCCCTGTTTGATACTGAACCGGTGAAGAAAGACAAAAAACTTAAAACTTCACAAAAACAAACTCAGAAACCGATTCAGTTTTCTTCAGATATTTCAAAAAGTAGTTTTGCAAAAACATTTGATTTTTCGAGACCATCTAAAAATAAGAGTGCCTCTAAACATCTTGAGTTGCTTAAGAATACATCTGAGAAGAATCCCTTGCAAAATCCAAAGGAGATTTGCTCAAATATAAATAGTTCACCTCCTCCTCAAACTGTTACGGGATTTTCATTGTGTGATCTCACTAATCATAAATTTTCTACTTTTCCTAAGAAAGAAAATGACACTACTTTCCCTTCTCACCTCAATGACTCTAAATACAATCTAGAAGTTAACGAGGAAGAAGAACTCAAAGAATCATCATTCAAAGATGACGACTGTTTGGATTCTGCATTTTCTCTAGGAAGTTTGATTAGTCAAGTAAACCTTGAACTTAGCCCCAAGTCTGATTACATTGCTGAAAATAGGCTTGAAGATTTATGCAAGAAACCTAAGGAAACTAAGCCCAATCCAGAAAGCACTCCAGTTCACAAAACTAATAATGATAATTCTAGTTGTTCCCAGAAAGAAAACAACACATATTTAACTAGAGAAGATCCTGATGTGCAAATCCAGAAAACTGCATTCAAAGAGCCTGTTTCCTTATTTGGAAAAGTAATTTCCTACAGAGCACAGAAGTGTTCCAGCAATTCTACAAAGAAGCTGAAATATCCAAAATTTTCATATAAGGTGCAAATGAATGGAATATCTACAAACTGGGAGTCAACTTTATTCCATCATATCACACCATTTGATTTCTCTACACCATCACCAGATGATGTTGTAAAAACACGACAGAAGCAAGCCTATCACCATCGAGCGCCAATTGCAGTTGAAGCAAATAGCTGATAAAAATTTGAATGGTTTCTATTCATGTTATTTTCTGTTTGTTACTGAGAAAGTCCGTTTTAATTTAAATCCCATGCATAAAGCCCTGTCATATTTGTAAATACCTTACTTTTATATTTTTTTATTTAACTACACCACCGTAATTTTTTAATAAATAAAAAAAAAATTCTCATGATGTTATTGCATTTAGCACTGAGAGGTTATCTGGGGGACCAAATATTTGATTTAATCGCTTTTTGTATGTTTGAAATTAACCAACAATAACACACACACAGAATCACTCTCTCTCTCTCTCTTGAATGAATGAAACTGAATTAAATAGAAGTGTATTTTGTTCTGATGTAGAACGTTTCTTGAGAGATATGCACAGACATATATTTTATACTGTTCAATAATTTTAAAATTTCCATTTAATTATAGTTCTAATTATTTATTGGCATATTTTTATACTTTCATTTTCATGGTCACACTAATTTCATCCAAAATTGTTTAACCCTCCAAAGAGTTATAATTTGTTAATGAATGGTGGCTTGGGGGAATCATTCAACTTAGTTACTTGTTCATGAATAAAGTCTTAATTGTGATACTTTTTTCTTCAGTTTACTTATATTTTTTTTCTTCATATCACTTACTATAAAATATGGTAGACATCAATGACTACACCTAGTTTAGTTCTTTTTATAGATCTACTTCAGAGAATGGTGCTAGGCATTTAAAATCTTAGAAATAACCCAGCATAATATTTATACCATAATTCAGTCCAGTGGGAAATTCATTGCATACTCTGTTATCCAGTGTAAAGAATCCTATGTGGACATGTTCCATCCATTTTATTGCTTAACTTGACTAAGTATGTCCTGGGATTTAGGTGGTTATTGCAGCAGAGATGATCAAAAGGAATACACTAGACGTGTTATTGTCCTTATTATTCAATATTTATAAAACAATAGTACTGGTGGCATGCAAAAAGCACCTTTGCCACTATGCAAAGTGGTTGACATTAATAAGGGCATCTAGCCATTAAAACCATGCCAAAACAGACCTTGCCAGTGCTGGTGTCATGTAAAAAGCACTCGTTCCACTCTTGTTAAGTGGTTGGTATTGGAAAGGGCATCCAGCTTTAAAAACCATGCCAAAACAGAGAGTGAAGCCTGGTGCCGTCTTCTGGCTTGCCAGCATGCAAAACAGACATTAAATGATGATGAATAGCAACAAAAGCAGTATTAATACTAACAGGTAATAATGTGGGTGTTTTATTGTCGACAAACGATAACCATCGGCTACAGTTGCCACACCGTCAATGATATAAACACACGTGATTTTATGCACCATGAGTCCATGTGAGAGATCCTCTCATGGTAAGCAACACAGTATTTTGTGTTCTAACACAATACTTACATTACGTGGGAGATAAGCATTGCCTTTCAATATTTATTGTTGAAGATAAGAGGGTGAGATGGTAAAATGCTTAGCAGCATTTCATTCATCTTTACATCCTATGTTCAAATTCTGCCACGGTCAACTTTGCCTTTCATCCTTTCGGGGTAAATAAAGTAAGTACCAGTTAATCACTGGGATTGTTGTAATCAACTATTCTCCTCTCCAGAATTGCTGGCCTTGTGCCAAAATTTGAAGCCAATATTGTTGAAGATTAACAGTTCAGCTTAAAATTTTAAGCCAGAAAAGAAAACAGATATTACAACTGTGATGTCTCATTCGCCATGCAACCATAAGTTTCTGATTGTTGCTTCTGACTTTATCCGTGTACATTCTAACAATAAATAGTTTGTTGTATCAAATACAATCAAGTTCATACCCCACGTGTATCTAATCTTATCAGAAATCGTGTGTTATTGTCCTAAAGTTTGTTTCCTTTAGACTTTCTAACTTGGAAAGCAATGCACTTCATCTTAGTCTACTATAACAAGAAATCATCCCAACATTGCAACATTTGGTCATAAATAAGGCTCAGTCTTTCGTTAACATCAATAATTCATGAAAATAATCCACTCTGTTTTTGAAATGCCTACAGATTGTCTTTCATACTAGTTTCTGAAAGCTACACTTTTTACTTTGCTCTTTTGTTTGCCAGTTCAAAATTTTACTAACTTATCTTCATCTAGTCTCATTTCATTCAATTCTTTAGTGATATACATTTTCACGTTTTATATGAGTGACTATCATCATTGTTTTGACATCTGTTTTTCTCTGCTGTCATAATGGAATGGAGTTGCAGACATGTTAACGATTGGTTAAGTGGACTTCCTTGCTTCTTTGAGATCAACTGTCCAATAAGGCTATTGTTCACAAAAGTATGCAAAAAAAAAAAATTCAGTTCTGAGTTATCTCTACTTTGACACTTGAAGTCTTGTACTGTAAATAACAACAATTGTCATCGTATCCTAAGTTGCACATTTAAATAATGTCATTGTTTGGGAGGCTGAAAAAAAGTTTAGCCTCATTTTTAGAAAGAATTGACTGTTGAAAGACTTCTTGTTTACACCATATACATTTGTATTTTTGTTCAGTGAATTTTTTCATGTTCTTTTTTCTTTCTTAATTCAGTTTTTGAGTATCAAAAAGTGAATGTGGAGGCACATGGCTTAGTGGTTAGGGTGTTGGACTCATGACTGTAAGATTGTAGTTTTGATTCCAGGACCAGGCAATGCATTGTGTCCGTGAGCTAATCCACTCAGCTAGCAAGAATAAGTAATATGGTGAAGTTGCAACAGGCCTGGCAAGCCAGCAATGGATAGTGGATCTGCCTAAAAACAAATAGAAGGTAACTTCTGGACTGGCAGGCCATAGGCCTATCATGGTGTTGGATATTACCTTTCACCAAAAATTGAATCATGGTAGATACTACCTTAAATAGTGAGTTAGAATTCAGTGATATCATTAATTATTTAATTAGGGAAAGAGAGCTTGGACTTGGAAGAAGATAATCAGTAATGTTTCAACCGTTCTGACTGGAATTTATATGTAGACTAGCACTATGACCCGGCGTTGCCGTGTCATAGTGCTAGTGCATGCATATACAGCTGCGTGCGCACATACACACGAGTACTGTCCAAATCTCCGACCAATCACATACAGCTAGCTGGCATTCAATTGGCATATCAAGTTTTGAGCATTTTGATTGGGTTTTGGATAGAAAATTCACAAAAAAGTCACTTATATTGATTTTTTAATGGCTTTGCGGGGTGACTGGGGAAAATGTAAAGATGTGCACAACCACCCTTGGACGGTTTTGAATGACCATAGAAAGTGCAAGCCCTCTAACTGAAAAATTGTGGATTTGTATAAAGGACACACACACACACACAGACATTTTGCCGTTTATATAGAGATTCATTGAGCAGTGATGACAAACTTGATCCTGAATAGGGGAGTGCTGGAGTGATAACATAGTTATTGCATTGATGCTTTCATGAGTAATGTGGACCCTTCAAAACCTTTAAACTTAGTAGCAAAACCTATTAATTATTTTCTTCAACTTTTACCTGAAGAAATGTTTGTCAGAATGAACAATGAAACCATGAGATATATGTATCAACAAGGCATGGTCACCTTCATTGTATGAATGAAGATGATGATAACATATCTTAGAATGCGTTTTCTGATGGGAGATGTGCAGCCTCCAGAGATTATTGGTTCATAACAAGTTCAGTTCTGTAAAGTGGTTGGCATTAGGAAGGGTATCCAACCATAGAAGCCAAGCCAAATCAGACTGGTACCTAGTGCAGCTCTCCTGCTTGCCAGCTCTGGTCAAACCATGCAACCCATGCCAGCATGGAAAATGGATGATGAATCAATATCTTGTAAATATATGTGAACACACTACTTGTAATCAATTTATCTGGGCAGGTGACAATGATATGACAATAGGTAAAAATGAAGTTCACAATGCACACCTACAATTTATTACATCCTGTCGCTAAGTTTCATCTAGATTGATGCAGTTGTTATATTTTTATGAATTTTATACTGGAATAACTGCATTATCATCAAAATTTCTAGTTTTTAATACAAGATTAGCAAATTTACATAATGAAAGCACTCCAAGAATTTAAGAGTTACTGTTATCAAAGCTGACCTCATCACTTTTGAATTCTTCCACCCTGATTTCCTCCTTTGTCAATTTCACAACAGTGTTTTTAATGGAATATATTCAACACACTCGTATACTTTAATCAAAATTTTTGATGTTCAACCATCTTATTTGTTTTCAGCTTTTTTTTTTGTATTCAAAACTGTCTGTTGAATAAACCATACTGGACTCATTTCTCTCCAGTAGTTACAGATATTCTCTTTTTCTGCCATATCATATCTCATTGTGTTCCTCAAACTTGCACGTTGCTAACCATCTTTTTTACATGTTGTATATTTGAGCATGGATTGACTGGGGGAGTCTATCCATTTCCAAACAAACACAATCCAGATGATAGGTAGTTTCTGAAAGTTTGAGTGAGATGATAAGGTATAGCAGAGGCACCAATTCTCTGTAGTCCTTCCTTTCCATTCTTAGCTTAGCTATTACTCTATTTTCACTACATATTTTTTCATTACATTTCTGTAATAATTTCGTAACATTTTGAATTTCCTATTGCCTCTAAGTAACTTCATCAAGATTTTACCTTTTTTTATTCTATATATGTAATTTCTTTTGTCTTTATAATTACCCTCGTAATTATAAATACTTGATAATTCTCCTGATTTGCATAAACTGTATATCATGTAGATGTTGTGTACTGGAGAAAAAATAGACTGGAATAGTTCCTGATAAGCAATAAGTTTTAAGTACTTCAGAAGAAACAAAATGAGAATTGTGATATTTGTGTCTTTCCTGGTGTTGGTGAAACAAAATTTATCTAGTTGAGAATCAAAATCAAATCGTAATAACTTCTTTAAAACTTAAAACAAATTCTGTAGCACAGTGAAATACTACCAGGTATAGCACACGCATTGTTTCGTCATTATTCTTCAATCATTGCTGTAAAATTTGTTCATCATATTAACTGTTTCAACTAACAAAAATCATATAAATACATACAAGAACATGTAATAATATTTTCATCATCTAAGGCAGCAAGCTGGCAGAAGCGGTAGCAATCCAGACGAAGTGCTTAGCGGTATTTCACTCGTCGCTACGTTCTGAGTTCAAATTCCACCGAGGTCAACTTTGCCTTTCATCCTTTCAGGGTCGATAAATTAAGTGCCAGTTGCGTACTGGAGTTGATCAAATTGACTGGCCCCCTCCCCCAGAGTAGAAAAGAACATTTTCATCTTCTGATAAAAGAAGGTTGTTGACTTTTTTTTTTTTTTTTCACAGATGCAATAAGTGTTTAAAATTAATGTGTGATATATTTAGCAATATCTAGTTACTGGAAAATCAGAAATTAATATATAATTTAAACTAATGCACAGAGAGACTAAGTGGCTAAGTTATGAGGTTATCATATCTTGAGTGATGACTACATATTTACTGCAGGTGTTTCATTGTCGTTAAGAAATTAATACGTTACTGCACATGTTGTACGTTAAATAAGACGTTTATACACACATACATTATTATACATACATAATAGTAAGTAGTAAAGACTCCCTTTGGTCACAAATGACCTTGGGATTGCACCTAGAAAGTTCCCCTCTTTGGCACAAGTCCAGGCAAGGTTGTTTATGGAAGACCAGCAGTTGCACATACATGCCAATTTCCCCTCTCCATGCCACTAATGTTACCCAGTGTGAAATAAAGTCTCTTGCTCAAGAACAACACACAGCCTGGTCTGGGAATCAAACTCACAGCCTCACAATTTTAAGCCAACACTAACCACTGAGCCATGCACTTTCCATAATGCATACATATATATATCTCTCTATATATAAAACTGAGAATGTGTGTCTGTCTGTCTGTGTGTTTCCCTAAAACTTGAGAACTACACAACCAATTTCATTCAAATTTTACACATGCCTTACTTAGGGTCCATGTAGTTTCATGGGCAAAAAAAAAATGTTCAACTTCTTGCCTAGGGTGAGCCCATAGCAATATCATATCTTCTCCACTATTTCAGTATTACGTGTTAAAAGTGAAACAAAAACATTTCTCTATTTTATGTTGGATACTTTCACTTTAACAATAAAAATAATAATAACAATTGAATTATATGTAGTAAGTAATAATTAAAATCAAACTAAAGTATAATATAATCGTAACATAACAAAAGTAAAAATAGCAATTGGTATAAAATTGCATCAAGGATTTGAACTTGAATAAGTGGTTTCACATGAATGGGAATAAATTAAAAATAAAATTAGCGTGCAGAAATGGAATAGTCCGACAATTCCAGTCTGTTATATATTTTCAGTATTGTTATCACTAGCGATATCAAGATATAACTTTGTATTTTATGTGTAGATGTATATATATATAGATGTACATGTAATATGTACACATATATATACACATATATACATGCACTAGCACTATGACCCGGCAAAGACGGGTCATAATGCTAGTATATATATATATATATATATATTTATATGTATGTACATACATATATGTGTATATATATGTGTGTGTGCGTAAATGTTTGTTTTTATGTTCAGTTATAATAAAAACAAGTTTATATTAATCTGAAGAATTACTCCATACTTTTATAGAGTACAAATTTATTATTCTTTAGCAAGTGACTTTGAACTTTTACTCAGCTAAGCCATTATTGGACTGTCATACATATATGTATTTTCTCTTAAATATTTTTAACTACATCACAGACTACCTCCAACTTCCATTAATAACACACCTACATTCCATCCTATACATTCAACAAAGGTCTTGATAATAAAATAATCAGAACATGTGATGTTAAAATCAGTGTAGATGTGAACAAAACCAATTGTATCTCAAGATCCATTGATAATATTTTATTAATCTCTTCAGAAGAACACCTCATTCAGGGTCTCCTTAAATATAGAGAATTATGGAATTAGTTGCAAATTTGCAGATGCTTTACTCACCTGTCTATGACTTATAGGTATTGTAACACCCAATGCCTTGATGGAGTCATCTCCACTGTACCAAATTGCAGCCTACTGGCAAACAATAATGCACATACATTGAATATGTGTATTCAGTAATGTTTACAACATTAACGCTGCTTCTAATTAATATCTGAATTTATTTTTACATATGCAACATCTGGGCATCATCAGTCACACATGCACACACATACAAAACACACATGTATATCTTTTCTTTTTTACTTGTTTCAGTCATTAGACTGCAGCCATGCTGGGGCACTGCCTTAAATAATTTTTAGTTGAATGTATTGACCCCAGTACTTTTTTCGTTTTTTAAACTTGGTACTTATTCTATTGGTTTGTTGCCAAACCACTAAGTTACGGGGATGTAAACACACCAACTCCAGATGTCAAGTGGTTGTGGAGGATGAACAAATACACACAGCAGGCTTCTTTCAGTTTCTGTCTATCAAATCCATTCACAAGGCTTAGGTCAGCCTGAAGCTATAGTAGAAGACACTTGCCACAATGTGGGATTGAACCCTGATCCATGTGGTTGGGAAGCAAGCTTCTTACCACATACACGCACACATGTATGTATGTGCATGTGTGTGTGTGTTTATATTTGAACACTATGAAAATTGCTCACTATGAGTGGTGTTATTGGTGTCACTTCTTGTATCAAAATACTGCCCACTTGTTTTGTGCCTTCGGTGATGTGTGAACCAAGCAATCCTTTGCTTGAAAAACCGGTAAAGGTTAGCAACAAGAAGAGCATCTGGCTGTAAAACAATGCCTCAGTAATACATTAGTCTAATCCATGCTTGCATGGAGTAATAGACATAAAAGAAACAAACTACATGAAGGAGTTTACTTTGCAACTACATGGTTTCAGACTCAGTTTCGTGCACAAAGCCTTATAAATGAATTTGGCAAAAAGGAAGAGAAAGAAGCCCATTGTGTATGTTTGTGTCTCCTTCATTTGATATTGTGCACTAATTGTAAACAAACGTCCCCATCATACAAGTGGTATAGTTAGTAATCCTCCATATGTTTGGCCATCATACTACTTGTGTTTGAAGGACTAAAGGAAACTGGTTAGCAACGAGAAGGACAACCAGCTGTAGAAAATCTGCCTCAACCAATTTCATTTGACCCTTGCAAGCATTCAAAAGTAGACACTTGGCACAGGTATGGCTGTGTGGTAAGGAGCTTGCTTCCCAACCACATGGTTCCAGGTTCAGTCCCACTGCATGACATTTTGGGCATGTGTCTTGTACTATACCCTTATACTATAGTCTTGTGCATGGATTTGATAGACAGAAACAGGAAGAAGCCCGTCATATATATATATATATATATATATCTGTGTTTTGTGTCAACCAGTGTTAGTGTGTTTACATCCCCTGTAACTTAGCAGTTCGACAAAAGAGACTGATAGAATAAGTACCAGTCTTAAAATAAGGGCAATGTTTCGTTTGTCGTAGCACAAGTTTCCGTCGATTTCCTTAAAAAACTTTTATTTTTTTACATATGACTTTGCAGGAATATTTGAAGTGATGAGAGCGAAAGAGACTAAGAGGAAGCAATTTTATGACGAGGGAATTTCTTTTTGAAGCCCCCGTGTGTGTGTTTGATGGGGTGTGGGAGACAGACAGTATGTTGTGTAAGTGAAGTGCTTCTGTTAGTGTGTGCGAAGAGACAGAGAGAGTAATGTGTGAAAGAGAGAGATAACTGAAATTTTTTACTCGGTGTATGTGTATATGTATGTCTGAATGTATGTGTGTGTGTGTGTATGTATGTGTGTGTATGTATGTGTGTGTGTATGTATGTATGTATGTATGTATGTATGTATGTATGGCCGATTCAGTGTTTACATTTTTTACGGAAATCGACAATCGACGGAGGAAATCAACGGAAGCGTGTGCTACGACAAACGAAACATTGCCAAAATAAGTACTGGAGTTGATTCATTCAACTAAGAATTCTTCAAGGTGGTGCCCCAGCATGACCATGGTCTAATGACTGAAACAAGATTACAATGAAGATGATTATATAATGTGTAGTCCCTTATCTCTTTTATGAGATTCAATATCCTGAGATCAGCCTTTACCACTTCTCACATCTTCCTTAGTATTCTCATCATTCTCATCTTCTTGACTCATCTGTCATCCTTTATATGCATCATATGTATGTACTTGTACAGTGTTTTCAGTTACACACTATCATTTTTCTTTCACCCTTTAGTGTTTAATCCAGCCATATCTGGCCTAAATATTCTACCTGTTTTATGTTAAAATTGACCAGACCCAACCTCTCACACCTGCACATCAATGTCATTCTAAAAACATGCAAACACACCATTGAAATCTTGAAGCTACATGATAAACCATGGCTAACTCAAAAACAATGTGACTAAATAAGCAATTCATTTGACAAAGAAATCTAAAGGATTAATGTTCATTTTTGTCTCACCCCTTGTTAAAGCTGTTTTTTATGCATGCTGATATAACATATCCAACATAGTGTGCTCATTGCACATCCTCTGCATTCAGTATTCATCTCTTTCTACAATGCAGCGTTGCACTTTGTACACAGTGTCCTATATTCAATTCTTTACTGAAAGATAAACACCAACAGGTATAATGTTTCCATGGATGTTTTCCGCTCTGGCTAGTATACTTTTGCAATATCCACCTCTGTAGACATATCGAGCTATCCAGTTGAGTTAGAGTATAAACAGGAAGAGTTTGAGGGAGATGAAATAAGAATTGTATCGATATTATTTTGATCACTTCAAAAGTGATCATAATAATATCGATCTTTCTAGGAAGTATTGCTCAGTGTATTTCTTTTAGACAAAATTATTTTCACTCTGTGGCATCTTAGGCAAGTGTCTTCTGCTATAGCCCCGGGTCGACCAATGCCTTGTGAGTGGATTTGGTAGACAGAAACTGAAAGAAGCCTGTCGTATATGTGTATATATATATATATATGTGTGTGTGTGTTTGTGTTTGTCCCCCTAGCATTGCTTGACAACCGATGCTGGTGTGTTTACGTCCCCGTCACTTAGCGGTTCAGCAAAAGAGACTGATAGAATAAGTACTGGGCTTACAAAGAATAAGTCCCAGGGTCGATTTGCTCGACTAAAGGCGGTGCTCCAGCATGGCCGCTGTCAAATGACTGAAACAAGTAAAAGAGTAAATGTTTACAAACACAGTATACATTATCATCATCATCATCATTTAATGTCCATTTTCCATGCTGGCATGGTTTAAATAGCTTGGCAAAGCCAGGGGCCCCACCAGGTTCCATAGTTTGTTTTGGCTTGGTTTCTACAGCTGGATGCCCTTCCTAACTCCAACAACTCCACAGTGTACTGGGTGCTTTTTACATGGCACCTTGGTTTTAGTATTTCATTTCTGTTGTGGTGGGCAGGTAAGGTTCCGCATTTTGAGATCGGCCTCCAATACTTCATTCCATGTCTTTCTGGGTCTTCCTCTTTCACAACTTCGCTTCACTATACAGTTAATTATTTACATATAACGTTAAATTTTAATTGTATTTTTTTCAAAATGTTCCCTATTGCTTTATCATAATGGTCAGATCCTGTTTTGTAGTTATGATACTGTGCATTTATTATATTCAGCTCGATACCCCTTATCACACCCCATTCTCTCTGAAAAGGAAAGAATACATTAGATAATGTAGTTCTGTGTCTGAGAGAGAGAAAAAATACAAATTAAGACGGTTATGGGTAGAATGCCTTTGATTATGTATCTTTTTGATGAGAATTGATCTTAGGCTAAACAATAGCAACATCATATTGTAAGAGGCTGTTTCTGCCAGTGAGCTACACATTACCATTTACAGTTATGTAAATATTTGGGTCAGGAATTTTGATAATTAAATATCTTTACCAGTGACCAGTTGATGTTTAGCCCCAGGTCAACCCTTACCCAGCAGACCTATCTATGATAAAAGACATTCCAGGTATGACCATCCCTTTTGTGTGGATTATCTTTTATCGTTAATCTCTCAATTGCTCCAGTCATTGTACTGTGGCCATGTTGGGGCACCACCTTGAAGAATTCTTAGTCAAATGAATCAACCCCAATCCTTTTTTTTCAAGCTTGGTATTTATTCTATTGGTCTCTTTTGCTAAACTGCTAGGGTACAGGGATATAAACACACCAACACTGGTTGTCAAGCAGTGGTATGAGAACATAGACACAAAGATACACACATATAGATATGTATACAATGGGCTGCATTCTTATTTAATAAATTAGAGTATGATTTGAGGAAGACTTGATTGCCTTTTCTAGCAAGTTATTCTAATAGTATATTGAGTTAGAAACAAGCTTTAAAAAATAAAAACACAAAACTGTTAAATTTGACACATTTAGAGTTTCATTAGAATATCCTGCCTTCAGACAAAACAAGCACCAGTTTGTATCTGAGCTTCATAATTTAGATCAGGTTTTAATGAACCTTTCTTTGATAAGTGGGCAGAGAAAACAAACATTGCGACATCTTTATAGTAGTCTCATTGAGGACTTGACAATCTCCCTGGTGCTGGTACCAAAATATGATATATCCAGGACACTGTAAAGATGTAGGTGACAAAGGGCATCTAGCTATAGAAACATATGAGCACCAGTCTATGAAGGCAGTGGCTCCCATTAAGAACTGACTTAGATTGGGATGACTTATCCAACCCATGCCATGGAGTTATATTTCAAAATAAAAGTAAACTTTATTGTATGATTGGTCTTCTTAGTATTTAGAGTAACTCTCTCTTTCCCTCCTCTCTCTCTCTCTCTCTCTCTCTCTCTCTCTCTCTCACACACACACACACACACACCTTGATCTTAATGATGAAAAGGTGATAGAAAATTAAATCATTAATGACCAATTCTTTCTCAAATATTGGGTTTATTTAAACCATATTTGTTGTTTTTATGTTGCACAGACACATACACACACTCTCTCTCTCTCTCTCTCTCTCTCTCCTCTCTCTCTCTCTCTCTCTCCCCCTATCTCCTCCCTCTTTCAAAGCATAAGATACTGCAAGTCTCTGACAGGGTTTCTTTGAAACCTTGTAATCAGAGAGAGAACATATTTTAGGTTGATTAATTAATTAGTACATCTTCACATGTCACTTAATTTTACTCTGCTCCATTTAATCTGGGTGAAAAACAGGTGAGATTACTGTCCAAAAGAGCACATGGAGCTGTTAATACCTCCTACTTCTATATCTATTAACACCTGTGCCCACCAGTCATTGTATTCCCCTCTGTCACCATCTCCATCTACCACTTTTCTTTCACACGCTTGCAAACTTACATTCCCACTCACCCTCTTCAATCCTCTGTACCACTTATATTCTTCTTCCTGTATCTTGAGAGGACACCCTGACACATCTTCAATATCTTTTTCTTTCTTTCTCAACTGAAGTTGCCATGTAACCTCTCGTCACCTGGCTTAATGCCACATCCACCTCACCTCAGTTGAGGAGTTTTATCTTGTGAGTTGCTTGGTGACTTCACTGGTGATGGTGCCACTTAAAAGCACCCAGTACACTCTGTAAAGTGGTTGGCATTAGGAAGGTCATCCAACTGTAGAAATCATGCCAAAACAGATGATTGAGCTTAGCACAATCTTCTAGTTCATCAGTTCCTGTCTAATCCATGCCAGTATGGAAAATGAACATTACACAATGATGATGGTGGTAGTGGTGACGGTGTTGTTAAATATAAGATTGATTGTAACTTAGACCTAAAATATTTCATGACACTGACCAATAGAACTAATGGAATAGGATATTCGTTGTGTCCAGCAGATTGGAGTCAGGCATTAATGGCACTGATTGTCTCGATCAATTTCAGTGTTGACATATCTGAATCTGTTAGTGAGAGTTGTTTCTTCTCTTAATATTACCAAGAGCTAAATGGTGTGTCCACAAGATTCTACCCTATCACCCATCTTCTTCAGTCTATACATGCACAACCTCGTTACTGTTTTGTACACTATGCATGTAACAGCTTATACTGATGACACTACGGTTACATAGTCCTTACAGTTTACATCTCCATAATAACAAATTAACAGCAATATTTAATAATGATCTGTTACAGTAGCAAACACGCATCATCTTACACTCTGTGATACACTCAACAAAATTAATATCATTGCACTCACACACAATTCTGAAGCATCACATTTAATAATCTCAAAGATTTTCTCACAGCACTCACCTTATTGTTGTAAAAAAAAAAGAAAAAAAGATGGAAGAATGGTACATTAGAGAATGTAGTCCCAGATACTTCTAATAAGACAGGCTAGTTAGGGTTGGAATGCCTTTGATCATAGGTCTTTTTGATTAAGATTGCACTGTAGCTGAAGAACAACATAGAGGACAACCAAAACCCACTTCAAACATTCAGTGGTCCAGCTGTGCCAAGCTGAAATAGCCATGGTACTAGGTTCCAAGTAATATATAACATCCATTGTAGACAATGTACACTAGCTCTGCTTGGACTCCTTAACTTTTCTATATCAAACAATTTATAAACTATCCTAAACAGTATTCTCCACATTGTTTATAGGCACAGGTTTGGTTGTGTGGCTAGGAAGCTTGCTTTGCAATCATGTGTCAGGTTCAGTCAAACAGCACAGTGCCTTGAGCAAGTATCTTCGACTATAACCCTGGGTTCACCAATGCCTTATGAATGAATTGGCTGATGGAAACAGTTTAGAAGCTTGTCATTCATATATGTGTTTGTGTGTGTAGCCAGTTATTATCTTTTACCTTTTGTTTCAGTCATTGGACTACGGTCCTGGTGGAGCACTGCATTCTAGGGTTTAGTCAAACAAATTGAACCCAGCACTTATTTTTTAAGTCTGATATTTATCCTATCGGTCCCTTTTGATGAACTGGTAAGTTTCAGGGATGTAAACTGATCAACACAAATTGTCAACAAACTTGAACACATACACATGTACATATTCTTTTTTTTTTTTTTGCTTTACTTGTTTCAGTCATTTGACTGTGGCCATGCTGGAGCACTGCCTTTAGTCGAGCAAATCAACCCCGCCTAGTACTTATTCTATCGGTCTCTTTTGCCGAACTGCTAAGTTATGGGGACGTAAACACACCAGCATCGGTTGTCAAGTGATGTTGGGGGACAAACACAGACAGACACACACACACACACACACACACACACATACATATATATGATGGGCATCTTTCAGTTTCCATCTACCAAGTCCAATCACAAGGCTTTGGTTGGTCTGAGACTATAGTAGAAGACACTTGTCCAAGGTGCCATGCAGTGGGACTGAACCCGGAACCATGCGGTTGGTAAGCGAGCTACTTACCAACACAGCCACTCCTGTGCCTATGTATATGTATCATATGTATATTATGGGTTTTCCACACAGTTTCCATCTACCAAATTCACTCACAAGACATTGGTTGGCCCAAGGCTGTTGTAGAGAAATGCTTGCCCAAGATGCCATGCAACAGTAATTACAATGCAAGCTTTTTTCATGCAACCACACCTTCACCTAATATCAAAAATTGATTTAACAAATATATAACACAGTGGTTAAAGTTTAAATGCTGAAAATTAATAATTTGGCTATAAGTTTCATTTCAAACACTACTCGGGACTAAATATAACTCTGCTTATCTCTCAGTTTGCCCGACTTTTAAAGTTGGTTCCAGTCTTTACTTTTAGATGTAAAAAGCAATTTAGCATGGAAAATAGATGTCAAGCAAAATAACACCCCTCCTCCAAAACCTGTAAATATATTCAAATTAATTTACCATCCTTACATTCTGAGTTCAGATCCTACTGAGGTTGACTTTGCCTTTCATCCTTTTGCAATTAATAAAATAAGTACCAGGTGAGCACTGGAATCGATGTAATCAACTCAACTACTCCTGAGTAAGTGTATAAAAACTGTACCCCTCTACCAAGTCCTGTTGAGCCAGTGTGGCAGATTAGGCTCATCAAACCAGTATGATCTTGAGCTTAAATTCATGGCCTTCACATAAGACCATTGTTGGTGGAGAGAACATGCTGAGGCCTTTGTCCTGCAGTGAACTGAATATAGGCAATTCAATCCAATTTACCATCATCTTTGTCATATTTTTATTATAGTTGTATGGGTGTGCAATATGTCATATCACTAATCATCTATAGTAATTGTTCTCAATGTTTTGTAGTTCAGCTTATCGCTTTAACATCCACTTTTCCATGCTTACATGGGTTGAATGGAATTTATTGAGGTAGATTTTCTTTAGATAGATGCCCTTCCTGTCATCAACCCTCATCAGTTTTCAAGTGAAGTAATATCCCCCACCTGTGAGTGAAGGCATGTGGCTTAGTGGTTAGGGTATTCTGCTCATGATCATAAGATTGCAAGTTCAATTCCCAGTAGGGCACATTGAGTCTTTGAGCTAGACACTTTATTTCTCATTGCTCCGGTCCACTCAGCTGGCAAAAATGAGTAGTACCTGTATTTCAAAAGGCCAGCCTTGTCACATTCTGTGTCACGCTGAATCTCCCTAAGTACTATGTTAAGGGTACATATGTATTTGGAATGCTTAGTCACTTGCATGTTAATTTCATGAACAGGCTGTTCCAGTCATCAAATCAGCTGGAGCCCCCTTCATCATAACTGACAGAGTGCCAGTAATATTTCCCCATGCCTGGACATGTTTTCTCAGTAGTTTGAAGGACACTTCCTGTATGACGGTGACACTCATTTACAATAATCATGCAATGTGAAGTTGAAGAGAGACTAACACTTACACACACACAGATACATATGCACATTGGCTTTCATGCTGGTGGCACGTAAAAAGCACCATCCGAATCGTGGCCGATGCCAGCGCCGCCTTGACTGGCTTCCAAGCTGGTGGCACGTAAAATGCACCAATCCGTTTGTGGCCGTTGCCAGCTTCGCCTGGCACGTAAAAAGCACCCACTACACTCACGGAGTGGTTGGCATTAGGAAGGGCATCCAGCTGTAGAAACACTGCCAGATCAGACTGGAGCCTGGTGCAGCCTTCTGGCTTCCCAGATCCCCGGTCGAACTGTCCAACCCATGCTAGCATGGAGAACGGACATTAAATGATGATGATGATGATATATATATATATATATAAAAGAGAGTTTGTATGTGTGTGTGTGCGTATGTTCCTTATGCATTCGAAAACTGAGCTGCTGATTTTGACGTATGGGGTATCAAAAGATTCAATAATCTTTTGGCTACCAAATAAACTTTATTTTCACTTACATATTTTCTACATTATCTCAACAACTGGGTTTCATTAGAAAGTGAAAATAGTTTCACACTTTCAATTTGAACCAAAATTACAAAGTGTTGCATTGTGTGAACAATGAAAGTAATGTTTCTCCGAATTAGTCACACCTGTACTACAATAAAGAAAGCTGCTTATCATCTATTTACCAAATAAACTATGTTTTTGGCACAACAACTCTTTTTTACTACTAAAATAACCTCGGAATTAGGTCAGGTTGCACAATTTTGAGGTCATTTTTGGGCAATATTTCGATTTGCTTCTAATATTTCACTTTTGTCCAATGTTTCATGCATGCATAGAATTCTACTCAGACAAACATCTAGGAAAATGTATATATAAATATTGTATTAAAATAAGCCACAACCAAAAAAATTTCATTAAAAGATATCCATTCCTCTAAATGTTATGAGGAAATACAGTCACTCACTCTCTCTCTCTCTCACATACACACACATACAAAAAAACATATACATGTGTATATGAAAGATATTGTATGTGTGTGTATGTGTGAAAGAGAGAGGGAGTGTGAGCGAGTGAGTGCCACTTACACATACATGCAAGTTAATACATACATGACACACACACCTTCAATCACTCTCTCTCTCTCTCATGCATATGTCCATTTCATATACACAAACATACATCTTTCACTTTGCTCTCACTTCAAAGCAAATGTTGCCATTTCACTTTCTCCTTTCTTTCAATTTCTACTCATTTCAAAGCATAAAGAAATAAAAAAATTTTTACAGAAATTAACAATCATTTGATCAACCATATGATCAAGGTGACAACTTTGCTGCCTCAAACAAAAGAATGCCATAAAATAACTTCCTTTCAAAAAAATACAAACTCCCAATGTTTCACTTTTAGCCTTTTGGAAAGCAGGTAAGTTTCTTCAGAAATAATGTCATTTTCCTATTGTTTCTAGCATGTTGGGTTTTCTGGTGGTGGTCTAGTATTTATTATGTCTGCCATTTCGGTACAATTCTATGCTTGCGTGAAACATTGGGAGGTTTTAGCTTTTTGAAAGCGGGTGGGCGAGGTGGGAGTGTTTCTTTAAGGAAAATTAAACTTTAAAAAAAATATATACTTCCCAAATTCATAATCTCTATTTTACTCTGTGGATTAAAAAGAAAAATTTGAAAACCAAGTTACAAATTGCGAAATTGCAGTAGAGATGGTGGGAAATTAAAAGTTTGAAAATGTGATTTCTGGGCAAAATCGCATTAACCCTCTTTTGTACAATGAAGTAATACATAGTTTGTGATCCTTCTTAAGAACAGAAAGCACTTTCATGTGAACCCATGCAAATTGTGCCCCCCCCCCCCACATTTCTAAACAAACAATAACTTCCATTATGCCAGTAATCCAGTTCACTATATATCAGCTGTGTCGATTCTGCCCATAAGAAAGGAATAAATAATACAATGCGGCTATAGGTCATGACACCTGGGCAACGCTGGGATGCATTGCTAGTATATATATATATTAAAACAAGTTTCTTTCAGTTTCCATCTACCAAATCCACTCACAAGGTTTTGGTCAGTTTAGAACTATAATAGAAGGCACTTAGCTGAGAGGTCATACAGTGGGACTGAACCTGAAACCAAGTGGCTGGAAAGCTAGCTTCTTAACTTCACATCCATACCTGCACCTATTAAGTATGTTTTTTAATCCCTATTTTCTTTGCTCTCATATCCAACATGTGCTTTTTGATGTGTGTGTGTATGTGTATATATATGTCTATATATATATATATATGTCTATATATATGTATGTATATATATATATATATATATAATAATAATAATAATTGTGTACAGTGCTCAGGTGCACTACAACTCATCTAAAGTGTATATATAATCAGGTGTAGTTTTGGCGGATTTCGGAAAGCATGAGGGCCTTAAAAGATGCAGTGTCATGGCAGTCAACAACTGACGCAGGCAGTTTATTCCATGCTTCAGCAACTCTGAGCGTGAAAAAATGTTTCCGAAAGTCATGGGAGCTGTATTGTTTTCTGACTTTGTAGGCATGTCCACGTGTGTTAGACACATGGAGATCAAAAAGGTGTTCAGTGTTGTTGTTGGTGAAGTGGTTGATAACTTTGTGGGTGTTTACCAAGTCCGTCGCCAAACGCCGGAGCTTCAGTGAATCCATGCCCAGGGAAACAAGGCGCTCAGAATATGGTAGGTGTCTGATGGAGGGTATGCGTTTGGTTGCACGTCTCTGGACAGATTCCAGGAGGTCAATGTTCTGTGCAAGATAGGGGTTCCAAACTGATGATGCGAATTCCAAGTGTGGTCGTACCATAGCTGTATACAGTTTTAAATAGATGGCTGGAGAGCGGCTAACAAAAGACCTGCTGAGTGATGCCAAGACACCCTCGGCCTTCCTGACAATCTTAGAGATATGCTTTGACCAACGCAAATCACTGCTGACAGTGATGCCTAGGTCACGCTCGCAAGAGGATTTCTTGATATCAGTGTTGTGGAGGGAGTATGTGAACGCAGGGTTTTTTCTCCCAAAATGCATGGTGGTACACTTGTCCACAGCCAGTTTCAGTTGCCAGTCTGTGATCCATTGCTGCATTGTGTCTAGGTCTGATTGCAGGAAAGAGTTGTAGACATCAGGATCTGTCCTCTTGATTTCAAGGTACAGCTTGATGTCGTCTGCATATTTCAATACTGTGGCATTCTTTAAATTGGCATCTATGTCGTTAATGTATGCCACAAACAAGAGGGGACCAAGGACAGATCCCTGTGGTACACCCGATGACATCTCATATGGTGTAGAGTGCTGTCCTAGAACTGTGACTACCTCCTTTCGGCTGAGGATGAAGGATTTCAACCAGTTAAAAAGGTCATCCCCCACACCCATTGCAGAGAGTTTCACCATAAGCCTTTTGTGTGGCACAGAGTTGAAAGCCTTAGCAAAGTCAAGGTAGACAACATCCACCCATGAGCCACTGTCAGTAATCTGAGTAATGTCCTCAAGGAACTCGACAAGCTGGTCACTGCAGCTGGAGTTAGGGACAAATCCATATTGTGAGGGTCGGATGAGACTGTGAGACTTTGTATGTATATATATAGATGGGTGGATGGATGGACGGACAGACATGGGTTAGTGTCTCCTGTGTTAAAATTTTTATGAAACCTACTAAAGTTGAAGAATTATATCATGAAATTATATTGGATCTTGGTGCATCATTAGTGAAGTTTCTGCCCACATTTCTTTCTTTCTTGGAGAAACCTGTAAGGGGTTACAGCAATGTCCAACTTGTGTTGCATTCCCGATAAAGATTTCTTTTGAAAAGATGGTTTAATTATTTTACTTCTAAGAAAAATAATAAACATCTCTAAACACCTAGCATCCTTCTTTCGTTCCTGTAATTTCACAACACCCGCAAGAAGGCACTACTCCCCAGGTTAAGAACCACTCATCCATATCATAACATCATTTCCCAGACTATCAGCTATCTCGGATTTAACACCACTCCAATTTCTTTGTGGGGTTATTCTTTTACTTGTTTCAGTCATTTGACTGCGGCCATGCTGGAGCACCGCCTTTAGTCGAGCAAATCGACCCCGGGACTTATTCTTTGTAAGCCCAGTACTTATTCTATCGGTCTCTTTTGCCGAACCGCTAAGTGATGGGGACGTAAACACACCACCATCGGTTGTCAAGCAATGCTAGGGGGACAAACACAAACACATACACACACACATATTTATATATACATATATACGACAGGCTTCTTTCAGTTTCCGTCTACCAAATCCACTCACAAGG
The DNA here is from genome assembly GCF_006345805.1 of Octopus sinensis. Taxonomy (NCBI): domain Eukaryota; kingdom Metazoa; phylum Mollusca; class Cephalopoda; order Octopoda; family Octopodidae; genus Octopus; species Octopus sinensis. The sequence goes on along the minus strand of NC_043011.1, from coordinate 22,327,993 downwards.
CATTGGTCGGCCCGGGGCTATAGCAGAAGGCACTTGCCCAAGATGCCACGCAGTGGGACTGAACCCGGAACCATGTGGTTGGTTAGCAAGCTACTTACCACACAGCCACTCCTGCGCAGTTACATTTACTCAAGTGCTCTTACTATCTATACCTCGTAGTAATTTCAGACCCATAAAATCATGCTTATTAATGTAGATCAGGTGTCATGTTTACTATGTCTGCTCATCATTATCATCATCAACGTCAAACACCTGTTTTCCATGCTGGCATGGGTTGGATGGCTTGATAGGAGTTGGCCAGCTGAAGAACTGCCCAGGCTCTATACTCTTTACTCTTTTACTTGTTTCAGTCATTTTGACTGCGGTCATGCTGGAGCACCGCCTTTTAGTCGAGCAAATCGACCCCTGGACTTATTCTTTGTAAACCAGTACTTACTCTATCGGTCTTTTTTGCCGAACCGCTAAGTGACGGGACGTAAACACACCAGCCCCGGTTGTCAAGCAATGCTAGGGGGACAAACACAGACACACAAACACACACATACATATATACGACAGGCTTCTTTCAGTTTCCGTCTGCCAAATCCACTCACAAGGCATTGGTCGGCCCGGGCCTAGAGCAGAAGACACTTGCCCAAGATGCCACGCAGTTGGACTGAACCCGGAACCATGTGGTTGGTTAGCAAGCTACTTACCACACAGCCACTCCTGCGCCTATGTCTGTTTTGGCATGATTTCTAAGGCTGGATTACCTTCCTAATGCTAACCACTTTACAGAATGTATTGGGTGCTTTTACACACCACCAGCACAGGTGCATTTATGTGGCACCACCACCCACAAGGTTAGGAATGCTCAGCTGGAAAGGGATGCAGGGAACAACAGCCTGTATACAAGGACAACCATGCTTTTACCTAGCGTGACATGTCTTTTTAAGCACAGCAAACCGCCAAGGGCCTCAGTCCCCTGTCATCCCCTCTGAGTTTCAACATCCAAAGAAATAGAAGTTGTTTCAATTTTTAAAATTATCAGCAAGAGTGGTTGTGTGGTAAGTAGCTTGCTAACCAACCACATGGTTCTGGGTTCAGTCCCACTGTGTAGCATCTTGGGCAAGTGTCTTCTGCTATAGCCCCGGGCCGACCAATGCCTTGTGAGTGGATTTGGTAGACGGAAACTGAAAGAAGCCTGTCGTATATATGTATATATATATATATGTGTGTATGTTTGTGTGTCTATGTTTGTCCCCCTAGCATTGCTTGACAACCGATGCTTGTGTGTTTATGTCCCTGTCACTTAGCGGTTCGGCAAAAGAGACCGATAGAATATGTACTGAGCTTACAAAGAATAAGTCCCGGGGTCGATTTGCTCGACTAAAGGCGGTGCTCCGGCATGGCCGCAGTCAAATGACTGAAACAAGTAAAAGAGTAAAAGAGTATGCATCGTTTTCTCATTTTCTTTAGTTTATCACACATTGTAGGCATAAGCATGGCTGTATGGTTAAGGAGCTTGCTTTGCAACCATGTGGTTTCAGGTTCAGTTCCACTGCATGGCACATTGGGTGTCTTTGATTGTAGCCCTAGGCCAACCAATGCCTTGTGAGTGAATTTGGTTGTAGGAATCTGTTGAAGCGTGTGTATGTGAGTGTGTGTGTCTGTGTCTGTTCTCACATCACCACCACTTGACAACTGGTATTTATTTAAGTCCCTATAACTTAGCAAGTCAGCAAAAGAGACCAATAAAATAAGGACCAAGCTATATAAAAAAAATAAGTACTGAGGTTAAAACATATAGAAGATAAAGATTACAGTTATATTAGATGATGATTGACACATTGAGTAAGTTGCATCATTTAATTAATGTTAAAGCAAAAACAAACTTTATAAGAAATTTCCTCCTATTTTTACTTGTTTCTTGAGCCAAGAAAGAAATCTCTAGATGGATGCAGCAAATACTGTCTTCAGTAAGAAAATAAAGGAATCTTCCTTGGTTTCTACCATGAATATACAATTGTTCAGTCAGCTGAATTACCTTGTAAGTGGTTGAGTATTCCACAGATCTATCCTTTACATAATTCTCAGGTAGAATCAGTGTGACAAGGTCAAACCTTTAAATAACAAATACAATCCATTCACTGGTTTTTCACACAGTTTCTGTGTATCAAATTTCACCCACAAGGCTTGAGTTAACCAAAGATTATGGTAAAAAGTTACTTTGCCAAGATACCATGCAGTGGGATCAAACCTGGAACCTCAAGATTGGAAAGTAAACTTAACTATGCTGTGTCCATAAGAAAGTACATCTTAGGAAGACAGGTTGGTCATGGCTGGAATGCTTTTGATCATAGGTTTACTCAGTGAAAGTTGACTTGCAGCTGTACAACATCCTCTTCTTCCCTTTTTATTTCTTCCTACCATTTACTATGAAGGGTGCTGAAAAGAAGGATCTGATAGATTCAGAATCTCTTGAAGAATTTACTGGGGTGCTTCTCTTGGTCTTTTCCAGGCATGTAACAGAACATGTACTTTGCTCTGGCTCTCTGTCAGTTACGATGACAAGTGTTCCAATTGATCCAATCAACGGAACAACCTGCTCATGAAATAATGTGCTGCAAGTGGCTGAGCAGTTCACAGACGTGCATAATCTTAACATAGTTTTCAGGGAGATTCAGCATGACACGGAATGTTCAAGGCTGGCCCTTTGAATCACAGGTACCACTCATCATGGATTTTGCACTCCAGTCCAACAAAATATTGATTACAGCATTAGGCTGTATATTCACTCAAATTCATATTAGAATTTGGTGGCCTGATTGATTAACAATTAAGTGAATGCATGTTCTCAACATTTTGGCTCATAGTTCAAATTTGTAAAGTCATTAAACTCTCTTTTGCTCTCTCTCTCTCTCACACACACACATATATAAGATGATGTGTGGAGGCGCAATGGCCCAGTGGTTAGGGCAGTGGACTCGCGGTCGTAGGATCGCGGTTTCGATTCCCAGACCGGGCGTTGTGAGTGTTTATTGAGCGAAAACACCTATAGCTCCACGAGGCTCCGGCAGGGATGGTGGTGATCCCTGCTGTACTCTTTCACCACAACTTTCTCTCACTCTTACTTCTTGTTTCTGTTGTACCTGTATTTCAAAGGGCCAGCCTTGTCACGCTGAATATCCCCGAGAACTATGTTAAGGGTACACGTGTCTGTGGAGTGCTCAGCCACTTACACGTTAATTTCACGAGCAGGCTGTTCCATTGATCGGATCAACCAGAACCCTCGTCGTCGTAACCGATGGAGTGCTTCCATAAGATGATGTTAACTTCATTCGCTTTCATATTGGTGGGCTGAAAGGGTTTCAATTCACCCATGATTTATTAAACAGCTTGTTAACTGTGAGAAAACCGTAAAATTTTTTAAGGAAAAAAATTGGGCTTTTCTACTGACCACTGAGTTATCATCTGACTGTTTAGTCCTGTTTACATGTTGTTTTCACCTTTTCTCTTTTGGGATAATGTCCATGTGTGGTGACTGTGGAACCTTAAAAAGAATGCAAAGAGGTTTTGACTATGATTTATCTAGTCAAGCACCTAAAGTAAAATTACTCTCCAAAGCATTTAATACCTCTATTACCACCTTCAAAAAAGGATTCAGTTTGAATTCTGTAAGTTAGTGACTGAAGCAGTGAGCTGGCAGAAACATTAGTGTGCCAGGCGAAATGCTTAGCAGTATTTCGTCTGCCGTAACGTTCTGAGTTCAAATTCCACTGAGGTTGACTTTGCCTTTCATCCTTTCGGAGTCAATAAATTAAGTACTAGTTATGCACTGGGGTCAATGTAATCGACTTAATCCCATTGTCTGTCCTTGTTTGTCCCTTCTATGTTTAGCCCCTTGTGGACAATAAAGAAATAAGAAAGTGTTCCAGAAATTTGCAAGTCTTGTGGCAAACCTTCGCAAAAAAGGGTTTATTATTTTGTAAGTTGAGGGTAAGGGGGAGAGGTTTTGGGCATTGCATGAATCAGTCAGTCAGCAAACTCAAAAGAGCAGAAGATGATGTTTGCAGTAGAAGAATATCTTGACAGAATGTCAACGGTTGTTATTGTTTAACTCCATGTCAATCTTCAAGTTAAAGATGTTCCAGCCTTGATCATCTCAACTTGTATATTACTAGCTGAAATACCCAGCATTGCCTGGGGTAATAACTCAGAGAATTAACTGTAACATCACAAATCTCTTCATCTAACTTATTGTAAATCTTTTCAGAAAAAAATACTCAGTGAAATTTCAGACTAAGAACACTTTGTAGACATTTTCATTTTTCTTCTTTTAAAATGCTAAAAGCTAAACATGTTGGGATGTCATGAAGAGAAGAAATATTAAATTCTGGGGTCCCACAAGATGAGAAGAATGTTTTGATAAATTTCACTAAAGATTGTATCCACCTTTTTAAAAGTAATATGTTTATTTATTTTTTTATGAGTATGTTCACCCTCTAAAATAATTTTTGTTTCAAGGATGTTGTACAACTAGCGCTTCCATGGTTTTTGAAGAATCATATAAAGTTTCCATGATAACGAGTTTAGGAACTACTACTCTAATTCACTGTACTGTGATCAGGTTTATATGTATAAGGTGAAAGATTTTGAAGCTTAATTTTATATAATTGGTATCAGAAAATAATTGTAAAATAAAGTGAAAATAACAGCTTGTGTAGTTAAAGAGCTTGCTTTGCTACCACATGGTTGTCGGTTCAGTTCCATTGCATAGCACCTGAGGCAAATGTTTTATATTATAACCCTGAACCAACCAATGCCTTGTGAGCAAATTTGGATGATGGAAACTACTTAGAGGGACGGGCAGCAGAAAGCCGCATGAGGCGAAAACAGGTCTGTGATGCCCTTAGATGTCCAGGGCTGCACGCACGCTACACTGGAGGTATAAGCGGGCGTGTCTCCCTGGCCCGAGAGGGTCGGGAAACCTCTGAACCACCTCGCGTGATAGGGATCGGGGCCTGAGTGAGGAATTCCCAGTAGGCGCGGGTCATCAGCCCGCATCGATCACATCCCTGCCCTTTGTACACACCGCCCATCGCTACTACCGATCGAACGGTCCGGTGAGGTCCTTGGATCTGGTCGACAAATCCACTTATGCGCAACAGTGTTCTGTGCCATCGTCGGCATGTTCTCTGATGGCCCGGAGAAGATGACTGAACCCGATCGCTTAGAGGAAGTAAAAGTTGTAACAAGGTTTCCGTAGGTGAACCTGCGGAAGGATCATTATACTAAACGGCACTGCATCAGCATGGCCGCAGCTCTGGGCTGTAACTAGAGGGAAAAAAGAGCCATCGTTATGTGGGATGGGGGTGATTGGATTTGAACCCCACCTCCACCAGTTGACAACCAGTGCTGGTTTGTTCACATCCCCATAACTTAGTGGTCCAGCAAAAGAAACTGAATAAATAAGTTCCTGACTTGAAAAAAAAATACATTAGGCTTCATTTGTTCAACCAAATCCTTTGAGGTGGTGCTCCAGCATAGCTGGAGTTCAATGAGTGAAATAAGTAAAAGATAAAAGGTATCTACCACAGAGCAAATGGTTTATTTACATAAAAATCTCTTCAAATTTCTTTTCTCATCAATTCCCTCAAATCTAATTTAACCTTGTTTACAATAAATATATGAATTGAAAGTCCATGTGAGTAGATCTTGCCTTGGACTGTCTCATTGATGTGTAAACTAATCAAAACGTTTTCTTGATGCATTTTGTACCGAAAGATTGAGCAAGAGGAGTAAATGGCTTTAGATTTTTAATTTAAAAGCAAATTTTGGTATGTTTGAGATTTAAATTTGAATTAATATTAGACTACCCATTACCCATTGGGTCACTGGGAAACTCTGAGTTTCCCAGCATTTTCTTCTCCAGGTTATTTCACATGCTTTCAACGAATGTGAAATTGAAATCACATGTAAACAACTCCTTTCCCTAGAAAAGGATAGATTTGGCTGCTATTTCTTGCACGCCCTGCTACCATATAACAGGTATTTCGGGTCCTTTATAGCAAATAGCTGTTACATAGTAGCAGGGCATGCTAGAAATAGCAGCCAAATCTTTGAAGGTGAGATACATTGAATGCACTGGAAAAAACATGGAAAAAAACTATTTCATACCAAGGTTATGAACAGGTCTGTTACAAAATATTTACCATATTTTTAAAGTCATTTTCACTCTGAAATATTTTTTAAATATACCCCCAAAAATTTTTGTGATGGTATTCACTTGAAAGTAATTTTAAAAAGCATTAAAATATTGTCTATTTAAAGAAAGCTAAAATATAAATACTTACTGTTCAGACAACTTACATTTTTGAAATCACATTCTAAATGATTAAAATATTGTGTTTAACAAAAGCAAAAGCATTTACTGTAAAAAAAACAAATCAAATTTTTTGTTGTCAAATCACTGTCTAACTGAAAGGTTCGAGCTTCTTCCCTTTTAGGATGATGTTGTATTCAGAACATTTTCCCATTATGCACCATTTTGGGTTTTTATACCCCCAAACGCCAAATATCTCAATAACTCAATAACTCATAGGTGCAGGAGTGGCTGTGTGGTAAGTAGCTTGCTTACCAACCACATGATTCCGGGTTCAGTCCCACTGCGTGGCATCTTGGGCAAGTGTCTTCTGCTATAGTCCCGGGCCGACCAATGCCTTGTGAGTGGATTTGAAAGAAGCCTGTCGTATATGTGTATATATATATATATATATATATATATATATATATATGCGAGTGTGTCTGTGTTTGTCCCCCTAGCATTGCTTGACAACCGATGCTGGTGTGTTTACATCCCCGTCACTTAGCGGTTCGGCAAAAGAGACCGATAGAATAAGTCCCGGGGTCGATTTGCTCGACTAAAGGCGGTGCTCTAGCATGGCCGCAGTCAAATGACTGAAACAAGTAAAAGAGAGAGTAACTGCTGCTCAGATTTACTCAAAACTTGTTTCATTCCATTCGTATTAACATTTCAGGGTAAACTTAATTCATAGTGTTTTCCTATTATGAGCCAGTTTGGCTGGGTAACATTGCAAGCGAGCAAGCAAGATTCAAACTGACTTTTAATGTATTATAGATAACAAGTATCTCTACAAGAAAAAGTAATTTGCTTTTAAATTACTATATATTACTGGTTGTCTATGAAACTGAAAAGTAATGTAATGTTCAGTTCACTAATGAAAAAGATATTTATACAATAGTTTATAAATACTATAGAGAATAATCAATCCTCTCTTAAGGCATAGATACATTGAGCAGTTGCCCAGGAGCCTCACAGGTCTAGGGGCCTGATTCTGATTTATGCTTGCTGTGGCTTGCTGTCAATAAATGATTGATTTGCCTGAGAGACCTATAAATGTGCTAAGAGAAACTTGACAATAATACTAACGTATTTGTAGGAAGATAAGAAACTTTAATGAATTTAATTTACATACACAATGTTGAGCCATAAATCATTACTCAAAAGATTAGTTGTGATTAAGAAGGTAAGGGAGACAATTCTAGAATTTAACTTAAACTATCTTAGAAATAGAATGCATTGGGAATGAGTCTAATTTTTGGCAGTACAGTGACAACACTATGTATGTTTTGGTCTTATTAGACCTCATCAATGAAGCAAGGTCTACTGCTCAGTAGAATTAAGTAATTTGTGCATCATTATCATCAATATTTAATCTCCATTTTCCATGCTGACATAGATTGAATGGCTTGACAGGAACTGGCAAGGTCAGGGGCTGCACCAAGTCCATAGTCTGTTTTCGCTTGATTTCAACAGCTGGATGCCCTCCCTGACACCAACCACTTTACAGAGTGTACTGAGTGTTTTTTTTTTATGTAGCACCAGCACCCACAGCAATGCTTTGTATGTGGAACCTTGGTTTGAGGATCTCAATTCTCTTGTAGTGAACGGGTTCAGTTATTTGGCTTATCATCACCATTATTTTATGTTTGCTTTCCATATTAGTATGGGTTGGGATAGGTTGGCATGTCACATCTCACTTGTGTTTCATTTTCATTTTTGGCTTGGTTTCTATGGCTGGATACACTTCCTCCCTTCAACAACTTCACAGAGCATACCTGGTATAGGCACTATCTTTATTGTTTATACTAGTAGAATAGAGCAAATAGAAGGAAGGGTAGGTGGAGAGAAGATGAATGATGGGCAAAAATGTGAATGAGTAATTGACATATGAGCAATAGAAGGACAAAGATGTTTCAAAGACCAGGAAAGTAGCAGATGCAAACTTGACTCAAATATGTATACATGCATACATATACGTACACATTATATCCTCCTATTTCTGTCACTACCACTACTTTCAACATCAATTTTGCCATGCTTTTATTTGTCTGGCTCTTCTGCAGCAATTTGTGTTGCCAATCAACATGGTCATTGTCATCTCCTCTGTGAGGCTCACCATCATTAGACCAATCTTCAGCACTTCCTCCAATGACTTCTTAGATCTCACTCTACTTTGATACTCTGCACTTCCTTATGCATCCTTTATCTTCTACATGCATCATGTGTCCATACCATTAGTCTTTTCTTTCATACACTGCAGGTGACTATTCTCACTGCCAGTTTTTCTTTCAATCCATTTGTACTTTGTCATTCATGCACACTGTCATTACACATGCAGTGGAGCATGCTTGCTTCATTTCTTTCTAGTCTCCACGAATCCTCTCTCTAACTACCATGCAACATTACGATTTGTACACAAGCATCATACAATCTGCCATTCATTCTAAGAGAGAAGCCCTGTGTTATTAACTGAAATAACTCCCTGATCTTTCCCCTGCTAATTTTCTCTCTTGCCTACAATACTTTTGGAACACCCACCTCCACTACTAATTAGACCACCAAGGGAGCCTTCCTATCATTTTTAAGATTTAATTTCTACTTGTATATAGATATTTCTTTTTGCTTAAGATAACAAGTCCTTATTTTTTACTAGCCTTTTTTTTTTGTTGGGAAAGGATATATTTTACATGATAAAACTCTAATCTGCAGTACTATGGGTATACGTGTTGCATGTAACCTGACAAACATTTTTATTGCCATCAAATGCTCAGCAGTAGCCAGTCACAGATGTCATCCTTATCATTACCGTATGTTTTTTTCAACTTAGCATGGTTTGGACTAGACTTCAGGTAGCGTTCTACAGATAGATGCCCTTCTTGATACCTACTGTTACTTATTCTTAGAGTATGGTACTTTACTCTTGGTCATCACATGTTGCAGTACCAAATATATTGTTTATGTTCCACATAAACAAACATTACCAATGCCCAAGCACACACACACACACACATGCATAATAGTCTTCCTTACAGTTTCTGTCCACTAGATTTTATTGAAAGATATTGATCAGCTCAAGGTTATAGTAGAAGACATCCAAGGTGGCATAGTAAAATCTAATCCAGAATTGTGGTTGCAAATTGAATCTCTTGACATAGTCATCCCTATATATATGTGTATATAACTCGTGTGTGTGTGTATTTTGTTTAGGCATTGCAAATACTAATAGCCTGGTGTAGAATTCAGTATATGTATGCTTCAGAACAAAGTACTAGTCAAGTACAAAGCAGTAATAAGAAAAGAGATGACAAAGGAATAAGTGCTTCTGTTATAACCTTCTTTAGCTTACAACTGTTTCTGCTGTTAGATGCAGAGGACTAATAGCTGAATGTCTGAGTAACACCTTACAGTTTCATCCAAGCTTCAAACAAAGTTCATAAGATAATCAATTATTCCTTTGTCATCTTTCTTCTTTATATATATATATATATATGCATATATATATAAAATGTATATACATTATATATATATGTGTATGTGTATATATATGTATATATATGATGTGTGTGTGTATATATATATATATATATATATATATTTTTTACATTTTTCAAAATGTGACCTCGTGTGTACCGTTGGCGATTTTTTTTCCCTCTGTTTTCCCTTCTCTGGATCTTTCCTTCTCCTATGTTTCCGACGAAGAGCTCCGCTCAAAACATTAAACCCTCCTCCTTTCCTTCTTTCCTGAGCGTCCAATAATACTATATTTGTTCCATGTCCTCGCGGTGTTGTGTTTTTTTGTGCTTTCTTGTTTATATATATATAACCAGCCCACTTATGAGTACCCTTCATACATTGGATAATAAACTTTGCTTGCGAAGTCCTGTTGAGGCAAGTGAAATCAAAATCGTTGATGTGGCCTGATTGGCACTCACGGCAGTGGAATGTTAAAACCACCATCCGAGCATGATCATTGCTAGGGCCGCTGACTGGCTCGCATAAAAAACACCATTCATGCATGATCATTGTCAGTCCTCAGTCAACCCATCCAACCCATGCCAGCATGGAAAGTGGACGTTAAATGATGATGATGAATGTTTGTGTGTATATGTATATGAGCAGCCCATGATAGGTATTAAAAACATTTAGAAACAATAATAATTCATTGGCAAGGATTGTAGGCTTTTCCCATATTGAGTATTAGTAAGCTGAAAAAAAATTTTTATAGCTCCCAATTAGCAACTTGAGTTGCTTTGAATGCGAAATGCATGTATTGTATGTACATGTTTGTAATATGTATGTATTTGTGTGTAATTTTAAAAATGTCCATCCATCTATCTTCACCACCCACTCTTCTTGGGACAATCTTGAGGATAGAATCCTCAGGTACCTCTACCATAGGGTTCTATCAGTAGCAGCCATCGTTAGACTTTCTGGCTAGATTACCAAGCATGACATCCTACCATCTAATTCATGGTCTACCCCTAGGTCTCCTGCTGGTTGGCTCAGCATGAAGAATCTGTCTTGCGACTCTTCACTGTGACATTCTTATAACATGTCTGTTATGCCAGAACTGTGACCTCTCAGTGAAGAGAAGTTGCAGTTCAACCAGGAGAGACTTCCATGATGTTTTTATATATAATTTTACTCTTTTAGTGAATTATTATAATTTCAAAACAGTACTGAAAATACTATGCACTCTACCATTACCACTAATATTGAACAAGTCTGTAGCTTTGAACTAATGAAGGAACCTCTATGTAATTTCTCAACTTGCTTGAAATAGTAGCCCAAATCTTCCTCACCTCACATCTTATCATTTTAAACAAAAAGGTCATGCTGGATAATGTGATGACAAGTTCCTTGCACGTAAGAAAAACACAGGATGGTCATAGCTGGAATGTCTTTGATCATAGGTTTACTCAGTAGTATCTAACTTAGGGTTAAGAAGCAACAACAGCAATAATGGTTTTATGATGTATCTTGGTAAAAAATGTGGATAAACTATTAAATGAGTGGTTTCAGACTTATTTGAATATGAAGGAAATAAGAACACAATTTTTGATCCATAGCATCATTGGCATTGCTACATTATAAGTTTGTATTCCTGTGGCATAGACTGAAAGTATTCCCTGCATTTCATTTGCGCAGGAGAAAGGGTTTGTGCCCATCAATTTCACAGTGCCTGTGAGTTCAACATAGTCCATGTTCCTTCTCAACAGCTGCATGATTATCAAAGGCAAGGAGGTGGTTGGAAGTTTCCAGTGGGATGACACCCTGAGGGAGAAGGATTGGTTAAAAGTGGTTTGTATAGGGAGGTGGCTTGGAGATGGGTGGGCACAATGTGAGTAATGAGTGAATCAGGATTACCTGAATGGAAATGGTCTCAAGACCAGACAACCCTAAAGAGTAGAAAGCATATATTGGTGGCACAGTGAAAGGACAACATATTTATTGGTCAGAGATTAAGTATGTTGGCAAAAAACTTCATATCAATTAATCACTTGGGGTCTATGATGGGTGTATGTATCACAGTATAACTGTCCTATAAGTGGTATCGGTATTCCATTGTGAGTCTTGCCTGAACTTTGTAAAGCATTAATGCATGTTGGGACTGAATTATTTTTGTAGTCCTACAGAAGGAGACTTGTCTTTGCTATGCTGAATATGTGCAACCAGCAAAAGAGATCCTCAATGATAGTGAGGCCTGACATTGATAGTAACCTTGAGGGTTCTACTTGTATGTTGTTCATGTTTAAAGAGCATCGGGTACAATATTGTTCTCTTGATGTGTGGAGTGACTGTTCATGCTGTTGAAAAAGATGAGATTGGGCTTTAGATATTAGTAATGTCACTTTAAGGTGGTTTGACTGGTTTAGCAATTGCCAAATCACATCCTTTCTCTACTCTAGCAGATACAAAATAACTGAGAAGATATGATAATGAACTACCAATTCTGATATCTTGAGTTGAGCTGTTTTATGTTTTAAGCAGAATATTTAATAACACTTACCTCATTTGACTTTGCAGTTAGAAATAACAATCAGCTTCTTTGAAAATATTACCCAAAATAGAGCTATATCTTGTCCAAAGGAAGATTTGTTTATTCTGTTAAAACACTTTGAAACTGGAGCTCTGAACCAATCCTTTAAAGGCCTTTGGGACTTTAAAAACAATTTTTTTTTACGCATTTACTCTCTCCCTCTGTTGATCAGGTTTGATGCTATTTTCCTGTTAGTCACATGATAGATTGGATATTTCCAGTTCCATCTACTGTTAATTCAGCAACCAGTTAATGCTTAATTATATTGATTATTCCCATTACTTTAATACTATTTATGACGTATCGTGGATTGTAATATTACTACTAATACTTATCTTCTTTCCAGATATTCAAACTTATAAAATTCACCTGAAGTTCAGATGTGAATACATGGAATTATATAACAAACAAAAAAAGCCATAGTTAACCACAAATCACATTCCTATTTTATATTTCAATGTTTAGCAATAAAAATATAAGCTCTAGCAATATATAAATGTTATTCAGCTGTAGGTTGACCACATTAGTACTTGTTGTCTGTTAAGTGTGTTGTTTGTTGCAATTTACAAACCACATCTCAGCTGTAGCAAAGTTGAATAGCTGAAGTTATTGGACTCTTTGCTCAGAGATCTTGAGTTCAAATCTACTTCAGCTATTTTGTCATATATTTATGTTTATTTTTGTCATGGTAGTGCTGAAAAATGTTTAGATTTTTTATGTTAGTATTGGAAAATATATGTAAAACAATTAAGAAGCACACATGCATGCCTCAGTGCCCCAGTCTACCAAAAATAAGTACCAGAAGTGGAATTTTAACCAGACACACGAATGTCCTGCCCAGGAAGAAATTCAGTTATCAAAATTCAGACTTCAAAAGCCTAATGAGAATATATTGATCATCATCATCATCAAGCATCCGCTTTCCATGCTAGCATGGGTTGGACGGTTCAACTGGGGTCTGTGTAGCCAGAAGGCTGCATCAGGCCCAGTCTGATCTGGCAGTGTTTCTACGGCTGGATGCCCTTCCTAACGCCAACCACTCCGTGAGTATAGTGGGTGCTTTTTACATGCCACCCACACAGGTGCCAGACGGAGCTGGCAAATGGCCACGGACGGATGGTGCTTTTTACATGCCACCGGCACGGGGGCCAGGCAAGGCTGGCAACAGCCACGATCGGATGGTGCTTTTTACGTGCCTCCGGCACGGAGGCCAGTCGGGGCGGTGCTGGCAACGGCCACGATTGGATGGTTCGCTTACTTGTCACCGGCACTGGTATCACAGCTGCAATTTCCATTGATGTTGATCGACTTTGATTTTGGTTCTGCTGGCAAATACTATGGAATAGTCACTTCAGATATAAAACTAACTATTCAGCAATTTTTATTAGGTTTGAAGATAAGAGTTATAATATTGAAGAACAAATATACTTATCCCCATAGCTGAAGATCAGAAGTAAGGCTTCTGACACAACCACTACTCTTTATCATGCATTTGTTGTCTTGTGTTGGAGCTGTACACTCCACCAGAGTCCCTCCTGTCCCTCATGTCATCACTCCATCTTCATTTTTGTTGCTTGCAATCTGTTTTCTGTCTATCCACCCTCAAAATATGTGGGCACAAGAGATTCTGAGCCTTGCTGATGTTGTCAAAGTATTGCAATTTTTGCCATCTGACCACCATCACCAGCTTTCAGCTCACTTTCATCTCTTCCAGGACTCGAGTGTTTGCTGTACAGACCACTCTACTGGTCCACAGTACATGCCTGTACTAACTATGTCGTCTCAAATGCTCTCAGTCACTTTGTGTCAGCCACTTTAGGGTCTATGCTTTACATCCAAACAATATTACAGGTGACACCAGCCTTCATTATGCTGATTACTACTCTGCTGACTGAACTCCAGAGACTTGTCAGCAAAGTTAATTTTGTCTTTAATGAGTTTCAACTCAAGGTCTGCTCCAAAAAGACTGAGATCATAGCAGTCCCCAGGAAACTAGAGTAGCTTACCATATGATGCCTAGGGGTAGACCTAGCAACAATAGAAAGTATTACTGTAAAGCCACCATGTTGACTATTGATTAATTCCAGAAAGCATGATAAAATGTAAATTCATTTCATGCAGAAAAAACACTGACACATTGCAGAGAGGGTTCTTTAGTCTTCCTGAACTCATCTTTTTTTAGTGCTGGTGACTCAATAAAGTAGATTCATTCCATACTAAAGACTGGTTGAAGGGAAGAGCATAGCAAAATGTTGAGACCCATCCAACCCATACCAACATAGGCAAATGGATGTAAAATGATACTGAAGATACTGATATCATTCATTCATTTAATATGCATTTTTCCATGCTAGCAGACATATATTATGATTTGCACACTGCCATTTCATATCAAGATTATTAGCTTCTAATGTTTCTTGTGTGCACATGTATGTGTGTGCATATATATATATATATATATATATATGTGTGTGTGTGTGTGTGTGGAGGCACGTGGCTTAGTGGTCAGGGTGTTGAACTCATGATTGTAAGATTGTGGTTTCGATTGCTGGACCAGGCGATGCATTGTGTTCTTGAGCAAAACATTTCATTTTCACGTTGCTCCAGTCCACTCAGGTGGCAAAAATGAGTAATCCTGCAACGGACTGGCGTCCCGTCCAGGTGGGGAGCTTCTCCGCCACTGAAACAGGAAACCGGCCCTTATGAGCCTGGCATAGCTCAAGAAGGAACATTACTTATATATATAGTGTATGCTTTCTTAATACTGTTGACACTGCTGAGTTGAATGGCACTGACTAGGTGTCAAAACCAAGATAATATCCACTAGGCAGCTGATGATGCACTTGTTCTTTGCGAATCTTTTATATCGTGTGTTTTCATTGTTCTAAGTTGTACTTCATTCTCATAGGGTTGGACTTGTTAAGGGTTTCTTGGTTTATGGTGGATTTGTTGTTTATATCATACCATACAGTGATATTGCATAATTGTCTGTTATAGGGATTTTAATTTTGGTTGCAGTAATATTTATTGAAGTGTTCTAATTTATGAAGGTTTTGCCATATATATATATATATATACATACATACATATGCATACATATATATGATTTTCTTTCCCTTCCTTCCTATAAAAAGTTGATAAAATACCAGTCCAGGGCATTGAATTAGTGGACTTGTTAAAGCATCAGACAAGATACGTGTTGTATCTGTTCTGATTACATGCATTCTGATGGCAATGCCTGTGATGACAGTGGTTCCATGCTTTGTTTTGAACTACATTTTTGGCATGAAGAGAAAAGGCATTAATGAATGAGCAACTTCTTGTGGTCCCCGAAATATAAAGAACAACCTTCCCCAGATCTGCACATTGACGAAGTCTCATTAGGTATAAAGAAAGCTACATATGATGAGACTCTGGTCAGAAGATGGTACACAGCTTTATCCCCATAGAAGTTGGCTGTCATGGTCTCCCAATAAGATCAGTGGTGATATGTCTTCTAGAAGATCAACTTGTAACCCAAAGAAATTGAGAATGTCTCTAGGAAGATATTGAAGCTGAAATCAGTTCAGGGTGGTTGTAGTTCACTAGAGTTGGCAAATGGAACCCTTTTGCAGGAAAAGACTAATTTGGTCCTTGCTGCCCCATTCAGGTGAAGCATATCATATAAAGGACAAAACACTTGTTATCCTGTAATATGTACTGAAGTTACACAAAGATTTCCTACAATGTGAATGCTTTAATCATCATCTATAAGTAGCTCCAACAGTTCTGCTTGGAGGCAAAGTATCTCTGATATATCTCTTTACTTCACCTGTGCATATGTGTGTAGAATCAGTAACAGGCCATTGAATCAGTCTATATATATATATATATATATATATATATATATATATATATATATATATGGCGCAATGGCCCAGTGGTTATGGCAGCGGACTCGTGGTCAGAGGATCGCTGTTTTAATTCCCAGACTGGGCGTTGTGTGTGTTTATTGAGCGAAAACACCTAAAGCTCCATGAGGCTCCGGCAGGGGGTGGTGGCAACCCCTGTTGTACTGTTTCGCCCCAACTTTCTCTCACTCTTTCTTCCTGTTTCTTGAGTAATGCTGCGATGGACTGGCATCCTGTCCAGCTGGGGGGAACACATACACCATAGAAACCAGGAAACTAGGCCCATGAGCCTGGCTAAGCTTGAAAAGGGTGCATAAATAAAAAATAGTATATATATATATATATATATTATCTGTGTGTGTATACAGTGGGAGGGGGAGTATCACCCTCATTGTTGTTTTAACATTCACTTTTCCATGCTTGCATAGGTCAGAAAAATTCATTGAGGCAGATTTTTCTATGACCTTATGCTCTTTGTGTTGCCAACCCTCACTTGCCTCCATACAAGGTAATATTTTCTCTAAGTCTTCAAATATAAACAGCACAATGGCTGGACATGTTTTCACAGAAGAGTACAGGGGAACAACACTGCTGGTATGATGGTGACATTTGTTTATAACTAGCACATGATGTCAAAGCAGGGAAATATGAGAACACCACTCATACACACACATGTACGTGGGTGGGGGACACAGGCATGGCTGTGTGTTTAAGAACCTTTCTTCCCAAAAAATGACAGTTTTGGTTTCGTACCCACTGTACAACACCTTGGGCAAGTGTCTTCTACCATAGCCATGGGCCAATCAAAGCCTTGTGAATGGATTTGAAAGAAACCTGTCACACGTGTGTTTGTGTGTGCTTGTATGTACTCTTGTTTTGACATCATATGATAGTTGTTAATGAGCATCACTCC
Source organism: Octopus sinensis (assembly GCF_006345805.1). NCBI lineage: Eukaryota > Metazoa > Mollusca > Cephalopoda > Octopoda > Octopodidae > Octopus > Octopus sinensis. Next base: position 22,310,804 of record NC_043011.1, on the reverse strand, counting down.
CATACAAGTGATTTTATTTGTTTTTCAGTTTTGTGTAAAATACATGAGAAATATTACCTTACATGTAAACAAGTGAAGGTTGGTGACAGGAAGGGTATCCAGCCATTCAAAATATGTATCAACAAATTCCATTAGACCCAAGCAAGCATGGAAATGTGAATGTTAAATGATGACAGTGGCCTGCATCATGGATAGCCTCCTAACCATCTCAAGAGAATTCTCTTCCCATTTATCAAAGAAAGAATCGAAGAGATGTGGATTCTGCAAATCACATGCAGGCAACCCATTTAGAACTAAACAAAAATTTATTACAGGACAAATGATTCATTAGTCCAGCCAAAATGAATACCTCTAGTGCTGTTGACATGATAAAATGGATACTATCCTCTTTATTGGTAACAGGAAGGACATCCACCTGTATAAAACATGCCAAAGAAAAAGGAGAGAACAAACCGAGAAAATATGGACTCAACAAGCTGTATGTAGGTAACCCATCCAAAAACCAAACTGATACGAAGTAGTATGGACTCTTTAGCTGCGTCATAGTCAACATCTGTGGGGTCCAGTGGCAGAACACTGGTGGCACTCAAAACTTGCCCAATCTGTGTTGTAAAGTAGTTGTGATAAGAAGAACAACCTGCTGCAAAAACTATGCCTGAGTTACTGTGAGACACACACAATCTATTCCAGCAAAAAAAAAAAAGGATGATTACACCAATGGTGGCCCAAGAGTATTGGTTTTCTTTCATCTTAGAAAATATTGATAGGTGCAGACATAGCTGTGTGGCAAGAAGTTTGTTTCCCAACCACATGGTTTCAGGTTCGGTCCCACTGCATGGCACCTTCAGCGTCTTCTGCTATGGCCTCAGGCCAACCAAAGTCTTGTTAGATGATTCGGTAGATGGAAACTGAAAGAGGCCCATCATGTATGTAGATGTGTGTGTGTGTGTCCCCTCCTCCACACTTGACAACCAGTGTTGGTGTATTTACATCCCTGTAACTTAGCAGTTTGGCAAAGAGACTGGTAGAATAAGAACTAGGTTTAATAAAATAAATACTAGGGTTAATTCATTTGACTAAAGCAGTACCCCAGTATGGCCACAGTATAATGACTGAAATTAGTTAATCATTAATAGTTTTTATTATATTCAATACCACATGTTCAAAAACCATGTTTGTACCTCTGTCTTTTAACAGTAATTATTCTTTTGTCCAGATAATTATATATCTAATTCAAGTGGGTAAATTAAACTTGATTCACAGAAAATATATTCAAAAGCTTACAGATTTTAAGATTGAAAAGAAGAAAAAAACTACCTTTACTTTATCAGCTGAGAATAGATAACTTTGTTAATATTTTTCATCTTTGAAGGTAGCAAACAGGCTGAATCATGATCATAACAGGCAAACTGCTTAATGACATTTTGTCCGTCTTTACATTCTGAGTTCAAATGCTGCCTAGTCAGACTTTGCTTTTCATCCTTTCGGAGCTGATAAAATAAGTACCACTTGAGTACCAGGACTGATGTAATCAACTTACCCACTTGTGCCAAAATTTGAAACCAATATTTTTTTATCTAGGAAAGCATATGTAATACATCAGTGATTGACTCTTTTTCAACTCAAATGCCCCAATGAGCATGAATGCTATGAATTCTTGTAAAGACAATGTGATTGGTCAAGTTACACATTTAGATGTTTTTATTAGTGTATTTAATGATAATAATGAGTTCTTTTATTAGCCACAGTGGCACAGATGAGGAGCACATCACAAGAACAATAATTTGTGTAGGGGTTCACAATAATAATAATCCTTTCTATTATAAGCACAAGGCCTGAATTTTTTGTGGGGAGGAGGCAAGTCAATGTAATCAACCCCAGTGTTTCACTGGTATTTAATTTATCGAACCCAAAAGGATGAAAGGCAAAATTGACCTCCGCAAAATTTGAATTCAGATCGTCAATGCAGAAGAAACGCCACTAAGCATTTCACCTGATGTGCTAACAATTCTGCCAGCTCACTGCCTTAACACACAATAATAATATGATGATGATGATATCATCCCTAACATCACCGCTTTATCAATATCTGTGTTTGTTGATAGTTAGCCACTGAGGTAAACTGAAATAACTGGTGTTCAAGGATGCAATATAACAACATAATACCTACGGCAGAGTTTGAATTAGCACAATTCTAGAGTCAGCTTATCAGCTATGTATATGATTGATGATAAAGGACTGCATAAACCAATTGAACAAAGCTAATACAATTGGTTCTTTGCTGTGGATTCATTAGCATGGAGCAGATAAGAGCTAAGTATTACCCTGTCTAGGACACAAATCCATAGAAGTTACTTATTTTCTGCAGTTATATAAATTTAGGCAGATAGAATTGTCAATGCCAAACGACAAACAAAATGTTTCTAACAGATATCAACTTTTGACATATGAACTGGTAATCCAACTGATTTACTCAACCATACTTCTGATTACAGAGCAACAACTGGGCAAATATCAAAATATTTAGAAGAAAATTTTACCTTAGGAATATATGTTAAATTCCATGTTTATTTCTCTCTAATGTAGATTTTGTTGTAAAGATTCTCCCCATAGCAAATTCAGTGTACTCTTTTTCTCAGTTTTACTAAATAATACACGTCATGCAAGTGCAGACCATCACCAGTCTCTTTGAAATCAGTTAGATCATTCATATATAATCATCATCATCATTTAACATTTGTTTTCAATGCTGGCATGGGTTGGGTGGTTTGACTGGAGCTGGTTAGGCCGAAGATTGCACCAGTCTCCAATGTCAGTTCTGGCATGGTTTCTAGGGCTGAATGCCCTTCCTAACATCAACTACTCCACATAGTGTACTGGGTGCTTTTTATGTGGCACCAGCACTCATCAATTCTGCTGTGGCAGGCAGGTCTTCTTGAGTACAGCAAGGTGCCAGATATCTCAGTCCTTTGTTACCGCCTTCATAAGGCTTAGTGTCTTGAGATTGGCCTTCAGTACTTCATCCCATGTCTTCCAGTGTCTCTCCAGTTCCATCATACACACATACACATGAAGAGCTTCTATACAATTTCCATTCACCAAATTTCACTCATGTGGTATTGGTTAACCCAAGACAAGACATTCGCCCAAGGTTCTACACATTGGGAGTGAACCTAAAAGCATATGGTCATGAAGTGAGCTTCATAACCATACAGCCAGGCCTGTTACCAAGTTAGTCAGAATACTGTTGTACAAATTGTGTTATGTTTAATAGTTAATGCCATTAAAAGAAGCAAGAGAGTAATACTGATTTTGCTATTGGACAGCTGTAGTTATACATTCTGCTCTTGGTAAACTGGCAAAATTTATTTACAGTGTTTTAAAACCTTCACATAAACCTTACATGAATAACCAAATAATTCCATGTTGATCAATTTAAGAAATTAATCTTAAATTATACTATCCCTTCATCAAATATTTGAAATCCCTTGCCACTTTGATTGGTAACTTTAACCCTTTAGTGTTTAAACCGGCCAAATCCGGCCCAATATATTCTACATGTTTTATATTCAAACTGGCGATATCTAGCCTCTCACTCCTAACCTACAATGCCATTCTGAAAATAAGCAATCACATCATTGAAACCTCAAAGCTATAAGATAATGCATGATTAATTCAAAACAATTTGAGTGAAAAAGTATTACATTTAACAGAGTATTCTGAACACTAAAGGGTTAAGGAGTTTCTTATACACTGGGTTGGATGCCGATCACCAACATGATAGGCAACATAGAAAGAAATTTTGCCCATGTGTGCATATGTACATATAAGTGTATGTGTGTTGGTTGAGTAGTTTGTGTTTGCTGGCAATTTTCACAATAGAATATCTTTATTTCAATTTTTTTAATTCTATGTTAGACTATGCTTTCCCTGAAGGATAGAATTCTTGATTACAATGGATTTCACCATTATTTGGGGCAATTTATAGTGTCTCAATAAACGAAGTTTTTTTTTGTTTTTGCATTTGGTGCATAGATGTAAAGATTTTTCTTACTTTCTACTCTTGAAGCAGGACTCTTCAAGGTGTTAACTGACAATCGAAAATGTTTGTCTTTGCAACTTGTTGATGGTCATGTCACAACTAAGATTCACTGGAAATTGAAGTCGTTTGAATTGAAACGGGACATTGTCTCCTGAGTCTGTGTGATGGAGGCTCCTCTGTGCCTATCATCTAATCAGTGCATCCTATGCTCAGGGGATCTCCTGCGACTGTGTGATTGATACTTGTGTTTGGATATCATCAAATCTATTCCTTCTCTGTTCAGGTGTTTCCTGAGCTCACTGCTGATGCTTTGAGCAGGGAGTTTCAACTCTGTCGTTGTGATGAAATTCCTTACACACACACACACACATATACAAACATACAGCAAAAAGAGTGAGAGAGTGTGTGCTAAATATATATATATAGAGAGGAGGTAAGTTTACAGTGAGAAAAGCATAAAAGGCAGATAGAGAGAGATGCATGGACAGACTTTCATTACATGTCATATATGAAGGGAGAGAGGTGGAAAGCAGCAAGCATGAGAGATACACGTACACAGAAGGAGAGGGAGAGAGAATGTGGTAAATGTATGTAGAGAAAGAAGGAAAGCATTAAAGACTGAGAGAGACAGATAAGAGAGAGGTAGATAGACAGTTATAAGATGTGGCATACACTTTCTCCCACTCACACATATACAAATGTACACATACTCAGATTATCATGAGTGTGAAATGACAGCTTCTAAAGGCATTCAATGTTGGCGATCTGGAAGTTGAGTTATTTCACATAGCAAATTATCTTTCTTTTTTGTCAGCCTCGTCTGGCACCTGTGTCGGTGGCACGTAAAAAGCACCCACTACACTCACAGAGTGGTTGGTATTAGGAAGGGCATCCAGCTGTAGAAACACTGCCAGATCTGACTGGCCTGGTGCAGCCTTCGGGCTTCCCAGACCCCAGTTGAACCATCCAACCCATGCTAGCATGGAAAGCGGACATTAAACGATGATGATGATGAATAACCAAAAAACCTTCTCCTTGGGATCAAATCCATTTTTCTGTAAGAGACACCATTTTGGTACCTTTGATAACATTTATTCATACACGCATACACTCTCAGAAGCCAAACAAAATGCTTAGCAGTATTATGTCCATCTTTACATTTATTACTGGCGATGCCCCAGCATGGCTGCAGCCTGTGGGCTGAAACATCTAAAAGAATAACAGAAAATATATTTGCACACACACACACACACACATATACATATCATCATCATCATCATTTTAATGTCCACAAATCCATGCTTGCATAAGTCAGACAGAAAATGTGGAGACAAATTTTCTACACCTCGTTGCTCTGCTTGTCGCCAACCCTCACCTGTTTTCATGTAATCTAATCTTTTCCTATGACTGCACATGTTGCAAAAGTTTGGAAATAAAGGGCACCATTTGCATGACAGTACACACATGCACACACACACACACACACACACACACACATTCATATATATATATACACACACACATTCATATACACACACACACACACACACATTCATATATATATATATATATATATGCACACACACACATTCATACACACACACACACACACACACATACATATATAGATAGATAGATAGATTTAAGAGACAGAACCACCTTCAAGCAACTCAATCAACATTGAACATTATCTATGATAGAGATATATAAGATTAAATCTTATCAAAATTAATATCTACAATTACTATTCTGAATCATATATTAAATTGTCCTTGTGGACTCGGAAATAACTTCCCTAATATTAATAATTACATATATATAGATATAGATATAGATATATATGTGCATACATATATACACAAAGGTAAAACAATAGCTCTATTAGCAAACATGATTGGGCAGACCAGTTGGTAAACCAAGTAAAGAGAAGTAGCAAAATCTTAAAGAAACATTAGTTATTAATATGAGTTTTGATGTGATTAGATTCAACATTAAAAGACAAAAAGCAAATAAGTGAATTTTACAATCCTGTATATTGATTCTATGTTCAAATCAACTGTTATATTGCTAATGATGTTAGGAACAGTATGAATACTACATTCAATTATTTCTCCTCTCTAAAAATCCTTAGCTTTGTCCCTATATGAGGAACTATTATGATAGTTTTTATTATTATTATTATTATTTATAAGGGCAGTGAGCTGACAGAATTGTTAGCACGCTGGGTGCAATGCTTAGCGATATTTTGTCCATCTTTACGTTCTGAGTTCAAATTCCGTCAGAGTTGACATTGCCTTTCCAGGGTTGAGAAAATAAGTACCAGTTGAGCACTGGGGTCGATTTAATTGACTTAGCCTCTCCCCCAAAATTGCTGGCCTTGTGCCAAAATTTGAAACCATTATTATTATTATTATCATTATTACTAAAGTGGTGAGCTGGCAGAATTTAGGCAAAATGCTGATAAGCATTTCACCTGTCTTTAGATTCTGAGTTCAAATACCCTTGAGGTCAACTTTGCCTCTCATCCTTTCAGGGTCAGTAAAATAAGTACTAGTTGCACACTGGGGTTGATGTAATCAACTTATTCCCTCCTCAAAATTTTCGGCCTTGTGCCAAAATTTGAAACCATTATTATTATTATTATTATTATTATTATTATTTATTATTATTATTATTATTATCAGCAGCAGCTGTGGTGATGGTGGTGGTGGTGGTGCAGTAGCAGCAGCAAGCTAGCAGAATCCTTAGCACACCAGACAAAATGTTTAGCAGCATTTCTTCTGGTTCTATGTTCAAATCCCACTACTGGGGTCAACTCTGTCTTTTATCCCTTCAGGGACCATAAAATAAAGTACTGATCATGTACTGGGATTGATCTAACCAAAATTTTAAACAATCATCATCATCATTATTACTATTATTATTATTATTGTTTTTTTTTAAGGCAGTGAGCTGGTTAGAATCGCCAGCACGCCAGACAGAATGCTGAGCAGCATTTTGTCTGTCTTTATATTCTGAGTTCAAATTCTATCAAGGTCGACTTTGCTTTAATTCTTTTGAGGTCGATGGAATAAGTGCTCGTTGAGCACTGGGGTTGATGTAATCAACTAGCTCCCTCCCTTAAAATTGCTGGCCTTGTGCCAAAATTTGAATCCATTATTATTAGTGTTGCCTTGCAGTAGTATTTGTTCAGGCACTTTACAATCTGAGTTCAGTTTCAGCTGGGATCAACTTTGCCTGTCATCCCTCCAGGGTCAATAAAATAAAGCCTCAATCAAATATTGAAGATGATGGTAACAACTAATCCTCTCTCCTCAAAATTGCTGGTCTTGTACCTAAATCAGAGACCATCATTATTATTAAGGTGGTGAGCTGGCAGAATCATTAACATGCTAGACAAAATGCTTAGCGGTATTTCGCCCATCACTATGTTCTGAGTTCAAATTCCGCCAAAGATAGCATTGCCTTTCATCCATTCTGGGTTGATAAAATAAGTACTGGGGTCGATGTATTCAGCCCCTCCCCCTCCCCAAAATTACTGGCCTTGTGCCAAAATTTGAAACCATTATTATTATTATTATTATTATTATTATTCTACGTTTGACTTTTGCTTTATATTTGTACAAGTTGGCTCCAAGTCTCACCCAGAGACCTCAAGAGACAACAGGTTGGAAGTTCATGATGTTGTTATGCCTAGTGTGCCATATATTTGGTTTTGTATTTAGTGTTGTACTAGTGAATGTCAAAAAAAAAAAGAACGAAAAGTATGTTTGTTTTAAAACTTGAGATTACATAGAAAGTATTTTGCGTAGGATATGAGCAGTTCCCATGAGCACTATCTTTTGAATTTCTGCCATTTTGGGATTTCCTGGTATCTGAGTTAAGTAGCGGTCAGCCCCTTTTGCTATCATTCCCAGGGCACCTATGACAACAGGTATTGTTTTAGTCTTCAGGTTCCACATTTTGCTGATTTCTATTTCCAGATCTTTATATTTGCTCAGTTTTTGGTAGGTCTTGACAGATACGTTTATATCAATTGGGACAGTCATATCAATGAGGAGGCATGTTCTTTGTTTGAAGTCTTTCAATATGATGTCTGGCCTATTTGCATCTATCTTTCTGTTAGTTTGAATGGGGAAGTTCCAGAGGAGTGAGATGTGGTCATTTTCAAGCAATGGAGGTGGTTTGTGTTCCCACCAGTTTTTTTCATGGGGCAGATCCAGGTTTTTTCAGATTACCCAGTGAATATATTGTGCAGCTCTATCATGCCTGTTGAGATACTCTGTAGGCACTAGAAGACTGCACTTGGAGACAACATGATCAATGGTTTCATTTTGTTGTTGACATACATGACATGTTGGGCCTGGTAGTTTCTTGTTGGTAGGCATTGATCTTGAGCTGCTATGAGAAACCCTTCTGTTTCAGATTTTAAGCCAGAGGCCATTAGCCATTGATGGGTCAGGGCTTTGTCAACATCTGCATTATTCGCTCTCTTTGGGTATTTGCCATAGAGAGGTTTTTCTTGCCATTTATCATTCAGAATATCTAAGGCAGCAGTTTTAGCAGTTTTATTATTATTATTATTATCATTATTATTATGAGAGAGCAGCACATGCCTTCAAAGTGACACTGGGGTACAAATATATGAAGCCCAATATATCCATCCTGACTACCCATTTGATAAGGGTATACCAGGCACAGGCAAAATTTGAAACCATTATTATTATTATAGTGGCGAGCTGGCAAAATCATTAGCACACTGAGTAACATGCTTAGCGGTATTCTGCCTGTTACTATGTTCTGAGTTCAAATTCTCCCGAGGTTGAATTTGGTTTTTCATCCTTTTGGGGTCAATAAAATAAGTACCAGTTGAATACTGGGGTCGATTTAATTGACTCATCCCCACCTTCCCCAAGCTGGCCTTGTGGCAAAAATTTGAAATAATAATAATAATAATAATAATAATAATGTTATTGTTGTTGTTATTATTATTATTATTATTATTATAATTATTAATAATCATCATCATCATTTAGCGTCCGTTTTCCATGCTAGCATGGGTTAATAATAATAATAATAATAATCCTTTCTACCATAGGCACGAGGCCTGAACTTTGTAGGGGGTGGCGAATTGATTATATTGACCCCAGTGTTCAACTAGTACTTATTTCATTGATCCCAAAAGGATTAAAAGTAAAGTTGACCTTGGTGGAATTTGAACTCAGAATGTAAAAACAGATGAGATGCTGACAAGCATTTTGTCTGACATGCCAACAATTCTGCCAGCTTGCATAATAATAATGATTTCAAATTTTGGCTCATGGCCAACAAGTTTGGGGAAGAGGATAAAGTGATTACATCAACCCCAGTGCTCAACTGGTACATATCTTACTGATCCTGGAAAGATGAAAGGTAAAATCAACCTTGGCAGAATTTGAACTCAGAACATAAAGACAGATGAAACACTGCTAAGCATTTTGCCCTATGTGCTTGCATAATAATAATAATAATAATAATAATAATAATAATAATTGGGCTACAGCAAATATTCTGCTCATTACCACAGATTTGCTTGTTTGACCTAAACCAGTTGACCATGTCAATTAGTGGCTGATGATATGTGCATCTCTGATCACAAGCAGAAGTAGTGGGGGAGCATCATAACCATGTGTTGAGAGTAATTCTTTGGGGTTTGGATAATTCACCTTTGGAAATGGGTGTTTCATTCAACATCCTTAAATAATCCTTATTCAGGTACCTTTTGAGCGGGATGGGCTACTTGACCAGAAGAAAATTCTAACTGGGCCCCACCTGCAAGGTCATGCGCTGTTTGTCTTGATATGAGATCACCATGTCGCACACATATGGTTGTGATGCATGTGCCTGGTGTACCCTTATCAGACAGGTAGTCATGATAGGTATACTGGGCTTCGTATATTTTACCCCAGTCTCACTTTGATGGCATGTACTGCTCTCTCACTCAATAATAATAATAATAATAGAGTGACCAGCTGGAAGAAAAGAAGAGTGTTGGAAAAATACCTTGTACTATGTATTTTGAGTTCAAATCCCACTAAGATCAACTTTGCCAGTCAAATAATGTGACTAACTAACCCCACCCTTAAATTTTCTAGCTTTATACCTAAATTAGAAACAATTACTATTATTAGAAGCAAAAGCATGGCTGTGTGGTTAAGAAGCTTGCTTCCCAACCATGTAGTCTCAGGTTCAGTCCTACTGTACAATACCTTGGCCAAATATTTTCTACTGTAGCCCTGGGACAACCAGAAGCTTCTGAGTGGATTTGGTAAATGGAAACTTAAAGAAGCCCACAGTATATCTATCTAATCTGATATATCTATCTAGAGAGAGAGTGGGGGGGGGAGTGTACACTTGTTTTGACATCATGTCATGGTTGAAAAGTTGAAAATGAGCATTATCATCATCATCATCATCATCATTATCATCATACAGTTGATGTTTTTTATCTCTAGTTTTGCATGAAAAACATGTCTTGCCATGGGGAAATATTACCTTCCTTGAAAACAGGTGAGGGTTGGCAACAGGAGGGGGCATCCAGCCATAGACAATCTGCCTCAACAAATTCCATCTGACCCATGCAAGCATGGAAAAGTGGATGTTAAATGATGATGATGACCATAGTCTTGAGTTGACCAATAACTTGTGAGTGAAATTCAGTTGATGGAAATTGGGCAGAAACTTTTACATATTGTGAAGTGGTTGATAAACAAAAGAAAACAGAAATATTGGTGTTGATTCCACAAAAGATGCAGCCAATGCACTCTGTAAAATGGTTGGCATTAGAAAGGGTGTCCAACCATAGAAAACCATGCCAAAATGAAAACAGATGAGATAGGCATAGCCTCTTGGTCATATCTAAGAGGACAGTAACCCCAAACAAAAGCTTAACTTGAACTGTGATGACCTATCCAGCTCATACCTATTTCTTTACTACCCACAAGGGGCTAAACACAGAGAGGACAAACAGATATATATGTTCTGGTTGATTTGACTCAGGTTCATTCTTATATCTAGTAGAATTTATGTGAGTAGCAGATTACTAGCTGTACCTTTGTTATCCACAAGTGCTTTCCTGTCCCTAAGAGGCAAACTTTCTGTAGAAGCTCTCCAGGGCATTTTATTTCAATCTCTATCAATCATTTGTCTATATCTACGCACACAGTTCCCAATGCACCATTTATTATAGGCACAACTTTTAATATCTTCATATTCCAAATTCTTACAATTTCAAATTTTAAGGGATTGTATTTTTTAAATATTTCATCTTCTTTCTTTACAATTCTGGAATCAAGTGGACATGATGGATCATTTATCATTATTATTAAGGTGGTGAGCTGGCAGAGTCATTAGCACGCCAGGCAAAGTGCTTAGCAGTATTTTGCCCATCGCTACATTCTGAGTTCAAATTCCGCCGAGGTTGACTTTGCCTTTCATCTTTTGGGGGGTCAATAAAAGTACCAGTAGAGCACTGTGCTTGATGTAATTAATTTACCCCCTCCCCCGAAATTTCAGGCTTTGTGCCTTTAATAGAAAGGATTATTATTATCATTATTATTATCCTGTGCCGGTGGCACGTAAAAAGCACCCACTACACTCATGGAGTGGTTGGCATTAGGAAGAGCATCCAGCCGTAGAAACATTGCCAGATCAGACTGGGCCTGGTGCAGCCTTCTGGCTTCCCAGACCCCAGTTGAACCGTCCAACCCATGCTAGCATGGAAAGCGGACGCTAAACGAAGATGATGTTGATGATGATGAAGATTAAGGCAGTGAGCTGGCTGAATCGTTAGCATGCTGGACGAAATGCTTAGCAGTATTTCACCCATTGCTCCATTCTGAGTTCAAATTCTGCCAAGGTCAACTTTGCCTTTCATCTCTTTGGAGGAGTCGATAAAAATAAGTACCAGTTAAAAACTGGGGGTTGATGTAATTAACTCCCCCCCCCCCCCGAAAAAAATTGCTGCCCTTGTGGCAAAATTTGAAACCATTATTATTATTATTAAGGCGGCAAGATGTCAGAATCATTAGCACACTGGGCAAAATGCTTAGCAGCATTTCATCCATCATTACATTCTGAGTTCAAATCCCACTGAGGTCAACTTTGCCTTGCCTTTCATTCCTTTCAGAGTTGATAAATTAAGTACCAGTTGAACACCAGGGTTGATGTAATCGACTAGCACCCTCCCCCAAAATTGCTGGCCTCATACCAAAATTTGAAACCATTATTATTATTATTATTATTATTATTATTATTATTATTATTATTATTATTTAGGTGGCAAGCTGACAGAATCCTTACTTTGCTGGGAAAATTGCTTAGCGGCATTTCTTCCAACTTTATGTTCTGAGTTCAAACTCTGCCACCGTCCACCTTGCCTTTCATCCTTTTGGAGGTCAATAAAATAAGTACCAGTTGGACACAGAGGTCAATGTAATTAACTCCTCTCCCACAAAATTGCTGGCATTGTGCCAAAATTTGAAACTACTATTATTATTATTATTATTATTATTAATATTAGTATTATTAATATTATTATTGTTGTTCTTCCAGCTGCCAAGAAAGATGTATTATTATCTAAGAACTTGAAAGATGGTTCCAGTTGTAAAAGCTCTGCTGATCAGCAACCTAATTCTTCTGAAGTAACAACACCTTTAACTACCAAATCTAAACAAAATTCTTCAAATGATAGCAAATTGACTTGTTCCCCTCCTACACCAGTTACTACGGTTACCGATGCCACTTTAGCTGCTGATTTAATGGGTGTATCAGAGGTTAATGGACTTAAAAAAGATGGTTTGTGTACTCCTTGTAAAGATGGTTCTAGAACTCCAAACAAAGAAGGATCTCTTACTCCACGAACTGCTCGTCGCGATGTTAATGATAGACCTATGGGATTGCCAAAGAGTTCTTCAAGGTAAGGAACTTTTTTCATTTAACCCTTTTGTTACCATATTTCTGTAGAAATATACTGCCTTTGTTTCAATTAATTTTGAAAATAATAATGAATTTAGTAACATAACATTATTAAGCTGGTGCTTGTAACATCATCATCATCATCATTGTTTAACATCCGCTTTCCATGCTAGCATGGGTTGGACGATTTGACTGAGGTCTGACAAACCAGATGGCTGCCCAGACTCCAATCTGATCTGGCAGAGTATCTACAGCTGGATGCCCTTCTTAACACCAACCACTCTGAGAGTGTAGTGGGTGCTTTTATGTGCCACTGGCATGAGGGCCAGTCAGGCGGTACTGGCAGCAGACATGCTCAAATGGTGCTTTCTATGTGCCACCTGCACAGGAGCCAGTCTAGTGGCACTGGCAACGACCTCGCTTGAATGTTTTTTTACATGCCACCAGCACAAGTGCCAGTAAGGTGACGCAGGTAACGATCACGCTCAAATGGTGCTTTTTACATGCCATCGGCATGGAGGCCAGCTTGTTGCTCTGGCAACGATCACGCTTGTATGGTACTCTTAGTGCTCCAATAGCACGGATGCCAGTCATTGAATTTGATTTCGATATAAATTGATATGAAATTCTGATAGAAGTTTTCAATTTAGATCACTTTAAAACAGGAATTTGCATCACAGGACCAGAGCCAATTTTAGGTGGGTTGGTATCAAATGGGTTAACTATGACTCCTTTTCATACTTTTATTATACAGGGTGAACCAAAAGTCACACACAAAATAAGTTCAACACACTCCGGAATTATCAAAGACCTGCTTCAGTTTTTCTAAAATTGAATAAAATAAATAAATAAAATAAAACAGTGATGAATACACACATACTTGTACATGATGTACAAAATGAAAAATAATAATAATAATAATAATAATCCTTTCTACTAAAGGCACAATGCCTGAAATTTTGGAGGAGGGGTTAAGTTGATTACATTGACCCCAGTACTCAACTAGTACTTATTTTATCGACCCCAAAAGGATGAAAGATAATGTTGACCTTGGCAGAATTTGAACTCAGAATGTAAAGATGGACGAAATGCTGCTAAGCATCTTTCCTGGCATGCTAACAATTCTGCCAGCTCACCACCTTAATAATAATGATGATGATGATGATTTCAAATTTTGGCACAAGGCCAGCATTCATTTATTTTGGTGTGTGATTTTTGACCCACCCTGTATACTGCATGGTCATGAGATGAAGAAGTTTGTTTCAGAATCATATGGTTTAGGGTTCAGTCCTACTTAATGGGCATTATTGACTGATTGGTGTCGTCTGCTATAGTAACGTGTTTACCAGTGCCCTGTGAATGAAATTTCATCATAATCATCTTCATCATCATGATAACAGTGGCAGTGGGGAGGTGTTGAGGTTGTTGATGGTTTTCTTTTATATGCGACAAGAGTGCCAGATGAAGCAACATACACAGGTTACAAAATGTGCTGAGCTTTACACATCATCAAAGGGGAAAATAAATCTATACTCCAAATTTTGTCATGTCCATTGAGTAGGAAAGTTACCTCAAATCAATTGTGGAACCCCTCAGATCTTGAATTATCTTGATTGTGAAGAATTATGGCCTTCTCCCAACTAACATTCTCTGGCCTCTAGATGCATGCTGAGAATACACCCACTCGCTCAGTGAATGTTCACCCCTCATACCTACCTCTCCTACAAGTCACCAGACAGAGGAAAACTGCCTGTCCTTCCGGCCAAAGGAAACCATAATGGACTCAACTGATGTTCAGATCTGTCCTATCTTTGACAACAGATAAGCATAGGCAATATTCACACATATTACTTTTGAGATTGTAATATTTGTCTCAATGTAGCAATGCCCCTACCCTGCTGGTAGTATTGCTGGGCACAGTTACTATTGTAGATTATTTGAAATGGGTGTTACATGTAGAGTTGGAAAGAATTTGAGAGAGTAATTTTTCATTCTTTTTAATTGTCAAACTTGCATCTTCTCTCTAGGAATGAATTTAATGTATGGTTTTATATTACTTCTAAATAGCAGAACATCTTATACTTTACTTTAAGAAGTGGAACATACAATTTCTTGTAATTCAGACCACCTCATAGTCCTAGCAGACAAAATGGAAAAGGCGCTGCTCCAAAGGATGGTGAGGGAAATGCACTGAAACAATCATTCTGACTCACAGGGCTCACACTTGCAGAGAGCCATCTCAGCCCTGATAATGGTGAGCAGCGATATAATCCAGGGATTGAGAATACTGGAGGTCTCCACTGCCACAGATTCAACCATAAGCCTGTCAGAGAGTGACCAATACTTTGACAGTTTGCTTTTCTCAGCCTGATAAGCAATGGAGCCTGGGCCAAAGAGTCAAAAGTTTCCTAGAACAGACTATCTAGTTGGTTCTCATCAATGCCAGAAATGCATTCTTACCATATTTTTTTATCTTTTTTTATTTTCTGCTAGAATTGTAAACCCTATGTTCAGCCTAACTTGCAATGCTAAGGAAACTTCTTGGTGTCTAATTTCATGAATTTATATATGAAAAGGAAACAAATAATTTACTGGTAATGTAGAAAATATTTTGTTTTAGAAATCAGAATCTGATTAAAAGAAAAAAACTTCATGTTTCTTCACCATCATCATCAAGGGTTATGGCCTTCTCCCAACTGGCCTACAGATGCATACTGAGAGTACACCCAATCACTTAATGCATGTTCACCCCTCAAACCACACACAATTTCTCAAATGTTGAGGCCACCATAAAATGAATCCAGTAGAGTTTGTAAGGAGTTTTCTTTTTGGTGGAAGGGGTTCTGGTAACAGGGGTGGTGGTAGATTTTGATTCAGAATGCACTGAGCTGGAGCAAATATTACACAGATTGCCATTTGAAGCTCTATTCTGCTAATCTTTTGACCTGAACTAGTACTTTATTTATTAACCCTGAAGGATGAAAGACATAACAAGGTTTAGTGGGATTTGAACTCAAAGTGCAGGTCAGAAAAATATTACAAAGCATTTTATCCAATGCCCTAACAGCTCCTCACCATATAAAACATGAAGTGTAGAAATAATTTACACCCCAAGACATTTTTTAATAGGTAAAGGCTTGGCAGTGTGGTTAAGAAATTTTGTTTCCCAACTGCATGGTTTCAGGTTCAGTCCTGCTGCATGGTACCTTGGGCAAATGTCTTCAACTATACCCCCAGGTTAACCAAAGCTTTGTGAGTGCATTTGGCAGGTGGTAACTGAAAGAAGACCATTGTGCATGTGAGTGCTTCTTATATGTATGTATATATGTATACGTGTGTGTTTTTAAGTACCCTGTCTTTTCATCATATGATGGTGTTGTAAATGAGTATTACCATCATGCAAGCGATATTGTTCGATTCTAGTCTTCCCTTAAAATGTATCCTGCCATGGGGAAATATTACCTTGCCCAGAAACATGAGGGTTGGTGGCAGGAAGGACATCTGGCCATGGAAAATCTGTGTCAATCAGTTTTGTCTGACCCATATGAACATTGAATCACTATTCAATGCTCATATGGGTCAGACAAAATTATACGACAGTGTTGGTGGTGGCAGCATTATTTAAAACCACAGTGAAGTTGCAAATATACAAACTAACATCCAGTTGTTGTTTAACCCCAAATCATCTCGGATCAAACTGATCCATGATCAAAAGTGTCCTAGCTGTGACCATCCTGTCCTTCTTTTTCTCAGTTATTGTGTATCCTTGACTGTGTTATCCAATGTTTCAGTCAATTTTTTCTTTTCAAGAAAACAGATTGTCAATCAAGGGAGATTTGACTGCTATTTCTAAGGCTCAATCAGTTGTTCCATTGCTGTGTTGTTAACAATTATGAAACTTTTCTTCCAGGTCAAAATATGAAAGACTTGACTTAAAAAAGGAATATGAAAAACGACAAGAAGGAAGAAAAGAATTAATAAACTTAGTAGTTATTGGTAAGTATTCTGATAAATTATTATGAATAATTAATTATTGCATAGTAACTTCTTATGTCTTTTAACCCATTGCCTCTCCTGTGTGTCATATGTGATACACAGGACATATTTCCCTGATGTCCATGCATTATTTATGAGGAATCTTTTCTGTTTGGGCTTTTACTTTTGGAAATTTTAAAATTTAGTGAAAAGTTACAAATTTTGCAAACTCTAAAAGCTGTTAACTTTATATTTATTAATTTATGAATTTTATTTCTATAATTAGCATACAATTTAATTTCCATAATTAGCATGAATTTCATTTCCATGATTAGCATACATATATATATATATTATATATATATATATATATATATGACCGGCTTCTTTCAGTTTTTGTCTACCAAATTCACTCACGTGAACTTTGCCTTTCATCCTTTGAAAGCTGATAAAATAAAGTGCCAATTGAACACTGTGGCCACTGTAATCAACTAGAGCCCTCCCCCAAGCTCTCAGACCTTGTGCCTATCATGTAAAGGATTATTATTACAGACAGTGGATTGGCAGGGTTGTTAGAGCAATGGAGAAAATGTCTTGTAATATTTATTCTGAGTTCAAATCTTGATGCGGTCAACTTTGACTTACATTTTTCAGCAGTCAATAAAATAAAGTACCAGTAATTACTGGTATTGATGTAATCAACAGCTGCTTCCCTTCAAATTTCTTGTCTTAAACTTAAATTAGAAATAATTATTATAGGACTATCAGTTAACCAACCTTTTTCTTGCATCACTAAGATCCAAAGGGCCAGTGTTTTCTGCTAGTTTATCACTGTTAACGTTTCTGTGAGAACATAGAAAATATTGTCCTACAGTTTGTCTGATTAACCCTGATATTCCACTATTGACAGGTCATGTGGATGCTGGTAAAAGTACACTTATGGGACACCTTTTGTATCAACTGGGAACAGTAAATAAAAGATTGATGCATAAGTTTGAACAGGAGTCTAAAAAGCTTGGAAAGGGATCATTTGCTTATGCCTGGGTCCTTGATGAAACTGAAGAAGAGAGGTAAGTAAATGCCTAAAGAACTCGTCTTTTCTATCAATATTATATGAAGGCATGTGACTTAGTGGTTAAGGTACCAAGCTCATGATTGTAAGGTTGTGAGTTCAGTACCCAGCCGCACATTGTATCCTTGAGCAAGACACTTTATTTCATGCTGCTCCAGTCACGCAGCTGGCAAAAACGAGTAGTACCTGTATTTCAAAGGGCCAGCCTTGTCACACTGAATCTCCCTGAGAACTTTGTTAAAGGTACACATGTCTGTGAAGTGCTCAGCCACTCGCATGTTAATTTCCCAAGCAAGTTATTCCATTGATCAGATCAACTGGAACCCTTGTTGTTGTAACCAATGGAGTGCCAGCTTTTATATGAAGTGTAGTAGTAGTAGTAGAACTAGCTAAGTCTGTGCAGATGGTGGTAATGGTGACGATGATGAGGCAGTAATAGAAGGAATGATGGTATTAGTACTAATTATTGTAGTAGTAGTTGTTGTTGAGTCCTAAGTCAGCCAAGATTGAGCAAACCTATAATCAAAGGCATTCCAGCTAATGACCATTCCACCTTTTAGGACTACAGTGTTTTTTTTTTCTTTTTAAGGCAATATGGTGTGATTTGAGGGATTGTGGCTGCTAGTTCTAGCATGTTGAGCAACCATGTAAAAATTCTCTCACCACTGCAGCAGCAGAAGTAGTAGTAGCAGTAGCAGCGGTGGTGGTGGCGGAGCATGCGGCGGTGGCGGAGCATGCGGCGGCAGCAGTGACGACGAGTCATGGAAGGGGCAGCATAGCATTAATGTAACGATTGTGGTCGCAATGAAACAAAAGTCGTTACAAAATATTTCATTTAAATTTTGAACTTCTTCCAAGTTTTCTTTAAGATTCAAAAAAAAATTACTGAGGACATGTGGGAGGGAGTAAACAATGATTTTACATAGGATTTGTATAGTGTTATAAAAGCAAATTATGTCAATATGCAAAACAGCTCCTGTTATTGTCCTTTACATTGTACATATTTCAATTGACCTTTACTCTCCAGGAATCGAGGTGTTACCATGGATGTCGCCCAGACAATGTTTGAGACTTCACATAAAACCGTCACACTGCTTGATGCTCCAGGGCATAAAGACTTTATACCTAATATGATAACTGGTAAGTATCAGCGCTACTAAATTTTCATCATCATTAATATATAATTTTCCATGCTAACATGGGTCAGATGGCTTTCATCCTTTTGGGGTTGATTAAATAAGTACCAGTTATGCACTGGGATCAATGTAATCAACTTAATTCCTTTGTATGTCTTTGTTTGTGCCCTTTATGTTTAGCCCCTTGTGGGCAATAAAGAAATAAAATGGTGATGATTGTTAAGACAATACAGTGTAAAACTAAATGCTTTAGAGAATTTATTTTTGTTTATAGGTTCCATGTTCAAATCGCATCTTAGTAAATATCACCCTCCATCGCCACACAGTTACTAAATAATGTGACTGTCAGAACTATATATTCAGAATATGTTGTTTTACATTTTACTTCATTATTTCCCTATTTCACACTTCACAGCACTATTTATGATGATGATAATGATATTTATAAGTATATACTTTTTCTCGTAAAATGACTCTTGTCTTAATGTTCAGTGTGTTTCATTTCCCAACATCACGTACCCATATGCACATGTGCATATATATTGACATGCACAACACACACACACACACACACACACACACACTCTCTCTCTCTCTCTCTCTCTCTCTCTCTCTCTCTCTCTCTTGTAATTATTATGACCTCTATCTTTCACAGACACACTTTTGTAATTATCATTATGACCTCTCTCTCTTCCTTTTTGCCGTATCTCTCTCTGCCTCTTTCACATCCATGTTTCCATCTATTTATAAGGCACTGCCCAAGCTGATGCAGCTATTTTAGTGGTGAATGCCACTCGAGGAGAATTTGAAACTGGATTTCTTTCTGGTGGACAAACTAGAGAACATGCTTTGCTTGCTAGGTCTTTAGGTAAGCCAGTCATTTCTTGCTTTTTTGTAACAGTTTTGCACTTTTGTTGTGTTTCTTATGCATGAAATGGCTTTTTTTTTTTAGCAATTTGATCATTTGTATATTGTTGGATTATTAAAGAAACTTCCTACAAGTAACAACTAAGCTGAAATATAAACAAAGCCTACTTGCCATTGAAGCAGCCTACATCAAACAGACATACTGAGAGATCCTTATTCAAAAGCACAACATAATAACCATATCTGTACACAATGATTAAACACATTATCATGTTGTCTGTAATTCAGCAGCTTAATTTCACAGTAATTGTCTCACTTTTTATACCTATTTCTTTACTACCCACAAGAGGCTAAACACAGAGGGGACAAACAAGGACAGACATAGGTATTAAGTCGATTACATCGACCCCAGTGCGTAACTGGTACTTAATTTATCGACCCCAAAAGGATGAAAGGCAAAGTCGACTTCGGCGGAATTTGAACTCACAACGTAATGCAGACGAAATACTGCTAAGCATTTCGCCCGGCATGCTAACGTTTCTGCCAGCTCGCTGCCTTTTATACCATAAGATTTACAAGGCCATTATGAACATGTTTGCAGTTTTGTGCTACTCTTACATGGCCATGCCATTACAATCATCTCTTCTACCTACATTGGCTAATACTTTGGAAATCCAGTAACTTTTTTCAGTTCAGTCCTTTTAAGCACTATATATAGCTCCTTCTCCAATTCATGGGAAGGTTGTGAAATGGAATGCATAAGTGACATTATAGACACCTGACTGCAAATGACTTACACTTTGGCATTAGTTGTAATAAGTTTAATGACTAGGAGAAACCCACTGTATCAGTGATAAGTGGAGACAACTTTCTAAATACTGTGAGCCACAGGGCCAATACATTAAGGGGCTCCAGTGAACACTTCATCTTCAGGTAATAAATCCTTGAACAAAATCAATCACAGAGTGTAGCAAATTTTCAGAATTGTTAGAGCATCAGACAAAATGTTTGGTTTTGGTTCCATCTCTTTTACATTCTCACTGCAAACCTCACCCAATGTCAAATTTACCAGTCATACTTCCAGGGTTGATAGAATTAAAGTACTTTGAATTTTGGAGTATCCCAGTCATTCAATCAACAGAATGGCCTACTCATTGCACTATATTGTATGTGGTCCAATATCCGCTCACACACATATACATACTTAAAGCATTAACATGAACCCTAGGCAGAACTAGTATGGCACCATGTGACAAAGCTAGCGCTTTGAAGTATTGTAACAGTCCATCTAACAGGGCTTCCAAGCAGTTTCCATCTACCAAGTTTTATTCACAGGGCTTGGGTCATGATAGAAGATGCTTATTCAAGGTGCCATGCAATGAGATCAAGCCCAAGATCTCAAGATTGCATTACCCTGATCTTAAAAATGATTTAACCTTATACGATCATCATTTAACGTCCATTTTCTATGCTGGCATGGGTTAGACGGTTTGACTGGGACTGGTAGGCCAGAAAGCTGCACCAGGCTGCACAATCATCTGTTTTGGCATGGTTTCTATGGTTGGATGCCCTTCCTAACACCAACCACTTTACAGAGCGTACTGGGTGTTTTTTAGATGTCACCGGCATGGGTGCCTTTTATGTGTCACTGGCACAGTTGCTCTTTATGTGTCACCGACACTGGCAATGACCACAGTTTACTTAGCTTGCCAATATTCCGTATATCCAATATACACCACTTAAGTTTTGGTACAGTCATTAATCATTTTGTTAACTATTTGGCCACACACACGCACACACATATATATATTTATGTACTTATGTTATTTATTCTTGTTGCAGGAATCGCTCAACTAATTGTGTGTGTAAATAAAATGGACACAGTTGACTGGTCAGAGGAAAGATATAATGAAATTGTGAAAAAATTGGGGACGTTTCTCAAGCAAGCTGGATATCGTGACAAAGAAGTCAGTTTTGTACCATGCAGTGGTTTAGAAGGAGAAAACTTAATTAAACCAGTTTCTCAACCTGAACTAGCAGCCTGGTATAATGGCAATTGTCTGTTGGAGCAAATAGGTTTGTTCATATTTCATAATCATTTAGCATCATTTTCCATGCTGGCTTGAGTTAAGCTGAAGAGCTGCACCAGGCTCCATTTGTCTGTTTTGGCTTGGTTTCTACAGCTGGATGTCCTTCCTAATGCCAACCACCCCACAGTGTGTAGTGTGTGTCTTTTAGCATGGGTACCCTTTGTGTGTCACCAGCACGGGTACCTTTTGCATGTCACTGGCATGGATGCTTTTCACATGTCACCGGCAACTGGCTACAACTACAGCTTGACATGTCTTCTCAAGCACAGCAAATCACCAAAGTTCTGTTACTTTTCATTGCCTCTGTGAGACTCAACAGCCAAAGATCATACTTCATCGCCTCATCCAAGTCTTTCTGGGTTTACCTCTTCCACAGGTCCCCTCCACAGTTAGAGATCAGCATTTCTTTACACAATGAAGTATTCCACTAATCCCTTCCCATCACTCAGTGCATTCAGTAAGAAGAAATCTATAAGTAATCTTATTAACCCTTTAGCATTCAGATTACTCTGTCAAATGCGATACTGCTTTATTTATATTGTTTTGAATTAACCATATATGATCTCATAGCTTCTAGATTTTGAGGTTATGATTGTTTATTTCTGGAATGACACTGTAAGGTAGCTGTAAGAGGCTGGATCTGTCCAAACATAAAACAGGTTGAATAATATTTGAACCAGATATGGCAAGTTTAAATGTTAAAGGGTTAAAAGTACTCACTTGATGGAGACAGTTGAGTTTAATTCTCTCCCTCTTGATTCTAAGTCCATATCCCAGGCTTTTGGGGAGTTGTTTCACATTCCGTTCCTCAAGAGCTGATATCATAAGTGCCAATGGTATCACTGTACCACTGTATCAACTGGACTATTAAATGTTCTTATACCCTGCTGGTCACAATGTGCTTCTACACATTGTTGTAGCTTTTGAATGATGCCTCTCCATTGGTTATGTGGGCAGGCCAACATTCCTCCTGAACAGAATGCCTACTGTCTTGGAAGGCAGGCCAACATTTCCTCAGAACAGAATGTCAGTCTGTCGCAGGGTTACCCATTTACACCTAAGTGGACTGGAGCAACATGAAACAGAGAATTTTGCTCAAGAACACAATACACTACTAGTCTTGCAATTGAAACCATGATCTCAAGATCTTGAATACAACACTCTAACCAAGAGGTCATGTGCCTTCACAGTGTAATAACAATATACTGAGATTAATTTACTGTATACCTCTCTTATATAATTACCATAGGGAAGCAACCAATTGCAATAAATGTTTCATAAGATTTTAAGTTACTAAGATATTGCTGAAGATTTTGTTTCATATTATAATGATTCAGTGGAGGACCCATTGTGGAGATGTAGCTTTTTGTTGGTTTCTCTGGGTTCTTAGTAGGATCTTTGTGCTCAGTACTCAACAACATCATCACCATCAACATTTAACGTCCGTTTTCCATGCTGGCATGGGTTGGACAGCTTGACAGGAATTGACAAGGCCAGGGGTCACACAAGGTTCCACAGTCTGTTTTGGCTTGGTGTTTACTGCTGGATGCCCTTCCTAAAACCAACCACTTTACAGAGTCTAGTGGGTGCTTTTTATGTGGCACCAACATCAGCACTTTTTATGTGGCACCAGCACCAGTGTTTTTTACGTGGCACTTTAGTTTTAGGATCTCGGTTCTGTTGTGGTGGGCAAGTCTTCTTGAGTATAGCAATGCACTACATACCTTGGTTCTCTGTCATCTCCTTCATAAGGCTCAGCATTTTGAAACTAGCTTTCAATATGTCATCCCATGTCTTCCTGGGTCTCCCTCTTCCACAATTTTGCTTCACTTTAAGTGATCAGCACTTCTTTATGCAACTGCCCTCATACATCCACATCACACGAGCAAACCAGTGTAGTCTCCTCTCTTGCACACTGCATATAATTCCTCTTATGCCCAACTTCTTTATACACCAGCTCAATAAAACTCTTCTCTGTTTCAGTGTACAACTACTTATTAAAGAGTTAACCTATCTTTTGGAATAAATATCTCATTACAGCTTCAAATGTTTACAACTGGTTATATACTATATACTGTATCATATTTGCTGCATCTTACTCAGTCCAGTTGTATTAGAAGTCTCTTGATATATTGGAAAGATCAAGGATAATTTTTCATCATATAATTTTTTTAATTACTAACAGCTGTCAACCAACATTTCTAGAATTTATTTATTAAATAATCTAAATTAATTTACAGCCTGAAGCTATCCTGTGCTTTATTCCCGATGACCGAGCAAATTTAGTCATAAATCTATTAAGATACTCACAGTTACATTACTCATCAGCATTATTATACACATAAAGTTATAAAACAGTTAAGCAAAGTACATATATAATGTTATGAGTGTATATCTATATCACAGTAAATACAAACCTGATTTACTCTGAAGGTAAAGTTTTAGCAAAAATAGATTTAAAAATCCATATCTATCTAGACCAGTAGTTCTCAACCAAGGTTCAAATGGTCCTAAGAGGTCCAGATAATATTTTGTTCTTAAAATTTATCTCCAATAAATTGGTTATATTTCTACATTTCATTTCATCTAGTTTCAGCTCACGAGCTGTGGCCATGCTGCAGCACCGAAAATATTTTAAAATTAATTTTTATACAGTTCCTGATAATACTTAATTATAAAATTAAAACAGGATTTAAAAAAAAAAATTGAATGACTAGTAGGATCCACCCAAGTAAAATAGAAATCAGAGGGGCCCATAGGTAGAAAATGGTTGAGAAACACTGATCTAGAGAGCTATTGTCTCCAGCCCTTGGAATCATAGGGATGGTTTCCCAGTTTCTATGACATAAAAGTAACCAAGATCACAACATTCTCCCTGAATAGGACACCAGTCCATCACAGGGTACTCATAGCTCAGTAGACTGGAATAATATGAAATGAAGTGTTTTTTCAAGAAAACAAAGCACTACCTAGTCCAGGAATTGAAACCATAATCTTGAGGTTGTAAGTACAACACCATAGCCACTAGGCCATGTGCTTTCACTAAAATCCATTCAGAGATGACTTAACGCTTTTAATACCAACACATCTGAAACCACTCCTGATTCTATGATACAAGCTTCCTCTTTTAAAGTGGTCTAAATGAAAACTTGCCATCAAAGTTTTATATGTAATTCAAGTTCCAAAAATCAGCTTAATAATGACAAAATTATAAACTTCAAAATTAACTGAAACAAAATTCATGTTTCTCAACAGAAATATATACATATAACAAAAAGTGGTAATCAAGAGAGATTAGTCATGCAAAATGCCTCCCTTTTTAATAGAAACCTAAACTATAAAGTATATTAAGATATATGGTGCTACAACTTGGTCTATTTAACCATAAAATCAATAATTCACCTCTTAGTGGGGTGTTAAAAGTGAGACCACACTCATTATCCGACAGTATATGTTGATATATTCATATACTCTTACTCTTTTACTCGTTTCAGTCATTTGAGTGTGGTCATGCTGGAGCACCACCTTTAGTCAAGCAAATCAACCCCAGGACTTATTCTTTGCAAGCCTAGTACTTATTCTATCGGTCTCTTTTGCCGAACTGCTAAGTTACGGAGACGCAAACACACCAGCATCGGTTGTCAAGCAATGTTGGGGGGACAAATACAGACACACAAACATATACCTACACATACATACATATATATATATATATATATATATATATATATATATATATATATATATATATATATATACATATATATATATACGACGGGCTTCTTTCAGTTTCCGTCTACCAAATCCACTCACAAGGTTTTGGTCAGCCCGAGGCTATAGTAGAAGACACTTGCCCAAGGTGCCACGCAGTGAGACTGAACCTGGAACCATGTGGTTGGTAAGCAAGCTACTTACCACACAGCCACTCCTGATATGATATATTTTTGCTTTTCTAAAAAAAAAACATTAATAACCCATGCTAGCATGGAAAACGGATGCTAAACGATGGTGATGATGATGATGATGATGGAGAAAATTTAATTTTTTTTTTTTTTAATTTCAGACAAGTTTTACAGTCTGGATCGTGCTATCGACAGTCCTTTTAGGTTGTGTATCTCAGATGTGTTTAAAGGCTTGGGCAGTGGATTTTGTGTGTCTGGTAAAGTATGTACAGGTGGAGTCCAGAATGGTGATGTAGTATTACTCATGCCAAATGCTGAAAAAGCTACAGTCAAAGGTAAGCATTTCTCTATCTGAACTCTCAGTGTTGGTTTTGAAGGAATGATGTTTTTGATGAAGACATCAGATGTGTGTCTCAACAACTTAGTTTTGAGTTGTTGGAAACAGCATGTCAAGAAGTTAGTGGGTAAGGAAGTTTGTGAACTCATTCATTCCAAAGAAAATGTTTATAAATAAAAACATAGCATCTAGCAGTCATCATAGAATATAATATATAGTATTATATATAGTATGTATATGTGTGTATGTATGTATGTATACACACACACACACACACACACACACACATCACATAACTGCAAGACAAGTAGAAAAAATAGCATTTGAATTTGGTATTTATTAAAGCCCCTCAAAAAAATCTTCTGAGTGTTTTACATTAGGATTCATTGGACAATTGTGATTATGCTATATATATATATATATATATATATATATATATATTATATATATATACTCTTTTATTTGTTTGACTGTGGCCATGCTGGAGCATCGCCTTTAGTCGAGCAAATCGACCCCAGGACATAAACACATCAGCCTCGGTTGTCAAGCGATGTTGGGGGGGGACAAACACAGACACACAAACATATACACACTCATACATATATATATATATATATATATATATCTATATATATATATATAGAGAGAGAGAGAGAGATATGTATATATTAAAGTGTATATAATAACACAAAAGACATAGTTTACTCAATCTTTACCGCAGTAATTAATAAATTTTAGAACTATAAAAGTATAAATCAATTTTTTTAGTGTCCATAAGTCTACTATTTTTAATGCAATTCATAATTTTAAGTCAACACTTTGAAGTCAAAGTGATTGGCAACCATCAAAACTATCAACAGTGCATAAAACTCAAACTCTCAGTTTCTATGTATCTTTTATGTTTTCTTTGTTTCAGTCATTGGATTGTGGCCATGCTGGAGTGCCACTTCAAAGGGTTTAGTCAAACAAATCGATCCCAGTACTTATTTTATCAGTTGTTTTGCTAAACCACTAAGTTACAGGGACATAGATAAACCAATACCAATTGTCAAGTAGTGGTGGGTGAACATGCACACGTGCACACAGCAGGCTTCTATACAGTTTCTTATTTCTTTATTGCTCACAAGGGGCTAAACATAGAGGGGACAAACAAGGACAAACAAAGGGATTAAGTCGATTACATTGACCCCAGTGCATAACTGGTACTTAATTTATCGACCCCAAAAGGATGAAAGGCAAAGTCGACCTCAGCAGAATTTGAACTCAGAACATAACGGCAGACGAAATACTGCTAAGCATTTCGCTCGGCGTGCTAACGTTTCTGCCAGCTCGCTGCCTTTCTACACAGTTTCTGTCTCCCAAATTCATTCACAAGGCATTGATTAGACCAGGGCTATAGTAGAGGACACTTGTCCAAGGTGCTATGCAGTGGGAATGAACCTGAAACCATGTAGTTGCAAAGCAAGCTTCTTAACCATAATTTGATTCTTTCTTTTTCTGAATTGAGTTAACTGAGTTTATAATGAAGTCTGTTTGTAAGGATATTACTTCATCTTTGATGTGTTGTTGACATAGTGCTTGATTGATATTCTCTTCATTTGTATTTAGATAATACTCCAAGCATAGCTCATGAATAATGATTGAGAGAATACTGAATAAAATATTGTATAAACAACATATCCAAGATGAAGAAATTGTCTATAAAACAGACCTTTCTAAATCACCAAATGAAGTTTCTTATCTCTTGCATTTTGTTTTGATTCGTTATTGACATGATTAATAACAAACACATTTGATAACTTCCCTAATGATTGCACAGGACTTAAAAATGATGTAATGTCATGCAAGCATACTTGTATATTCAATATACAACATTTTAATCTTTGGTTAATAATAATTTTTTCCAGTGATCAAGTTGACATGCTATATAGTGTAAACATGTATGGTAAACATTCAAACATTACACTGTATAACATGGTTTTTGTCCTTGGCTAGCAACTGTTATTTCCTATTTGCTTACTCCTAGAAAGTATGAAAAATGTATATTTCCTTCAAACTTTGCTTTTGTTACATTTATACAAGCTCCAAAGAATCCCTCTCAACACATGACTATGATGCTCCCCAACTATTCCTGCTCATAATCAGAGATGCACATATTGTCAGTCACTAAGGGACATGCTCAAGTGGTTACGGTCAAGCAACTGATCAACAAATCTGTGGTATTGAGCAGAATATTTGCTATAATATTTTACTTCTGCAACTCAATGCTGAATCTGTCTGAAATGTAATAGAAAATAGGTCAGTTTAAAACCATTGATATCCAGGTTACAAAAGCAAAGTTTGAAAGGAATAGTATTACTTTCCTTTGATTTCAAGATAGACACAAATAGGAAATAACACCTACTGACCAAAGACAAAGCAGTATATAAATTTTGTCATATGGTGTTATTACAATCTTACCAAATTCTGCATTTCACATTGAATTTTTAGTCCTCGAAAGTCATCTTAGTGTATAAGTCGACCTACATCTTTTGGCTGTAAATTTTGATCTGAAAAATTTGACTTGTATGCTGGAAAATATGGTTATCTTTTATAAATGAGAGGTTTTCTAAATTCTGTTTTCTAGGTATCACTCTGAATGATGAACCAAAGCAATGTGCCTTTGCAGGTGACCACATCATACTTACTCTAGTTGGTATTGATATGAATAATGTTTCAGTTGGTGAGTATCATTTGATTGTTCTCTTTGTATTCAGTCATTCCTATCAAGCCCTTTATGGTATCGTAGTGGTAGAATTTGCTGAAACAGAGCTCCTGTGGAAGAATTTCTACAATAGCTTGGACTTCTATGCTTATTTTAATTCAGTTCAGTCTAACAAACAAAACATTCAGTAATTATGTAGTGCATATATCAGCTGAGAGCAATAATTAGTATCTACCCATTATTTCTATTTTGGAGTTTTGGGACGTCTTGTGAGACCATGGAACTGCACCTTGAAAGTTCTTCTTGAAAGTTCCTCATGCATGCAAGTCTTCTCTTTCTGCAATACTAATGTCCAAAACAAAGGCAAAAGCCAGTACAACTTGGTGCTAGTTTATTATCATATGTTGCTGTCAGAACGCAAAGAGCCAGAACAGATGCCACAAGATATCTTGTCTGATGCTCTAATACTTCCTCCAAAACATCTCCATGGACCACTACTTTATTTCTTCTTCTTTCTTCTTAAATCCCTAGCTGGCAATTGGAGTAGGGAGACTGTCCTCAACCAATATACTGTTGTAGGTACCATTTGATGATAACTATATATATATATATATATATATTGTGTGTGTGTGCATGCATGTGTGTGTATGTATGTATTTATGTGTATATATTTGTATGTATATATGTGTATATATATGTAGATGTATGTATATATATATATATTGCTGAGGCCCCCTTTGGTCATGACTGACCATGGGATTGCACCTAGAATGTTACCCTCCTAGGCACAAGTCCGGGCAAGGTTGTTTATGGAAGACCAGCAGTTGCCCATGCATACCGGCCTCCCCTCTCCACATCACCAATGTTATCCAAGGGAAAGGTAAAGGCCAATACAGCTTGGCAGCTGTGACATCACAACTCATTTCTACAGCTGAGTGAACTGGAGTAACGTGAAATAAAGTGTCTTGCTCAAGAACACAACATGCAGCCTGGTCCAGGATTCAAACTCACAACCTCACAATTGTAAGCCCAACACTCTAACCACTGAGCCATGCGCCTTCACTATATATATATATAAATAAAAAAACAGGATAATTTTATAACTTTGTTAAGCCGAAGAGCAAAAGTAAAAATAGGACTGCAGCTGGAACTGCTCAGGTCACACCGAGGCAAAAGGAGAAATAAATTGAAAGGTGTAATGAATAAACATTCCAATCGGTCAAAACAACTTTATATCATTCTCAAATTATCAAAAATTGAATATGAATTATATTAAAATAATAGGGCACTCAATGGTAAAACCCAATAGTATAAAATATAAACATATGCACGAATAAAAGGTGATAAAACCTAAAATATGGTCTTTTTTTGAAGTCAGTGTTGTGTTGTGTTGACAGACATGCACTTAAAATTCCTGTTTTTAATCAAAACTTGCTAGTTACTAAGGTGACAACACTACCTATTTATCTGTCTTTCTGACACACACACTCTTTCTCTCTCTCACTCAACAGCTTTTCTCCTCCCTTTCCCTCTCTCTACACAGATGTTGTTATGAACAGACAGATAGAGATCAGCTTCTCTTTTATAATGAGATTAATAAATACTAATTAGAATAGATCAAGAGAATCCATTTGGCTTTTCTTGTTGAGAACACAACAACTTCTCTGGTGATATGATAAAATGCATCTTCTGTAAAGTGTATGGTGATAGGAAGAGTATCTAACCATAGAAACCAACCCCAAAATGAAATATAACATTTATGAACTAATGGTTCCCAATATGTCCTGACTCAACCATGATGAACCATCCATCTCATATCAAAATAACATCTTTAGCCAAACAGTATAAAGACATGCAGAAATAGATACATGCAAGTTCACACTTATACACCCACACATGAGCATGCACACACACACACACATGGCAGGCTTCTGTATAGTTTTTGCCTATCAAAAAAATATCAATCATGAGGTATTTGGTCAGTATTAGAGCAAAGTAGAAGATATTTGCTCAAAGTGTGACTCAGTTAAACAGACTCCAAAACCCACATGGTTGCAAAGCAAACCCAGTCATCCTGCTTCTAGAGTTTTATGTATGATTATATTTACATTATTGTTATATTTGGGGATAGTCATATTTTTGTCCAAATATGACCATTTTGAGATTGGACTAAACAGAGCAGGAGGAGACACATGAGATGGAGAGTTGCTGAAGAGGTCACAGGAGGTGTGGCGAAAGATTTCAGATGGAGGACACTAAAATATGAACAATAATAAAGCTGAAGTGAAGATCAAGTATATAGTATGTGTGGTTATTTGGCAAAAAAAAAAAATTACTAAAGGTGGTGCTCCAGAATGGCTGCAGTCAAATGACTGAAACAAATAAAAGTAAGTAAAAAAAAAAAAAAGTATCCCCCAAATATAACAATATCTGTTGCAACACACAATTTCACATATATTTACATTATTAATTTTTATCTCAAAATGTATATTTTAAAATAATATATAGTATTTGTTTCTCAGGTAACTTTCTCTGTGATGCCAATAATCCTATGAAGTCAGCGACCAAAATCCGGGCCAAAGTTGTTGTGTTTAATATTGAAGTGCCAATTACTAGGGGTTATCCTGTAAGTACTCTTATAATCATCATCATCATCATCATTATTATTAAGGCAGTGAACTGGCAGAATCTTAGTGGGATTTGAACTCGGAATATAAAGTGCTAGGACACATAGTGTCAGGTATTTTTGCCACTGCTTTAATGGTTCTTCCAGCTAGCCACCAGAATCATTAGCACACTGGACTAAATGCTTAGTAGCATTTTATCCATCTTTACATTCTGAGTTCAAATTCTGCCAAGCTCAACTTTGTCTTATATTCTTTCAAGGTTGGTGAAATAAGTGCCAGTTGAGCACTGGGATTATTGTAAACAACTAACCCCGTCCCCAAAAATTGCAGGCCTTGTGTCTATAATAGAAAGGATTGTTGTTATTAAGACTGCAAGCTGGCACAATCATTACTATACCAGAGAAAATGCTTAACTGCATTTCTCCAGCTTTACATTCTGAGTTCAAACACTATCAAGGTTGACTTTGCCTTTCATCTTCTTGGGATCAGTAAATAAGTACCAGTGAAGTACGACAGTCGATGTATTCAACTATCCCCAAATTTCAAGGCTTGTGCCTATATCAGAAAGGCATGTTGTTGTTGCTTGAATATTATTTACAATTCTATATTTGTGGTAGGATACCAATAATACTTCCTTTACGGCATAGATTGGCACTACCAACTGTGATTCTCTGGACTCCATTATTAATTTCTATAATTCAACAAAAGTGATTTTCCACAATGCCACAAATCTACAGACTTGTAGGAGAAGGGTTTAATCAACTGAATCAACCCCAGTATATGTTTTATATTTCATTTCATTGACCTCCCCAAGACACTCAATATGACCAAATAGTCTGAGCTGGTGCTGAGAATCCAACTGTGTTGATGGTTCATGTTAGTTTGATTATATGTCACATGGTCAAGGCAGATAAGGAGGTATCTTAGAAAGATAGGGACCGACTGGGACTCTGCTCGACAGATCGCACGGGAGGACCTGGGAATATACCAAGAAATGGTGAATGCAGCAAAGCACCAATGGTGCATACCCCCCCCCCCACATCTGACCTGACCTGACACTCAATATCATCATCAACAACAGCATTTAATTGCCATTATGCATGTTGACATGGGTTGGATGGTTTTTATAGGATCCATTGAACTGCCACACCACTTCCGGCTTCAGTGTCAGCTTTGGCATGGTTCCTATTGCTGGATGTCCTTCATTCAATCTGTTGCACTGCAATTTTTACCAGCTCAGCACCAATTAATAAGTCAATGAAATTAAAGTGACCCTGTGGTCATGAATGTTGGCTAATGATCAAAAGAATAAAATCACAAATACATGCAGCTGAAATGGAGTTTCTCTGAAGGATCTCCAGAATAATATTACTTGACAGGGTACATAACTACTTCTCTACATCTTACATGCAATCAAATATAGTATTCTTCAAGTTCCACATCTTTCTTAATAGTGATAAAATAGAAGAAGGAGAGAAGTATAGCAGTTCTATATCTTAAAGTTCCTTATTAGACGTATTATTTAACCTGCTATTTTTAATTCGGTTTTCTTGCTTGTCCTCATCTTTGGCCATGAATGTTGTACCAAATGAGTACAATTATGAACACAAGTGGCCAAAATGGAATTCTTCCAAAGAATCTCTGGAAAAACTGTGAAGAGAACAGCTACTTCTAATGTTCCATTAATCCACTTAGTGTTATCTTTCCCTGTAGAACCTTATTTTTATTCCTGAGCAGGAAAAACATTACCCATGGCCTGTAGGAATGTGTCACACATTGGTAAAAGAATATTTTTTTCTGTTCTTTTGCTGGTTTCCATCTTTAGGCAGTGGCCATGCTTTGAAGGTTTTTAGTTGATTATTTCGCCCCCAATTCTGGTGCTTATTTTATAGATCTCTCACACAGTTTCCATGTACCAAATTTCAATCACAAGGTTTTGGTCAACTTAAGGCTATGGTAGAAGATACTTGCCCAAGATGCCACACAGTTGAATTGAACCCTGGACCAAGTAGTTATGAAGCAAACTTCTTAATCACACAGCCATGCCTGCACTCATAAATGGGTGAGACTGTTGCATTTAATGTGAATCATGAAGTATTTGAGGTTAGCAATTTATTAAGAACGTATGGAAATGATATATATTATCATCATAGCTAACATCCTCATCATTTAATATCTGCTTTACCATCCTCGCATGAGACCGATAGGTCTTCTCTAGCCCCATGTCTTGACCCTTTTTACAGTCCTTTATCATCCCCATTTGTGAGGTTCAACCTCTTAAGATCAGTTTTCACCACTTCTTCCCATGTCTTCCTCAGTTTTCTTCTTCCACAGAGCTTTTCCATTCAAATTATTTGGCATTCCTTCACCCAAATGCAATCCTCCATATATTCATCATGTTCTAACAAGCTTGGTCTTTTCTTTTGCACACTACATCTGATTTTCCCCATACTCAATTTTTCTCTCAACCTATCTGTGTTCCATCTTTCATTCACACTAACATTACATATCCAATAGAGCTTGCTTGCCTTATTTCTTTCCATCCTTTACATTCAAAACTTATGTTTTTGCTATCCTGCAACATCACATTGTTTACACCAACATCGTACAATCCACCTTTCATTTGGAGAGAGAATTCTTTATTACCAACCGAAATAGTACCTTTCCTGAACTTTCCCACTCCATCTGTATTCTGGCTACTATACTCACAAAACACCCACCTTCATTGCTGATTAGGCCATTTAGGTAAGGGAAGCTATCAACTATTTGTTGGGAGCATTCTAGACATTTGAAGATATACATTTCATGGGTGTTTAAACTGCTATTCCTGTGCATCTGCTGCTTACAAAACCTTCTCTGTCAGTCTGCCTGTGATCCCACTGTACATCTCATGCACTGATGGTTAACATTGAATACACCATGAAATTCCTCTACACTCTTTTTATGCTTATCAAACCTGACCACTTCTCAAAGGCAATAAAGTCTTGTCTCCTTCTTTGCTGACCAAGACTTTTGCTTGTATTTGGTTTACTTTTTGACCTTTCCATTTCAGGCTTTGCTTCTACATTTGGATTTTCCTCTCTAGATATTCAGCAGATTCAGGTATGAGAACTAGGTCCTCAACATACAGAGTACCCCTTGACAGCTGGCTTCAAGGTCCTCTGTTATGACCTTGAGAAGAACTATATTAAACAGGAGGGGCTAAGAACTAAACCTTCTACACTAAATTTCTCACAGGACTTGTCAACTCTCATCTTACTGATTGTGTTTCTGTATATGGCTTGCACAACTCTCACAAACCATTCAATTTTGCCTTGTTTTCTTAGAAAGTACCAGACTACAGATAGAGCATGGTACTCTGTCAACAAATGCTAAGTATAGTAGCTTGTGCTTTGATAAGAATTTCTCATGAAATTGTTTCACTAGAATGAGAGTATCAGTGGGACTTTGTCATAGCACAAACTCAAATAACACTCTGTCTAAACTAATTCTCTTCAGAATTAGTTCTACTCTTTATGTGACATTCATAATTTGGTCAATCAATTTGATGTCTCTATAATTGATTCTTTTTAAAGCATTCTTTTTCTTTCATAACAGTCCATGCTGATATCGCTGTTAGTCATTGAGTATGACACTTCTCTATACTATCTTAATAACTAGCTGAACACTTTCAGGATCCTAGTAAATACTACTGACATCAACTTCAATAGCTGGTCCCTCTGTTGGGTTAAGGGCTCTCTCTCTCTCTCATAGTCTTTTCATTTAGCAACCTCTTCTTATAAGATTTTCATTCCTCTTCTTTTTTGGCATCAACGAGGGCAAGTGTGCTTCTATAATTCCAAAATCCTTTTCCCCAATATCATTTTCTTTTACATTGAAGCACTACTTCAACAATAGTGGCTATTAAAATCTCATATACAACTTCAACATACTGATTTTACTGTTTCAGAGTGTATTCCATTACCAGTCAACAACAGAACCTGTTCTTTGGAAACGATTAATTTGTCAAATTCATAAAAGTACAGGAGAAATCATCAAGAACCGGCCTAAGTAAGTTGGATAATTTTTTTCAAATCAATTTCTTTAATTGCTTTTATTTAATTGTTCAGAGTTATTTTTCTTTTATGTGTCAAAAAATTTCTTTAGTAACATGCTTACTTTCAACTCTAAATTGGATCAGTGGCTCTGTCACTTTACAACATCTGAAACAGCTAACTTTAGCTGAGCTGTTAAACAATTATGAAACCACTTTTCTCGTTTCCATTTAATGGGTAGCAATGATAAATAAGAAATATAGAAGCTGAATAGTGTGCTAATTTTCTTGAATTCTTTTTATTTTTTTATATTTAACCTTTTAGCATTTAAACTGGCCATATCTGGCTCAAATTGTCTACCTGCCATATCCAGCCTCTCACACCTAGTCTATAATGTCATTCTAACCTTTTAACATTTAAACCAGCCATATCTGGCCCAAATATTTTATTTGTTTTATGTTTAAACTGACCAGATCTGGCCTCTTACACCTACCCTACAATATCAGTTTTAAAATATACAATCGCATCATCAAAATCTCAGAGCTACAAGATACTCTTTTACTTGTTTAAGTCATTTGATTGTGGCCATGCTGGAGCATCACCTTTAGTCAACCCCAGAACTTATTCTTTGTAAGCCTAGTACGTATTCTATCACCCTCTTTTGCTGAACCGCTAAGTTACGGGGATGTAAACACACCAGCATCAGTTGTCAAGCGATGTTGGGGGACAAACACAGACACACATACATATATATATATACATATATACAACGGGCTTCTTTCAGTTCCCATCTACCAAATCCACTCACAAGGCTTTGGTTGGCCCGAGGCTATAGTAGAAGACACTTGCCCAAGATGCCACGCAGTGGGACTGAACCCGGAACCATGTGATTGGTAAGCAAGCTACTTACCACACAGCCACTCCTATGCCTATAAAGATAATGCATGATTAATACAAACACTGTGAATAAATATGAATTCGCTTAACAGAGTAATCTGAATGCTTTAAGGGCTAAAAATAAACAATCACATCACTGAAATCTTGAAGCTTCAAGATAATGCACGATTGATTGAAAACAATGTAACTAAGCATTATATTTGACAGAATTATCTGAATGATAAAGGGTTAATTTGTCAATTTCTGAAAGGAGCTCATTATTTGATAATATAGTGTGAAGGTACATTTCATCAAATAATATGCTTAAAAACTCCATTTATTCTTTTACTTGTTTCTGTCATTTGACTGTGGCCATGCTGGGGCACCGCCTTTAGTCGAGCAAATCGACCCCAGGACTTATTCTTTGTAAGCCTAGTATTTATTCTATCGGTCTCTTATGCCGAACCACTAAGTTACAGGGACGTAAACACACCAGCATCGGTTGTCAAGCGATGTTGGAGGGACAAACACAGACATACACACACACATACATATATATATATACATATATACGACGGGCTTCTTTCAGTTTCCGTCAACCAAATCCACTCACAAGGCTTTGGTCGGCCCGAGGCTATAGTAGAAGACACTTGCCCAAGGTGCCACGCAGTGAAACTGAACCCGGGACCATGTGGTTCGTAAGCAAGCTACTTACCACACAGCCACTCCTACGCCATACTTAAAAATCAGTACCTTTCTTGTTATAACTCAGATATCTCCATATGGTCATCAACCCACAAGAGATATCAACTAAATCCCTCCCAAATCACACCCTGTCATCTCAAAAAAAAGAAACAGACATCATAACGCAATTCTAAGATCCAATATGTCTGAACAAAAAATGGGATGGTCGTGGCTGGAATGCTTTTGATAAGATATGTTTTTGATACTGGATCATAACTGATTTGGCACTAAATTACAATACTTTGTTGTTTGGTTAAACAAAGGAAAAGTTGTGTTCTCAACTCAACTTTATATGTAATTGCATTCTCCTTTTATTCTTTCTTTTCTAAAAATCTATATTTTCCATTGCCTATTCATACAGGTGTCTTAGTAAAAACAGCAGTGCTGTAGTAGAACTAGAATTTGAACGTCCATTATGTATTGAATTGTATAAAGAATTCAAGGAACTTGGGCGTTTCATGATACGCTATAGTGGACATACTATTGCAGCTGGTCTGGTTGAAGAGGTAAACTAACTTTCTTAAGGTATTTCCTGTATAAACCCCAAGATTTCATATTACTGATCTGTTGCAGGTACAATTATTTTCTATGATTCACATTGCCTAATTAAAAATTCATTTAATTTAAATATGTTTTTGTAGAAACTACAAATTTATGTTACTTTTCAAAGCAATTGACTAGTGACTGTGACAACTTAAGTTCTCATTATATAGCCATATTGTAAATGACACTGCACCTGATTAGCACCCACACTGTTTAGCCTTTATATTCTCAATACACACCTGTTTTCAATTAATGCCATATAGTAACATTTATGATGTACATTATTAAAAAAATGTCCAACAGTTCCAGGTTTCAGCTATATATTTGTAACAGATATATGTTACTGATAGCAGATTATTTAAACTTTGCGGAACAGTGCGATAGCCACCAACTGTATCAACAGAAGGAAAAAAAAGTTATTTCTTACAGATTTTATTTTTTTGAGTTTGTTGTTAGGAACAGTACACCAAAGCTGTAACATTTTGCTGTTTTGAAGTGATAGAGGATGCTAGTAATGACACAGCTTGCACACTTTTGGTAGTATTTGAGTCATTTGTAGAGGCTAAGAAGATATAGGCATGCTAGAAAGAGAATGATGTGATGTGACTAAAAACAAAAACAAACTGCCCTAAAATTTTCAGAGAACATGCTCCCTCAGAAGAGGTACTGAATGAAAGAGAGGATACACCTTTGGCAAAGATGCCAAGTGAAAGAAGAGGAGTTCTATATTTATATATGTTAGAAATCAAGATGTAAGTCAGAGAACAAAAGAAAGTGAATGGGCTTATCTCTGTTGAACAGAATTTAATCTAAGATTTTAAGTTAAACAATAAGATTTATCTAAGTATGACAGTTGGCTCTCATAAATTTCTAAGCACTAAAGCCAAGAACAATAGAAAGGAGCTAACAGAAAAATCCAGGCTAAGGTTTCAATTCCTGACTAAGAATCCAGAAAACAACCTGCTTCATATTCATTAAACTCTTACTCGTAACAATGCAACAAAGTAGAACAGTTTTATTTTGTGCACACTTTCTTGAGCAAAACCATGCCCAAGAAAATTTCTTTCTCACACGAAACTGATCCAGGAATTGGCTGCAATATTTGAGTATTTTCCTTGACCAAAATATAAAGTAAAAGTTTCATTGTGAAGAAAATATCAGAGCTGAAGATTACTACTTGGATTGGTGCCCTATTCATAAGACACAAGTTCATATCCTATTTATAGATGCTGTATATTGTTACTTGAACCAAGTTACTTTTCTTTCTAAATAAATGTCATTGTAAGTTAAATCAAAATACTTCCACACTGTTTATTTGATATTCAATGTATTCCTATAGCCAACCTGCAGCCAATTATATTTTGTTTTCTTTTTTGGGTGAGAGGGAAACACTCTGGTTCTTAGACAACACAATATTTCTGAAAACCTGCTCAACTTAGCACTTTGAAGACTCAAAAATAAGAGATAAGTTAGTTATGTGAATAAGTTCTTGGACTACTAGTTAAAAAATTGTGAGTTATTATCAGCTGCAGGAGTTTAATTGTTTATTTAATTCTACGATCCTCAATTCATGTAACTGTTGAAGATAACTACCATATCTTAGGAATTGTTAAGTACATTGAGGCTGCACCCAAAGGGGAGATTTAACATCTCATCCATTACAAACTCCATATAGACCATTATCCATCCTTCTATTAAAACAGTTATGTCAAGTAAATTAGAACCAATTCCCATTAATTAATTCCATTACCCTACTAACTACCTTATATTATTGTTTTTTGAATATATATTTTTTTGTTTATGCTGTTTTTTCTTTCTTCTTTTTAACAGATTCTCAATATGAAAACTTAGAACAACCTTGATACATGCAGATTTGAGATTATTACAGGATTCCAAACAGGATATCTTTCTGGCTACTGGACATGACCTGGGCAATACAACAGATTGTACTTTTCTTACAG
The DNA here is from genome assembly GCF_006345805.1 of Octopus sinensis. Lineage (NCBI taxonomy): Eukaryota > Metazoa > Mollusca > Cephalopoda > Octopoda > Octopodidae > Octopus > Octopus sinensis. The sequence continues at coordinate 22,270,939 of NC_043011.1, read as the reverse complement.
TCTGTATACTTAACAAAGCATGTGTTGGATTTATTTCTAACATACTGATTACTTCTTTAATATAACTTTTTGTTAAATTCTAAATCAGAAAACTTTTATTCTGAAGCTTAACTTTGGTTTTGGTGCTCAGCTCTGAACGCAGTCTCATCTCCCATTGTTGCCTCTTTATTATTATTTTTTAAGCTATCTGTCTCCTGCGGTAACTTACACTTTCATAATTTTATCACAGATAGGGCTATCAAAAACAATAATTTAGAAATTAAATTGAATTTGCTTTCTTCTTTATGTTCCCGAAGCTGCTATTTTTTAACTGAATGATGCACAAGCTTTTTCCGAAGGTGGTTCACAGAATTCATGAAATAAATATCATGGACCACCAGATATAAATTTCCTTTTAATTGCATCATGCTATACAGCTGGACGTAAAACTCACTGTGGACCACCAAGACTTTGGGTTGGACCACTTGTGGTTCCTTTGGACCATATTGTACATCGCTGTTCTAACTCATTAAAAAAAAACTGTGATATATAGAAACATTATTTTATATAGATTTGGAATAAATTATATATGATTTATAATTTATATTAAAAATATCATTTTGAATTTGAATAAGGCTTAGAATAATTTAAATACACATTGTACATTTTTTTCTTTTAACTTTTTTTCTGAAATAGCTAAATAAAATTTAAGCTGATAATCTTTAGTTATATTAAATAATCTACTAAAGCTAACTAAAACATTTCAAAATTAACTTTGTGCATTGGGATCAAGATAAGCATCATCACTATGGCTTCAATAAATCTAAAGTTGCAAGGTAATTCTTGTCTTTGTTTGTTTTTGTGTTATATCACATTCATTTCCATTGTTTGCTCTGAGCATTTTTTTTTTCCCTTTCTTTTGAGCATTAATTTTTACAGCTAATTATTCTTTCTATTTCTCAACTCTGAAATATAAGTGGAAACTGATGTTAGCAAATGACTTCCCCCTCTCTTCAGACATAAAAGGGAAATATGCTTATACACACAATCAGAGAGAGGAGGGGATGAGTTAAACATTAAATCAGTGATGCAAAAACGTTTCATGCCTCTGAATGCAGATGATGTGCAAAGGTTGGAGAGAAATGAAACTAGCATCCAATTTTGCTGGATGTGTAATGCTTCATCTTCTTCTTAATCCTTTTTACCCCTTGTGGAGCACAGGGCCTCAACAGTTGTCTTCCACTTTTTGCGGTCATTGGCATGTTTCTTGGCTGCTTCCCATGTCAGGCCAGTGTTCCTGAACTCGTCCAAAATGCTCCACTTCCATGTCTGCTTAGGATGTCCTCGCTTCCTTTTCCCCTACGGGTTCCAGTCAAGTGCTTGTCATGGTCACATTTGAGGGCTCTTTCCACAGTGTGTGCCCAATCCATCCCCATTTCCTTCGTCTAATCTGAACATGTATGGGCTCCTCGTTGGCCAGTATTATTAAAATGTTATTTATAACATTTAAGTACAAAGAAATAAGGAAGAAAAAAGAGATAAGAAATGGAAAGAAAGAAAAGAAAAAAGGGAGTGGGTAAAGCAGCAGAAGATGGAGTGGGGGAGGGGTAATGGGCCACATACCCCAGAACAAATGGTATGCTCAACTGCACCTCGTGGTAATGACTGTAATGGCATTGCCACAGAGAATAGCCAGTAACACTCACTGCAGCAGCCACTTCACCATGCAGGGCTCATTTTTCCGACATGCTGCCATTATCCCTATTTTGCAAAGGAAATCAGTGGCACAGAATCTGATAGTGGCCAGTCAGGCCCCTGTATTTATTGATTTTTCTCAGCTCCACATTTCAAGGTGGTGACACCTGGGTTTGCAGCTGATGCCAGTATGCACGGATGATGCAGCACAGCTGAGCTGAAAGATAAACTGGATATAAGAAGAATAAGATGTAGTGTGTAAGAGAGAATTGATCAAATTGCATCTGATGTGTAGCTATGGTTTACATCATGTATAGAATATAGAATTCCCACAAACTCCTTCACTGAATGTTGAGTATGATTGCTTTCCAGAGGCCAGTAGATTTCTTATATTTGTTTCAGTCATTGGACTGCATCCATGTTGTGGCACCACCATGAAAGGTCTAGTTGAGCAAATCAACTCCAATACTTCTAACACCAGTTTTCAAGTAGTGATTGGGGACAAACACATACACACATTGATATATGCATATATATATATATATATATATATATATAAAGTTAATCCAAACAAGAAAACAAAAACAAAAAAACAACAACGCAAGGACGTGGAACAAATAAAGTATTATTGGACGCTCAGGAAAGAAGGGAAGAAGGAGGGTTTGACGTTTCAAGCGCAGCTCTTCGTCGGAAACATAGGAGAAGGAAAGATCCCGAGAAGGGAAGATGGGAAGAAAATCGCTAGTGATACAGACGAGGTCACACATATATATATATGCATTTATGGACAAGGACAACTGCATAAAGAAATGCTGATCTCTGTGGAGAAAACCTTTGGAAGAGGTAAACCCAGGAAGGCATGGGACAAGGTGGTAAAACATGATCTTCAGATGCTGAGTCTTGAGGAGGCAATGACAAGTGATCGAGATCTTTGACAAGTTGCTGTGCTTGAGATGATATGTCAAGCCAAGTGAAATCATAGTCATGACTAGTGCTGGTGACATGTAAAAGGCACCCACTACACTCTTGGAGTGGTTAATGTTAGGAAGGGTATACAGCTGTAGAAACCAAGTTGAATCAGACTGCAGCCTGGTCTGGCTCTCTGGCTTATCAGTTCCAATCAAACTGTCTAACTCATGCCAACATGGAAAACAGGTGCTAAATGATCATGATCATGATGATGTGTATAAATTATTTGAAGTGGTATACATATTTTTATACATTTTATATATTGAGAAAACAAAAGTAGTCAGGATTTGGATAAAAGCTATTTATTTAGTGCTTTCATCCCTTTCAGGGATTTACCATGAATGATTTCTTATAGAAAATTCATACCATTTATATATGTGTGAGTGAGCTGGAAAAAAAAATCTAGAGTTGAATCTCTTTTCTTGAGTTTTGGAAAGAGGATGTTTTGGGAATGTATGAGCATGTGGGTAAGCACCTGTGTGTTGAGTTTTTAAACAAAAGAAAGAAAGGAAGGGGTGTTTATCTGGGATGGCTGAAATTGATGACAAGTCAAAGAGGTCAAATATTTTTTTTATCAATTGCAATAAATTTCTTTTAGTTATTGTATGACTGACAAATTTTTTTGGTCACTTGTCATGTTGCCTAGCTGTAGAAAATAGAATCTATGGAATCATTTGAGAAAGCTTTTAATGTGTGTGTGTATTTAAGCATATGCATATGACAGATTGTAGTGTTGGTTGTTTAAGTGGATTTTTCCAGTTATTTTAGTAACAGTAATGAGAACATAATTAATGATAATATCCCGTGGTAATATGTTTTAGTTTCATCTTTTAGAAAGAATTTTTCATTTTTTATAAATATATATTTTTACAAGTTTGGTACAAATTTTTTTAAAGCCTCCTTTACAGATTAAGAAATGGACTACTAATGTAACTCTGAAATTAAAGACAATTTCTACAGTTTATACAAGATCCATAAAAGCTCAAAAATACAGAGAGCTGTAAGTGAACAGAAGAACCAGTATATAAAAATATTAAGACCCACTGATCTCAAATTGAGATCAAAAATTGTGAGGCCACGACACAACTAAGTCATCTTTTAGATATACTCCTTAAACCCTTATGCCTATTAATACCCAGCTACATATGAGACAAATCAAGTGAAATCGCAATCATGGCTAATGCCAGTGTTGTGTAACAGGCACTCATGCTGGTGGCATGTAAAAGGCACCATTTGAATGTTGGATATGCTGTGCTTGAGAAGACCCATCAAGCCAAGTGAAATCGTAGTTGAGGCTGATGCCAGTATCGCATACCTGGTTACCATGCCAGTGGCATGTAAAAAGCACCATTCAAACTTTGGGCCCCACAGAGGCAGTGACAAATGACTGAGACCTTTGACAATATACTGTGCTTGTAGAAGACCTGTCGAGCCAGGTGAGATCATAGTCATGGCCGATGCCAGTGTTTCGTAACTGACATGTAAAAAGCACTCATTATACTATTGGAGTAGTTGGCATTAGGAAGGGCATTCAACTGTAGAAACCTGGTGCAACTTACCAGTTTTCAGTCAAATCATCCAACCTATGCCAGCATGGAAAATAGACATTGAATGATGATGACATCAAACCTACTATCCCAGAAGGAACTATCTTGACTTGCTAGGTCTTCTCAATCATAGCATATCTCCAAAGGTCTCGGTCTTTGTCATTGCCTCTGTGAGGCCCAACATTCGAAGGTCATGCTTCACCACCTCATCCCATGTCTTCCTGAGTCTACCTCTTCCACAAATTCCTTCCACTGTTAGAGTGTGACACTACTTCACACAGCTGTACTCATCCATATGCAGCACATGACCATACCAGCACAGTCGTCCCTCTTGCACACCACATCTGATGCTTCTTATCTTCAACTTTTCTCTCAGGGCACTTACACTCTGTCGTATATGCACATTGATATTACACATCCAGTGGGCCACACTAGCTTCATTTCTTCCTGTCCTCAGCAGTCACAGCCCATGTTTCACTGCTATGTAGCATGGCTGTTCGCACACATGCATCATACACTCTGAGTGAAAGGCCCTTTGTTACCAGCAGAGTACCATTCCATTTCCATGTGTCACTTTTTTCCATTCACAAGTTTTGCTTGTACTTCACAAATAGTCTTAAGAAACACTCCTTTCCTATGTTATAAGTTTGGGAGCATCATCAGCTGTTCAATGCATCAAATTGAGTTTATAGTTAGAGTTTCCTACTTATATTGTAAAGTATATTGTGTGTTGGGAGAGATCTTAGTCTTAAAACATGTGATCCCTATTTTAAAGATAGTAGGCACATGCAGGGCTGTGTAGTTGTGGGTCCCATCCCACTGCATTACATCCTTATAACTTCTACTACAACCTCAGGCTGCTTTGTGAATAGAATTTAGTGGTTATGTAGTTAAAAAATTCTCTTCACAAGCAAGAGATTTGAAGCTTGTGGCACTTCAGGAAAATGTATGTATGTGTTTGTGCTCACATTTTTGTGTTGACACTATTTGATGTTGTTTGTTTAGGTCCTACATAAACAATAGAACCCACAACTCAGCAGTCAGTTCAACATAGAGGATAATCGAATATAGTAACTTACATGTAAACAAGTAATTATTGGTGGTATCTAGCTGTAAAATACTGCTGTAAGAAATCTCATCCAAAACAAGCCAGTGAGGTAAAAGTAGATGTAAAAGCTATGACAATACATGTCCAGAAACAAACACTCATAAATACGTTAGACTCAAAATCAAAATTATTTTCCATATCTTTATTCAAAAAATAATAAATTTTAAAAATATAAATATATTATTGTCAACTAATATAACTATTAAGATATGATACAAACATACAAGAAAGTTTCTTCGTATCTTCAACAGGATGCATTTTTGTGTAAGTAATAAACTGTCGTCTGTACCGCTGTAGTTCTGATAATGGTAGGTGACGATTAAATACTATCTGGATTGTTAAGGAATTTAATAATCACTATAATATTTAATCTTCAGTAAATAGCAATAACACACAGATCAAAAGAATATGATAATTGCAAGAAAACAATCAAATTATGTAGAGAGAGAGAGACTAGGAAGTAAATAAATTCTGATTAATATGTTCCAGATAAAAATTTTAAAAAGGGACCAACTAAAGAATTCATCTCAGTGTAATTTAAGGCTCTTTTGAATATACTAGAGTGGTTTTCTATTACTTTGTCCAATCACGAGGAAAAATCGAAGCTCTGCAAGTCATCAATTATAAAATACTTCTGCATAAGGTGCTTATTTACAGATACATAAACTAGTCATGTCTTTTTGCAACACAGGTGATGGGAAGTGAAACACTATATTTACGTAATAGTGTCTAAGATATACATCTTTTCTAAAATAATGTCTTCAAAAAAAAAAAAAACACCCTGAGTCCCACAAATTAATTTTGTCCCCAACACTGGATATGTACAGCTGATATTGGGGTGCATCTTTTTTGCTTATGTATCTTTCATGTCATCAAATCTAATACTGACTTTTTAGCAACTGTAGTAGAGAAAGCACTATGAGGTTCAACAAAAGGAAGATTTTAGTCCAATAACATGATTTTTCAGAATAATCTTCAACACAAGTTGAAAACACATAAACATACATCCCATCTTTATATAATTTACCTTCTAAATAGTCTGCAATGGTAAACAACTACACAATGTGTTCTTCCCATAGAGGATGCTGGTTCAGTCAGATTCCATTTTTTTACTAAAACAAATGGATGGATAAGTTTCTTCCCACAAATCCATCATGTACATGCATGTATGTGTGTGTGTGTGTGTGTGCACATGGTACAGGCATGGCTGTGTGGTATTGCAGTTCCCTTTATAACCATGTGGGTTCAAGTTCCATCCCACTGCATGGAACTTTGGCCATGTGTCAAGATTCTTCTAATGTAGCTTTAAGCCTACCAATGTCTTGTGAGTGAAACTGGTAAATAAAAAACAGTATAAAAGTCTATCAGATATATATATATAGGCGCAGGAGTGGCTGTGTGGTAAGTAGCTTGCTTACCAACCACATGGTTCCGGGTTCAGTCCTGCTGCGTGGCATCTTGGGCAAGTGTCTTCTGCTATAGCCTCGGGCCGACCAATGCCTTGTGAGTGGATTTGGTAGACGGAAACTGAAAGAAGCCTGTCGTATATATGTATACATGTGTATGTATGTGTGTATATGTTTGTGTGTCTGTGTTTGTCCCCCTAGCATTGCTTGACAACCGATGCTGGTGTGTTTATGTCCCCGTCACTTAGCGGTTCGGCAAAAGAGACTGATAGAATAAGTACTGGGCTTACAAAGAATAAGTCCCGGGGTTGATTTGCTCGACTAAAGGCGGTGCTCCAGCATGGCCGCAGTCAAATGACTGAAACAAGAGAAAGAGAGAAAGAGATATGCACACACACAGACACTGTGTGTACATGTCTTTGTCCATGGATGTGCTGACATGACTATTTCTGCATCTTCATACTGACACCTTGTAACAAGAATACTGGGTTTACGTTTCCAGTAAATGATACATTTTGTAGCTCAATGATTACAGCATAATGAAGTTCAGCAGAATAAAAATATTTTAACCCTTTAGCATTCAGATTGCTTTATCAACTGTAATGCTTAATTAATCACATTGTTTTTAATTAATAATCTATTATCCCACAACTTTTTTTTGAAGATCTGGTTGTATATATTATTAGAATGATATTGTAGGATAGGTGTGAGAGGCAGGATCTGGCCAGTTTGAACATAAAACAGGTAGAATTTTGGGGCCAGATATGGCCTGTTTAAATGCTAAAGGATTAAATAAATTGATAATGGTTGTTGACAAGGACAGCTTGGTGTATATTATCTTGATAAGTCTCATCCAACACATGCCACTATGGAAAAAGCAGGCAAAAAACAACTATCATATACATTTGTATATGCAAGTGTGTCTATACTAGCATAAACTCCTGGTATTTACTCCCTCCAAAGAGTGTATGTATGTATACTAGTAATGTGTATATAATGTATATAGTGATGTGAATATACTTGTATAAACTCCTTGTGTTATTTAATCTTTAAAAGAAGGTAACTCTCTAAAAGAGAATAGCTCAATAAGTAAACACGGCCATTTAATAAACGAGTATCTAAGTACTGTGATCAATATTACCATGTGGCCATGCAGGCGCACTAACTTCAAAACTCTTGAGGTCATGCTCCAGCTTGGCCACAGTCCACTGACTGAAACCAACAAAAAATGATTAAAACAGAAAAAGGATACTTTCTCTTCCACTCCTGGAATAGTAAATTGATCTCCTGGGACACTCGAACTCTGAGCTTGCATAATTGTCTGATGGAAAAAATAAAAAGAGAACTGCTTAGATTGAATGCAATGATATATACTACAATTAAAATGACATACATCACCATTGTTTAACGTCCGTTTTCCATGCTGGCATGGGTTGGACAGTTTGACTGAGGTCTGGAGAGCCAGCAGCTGCACCCGGCTCCAATTTGATCTGGCAATGTTTCTACAGCTGCATGCTCTTCCTAACGCGAACCATCCTGAGAGTATAGTGGGTGCTTTTTACGTACCACCAGCACAGGAGCAAGTCAGGGAGTACCGGCATCGGCAACATTCAGATGGTGCTCTTTTGTGCCACTGGCACGGGAGCTAGTTAGAGGGTACTGGCATTGGCCACGTTCAGATGGTGCTTTTTATGTGCCCTTGGCATGAGAGCTAGTTAGAGGGTACTGGCATTGGCCACGTTCAGATGGTGCTTTTTATGTGCCACTGGCACGGGAGCTAGTTAGAGGGTACTGGCATTGGCCACATTCAGATGGTGCTTTTTATGTGCCACTGGCACGGGAGCTAGTTAGAGGGTACTGGCATTGGCCACGTTCAGATGGTGCTTTTTATGTGCCACTGGCACGGGAGCTAGTTAGAGGGTACTGGCATTGGCCACATTCAGATGGTGCTTTTTATGTGCCACTGGCACGGGAGCTAGTTAGAGGGTACTGGCATTGGCCACGTTCAGATGGTGCTTTTTATGTGCCACTGGCACGGGAGCTAGTTAGAGGGTACTGGCATTGGCCACATTCAGATGGTGCTTTTTATGTGCCACTGGCACGGGAGCTAGTTAGAGGGTACTGGCATTGGCCACGTTCAGATGGTGCTTTTTATGTGCCACTGGCACGGGAGCTAGTTAGAGGGTACTGGCATTGGCCACGTTCAGATGGTGCTTTTTATGTGCCACCAGCATGGGGGCCAGTCAGGCAGTCCTGGCACTAATCACATTTGGATAGTGCCTTTTATGTGACACCAGTATGGGAGCCAGTCAGTGAGTACTGGCATTGGCCATGTTCGGTTGATGCTTTTTACGTGCCACCAGCACCACAAATAAAATTATATATACCACAAATTATGAACATTAAAAAGTAAAATTTCTACTTACTTTTATTGTAGTATTTGTCACACAATCAAGATCATAGAGAAAATTTGTTGATGACAAAGGTTGCTGAAAAGAAATGAAAAGTGACAATGAAAATATTAATAAACAAACTGAGGGGAAAAAAGTATTTTTCACTATATAGAAATGGGAAGCAAAGATAGAAAAACTAATATTTATAACTGATATAGTATAAAATATTTTCAGTAAATGAGAAATTTGATTTCAACATCAAAAATTCTTATTAGATCTAGACAGTATAACCACATTATTAGATTAAAAATTAACATACTTCAATAAGATCTTTAATAAAAAAAAAAAATAATAATAATAATAATAATAATAATAAAAATTAAAAAGAAAGATTTAACTCTTTTGCTACCACATTTCTGTTGAAAATTATTACCTTTGAAGAGGTTAGTAAAATAACTGTTATTATTAAGCTGGTGCTTGGACTATAAATTAACATAAAATTTCGATGGAAAGTGTACCTCATTCAAGCAAGAGCAGCATCAGGTCGTTTGGTAGCCGAAGAGTTAAATTAGTATGAGAAGAAGAACTAGTAGTAAATGGTGCAAATGTAAGGACACAGAATATGTAAAAGCTTATCATGATTGACTTATAACAGTCACATGTCTGTTGAGTTGAAATAAATAAACACAAAATACAACTACAGACAGGAAAATGCAGAACAAAACAAATTTAATGCAATAGGTTTGGAACAAAGAAGAGGATTGAACAAATTCTTCAATGAATCAAGACTTACTGATTGTGTTGACATATTTGGAGGTGGAGCCTTTCGAGAAAATAGAGCATCTGCAATTTTCTGCTTTGGTAATTCATCTCCTTTTTGAATCACAAATAAAGGACTATCCCATCGAGTCTGAGAACTGGGCATTTCCAAACATTGAGCAAGTTGTTCAAGTCTGAAATTATGTTACATAAAAGATGTTGTATGTATATGTGTGTATATATAATTATTAACATTCTAACAGTAATATTTTCTAGATAATAGATTAGATGAGGAACTCTGCCATAGCTGGTCCCAAGCCTAGTTGAGAAAGGAAGAGAGTAATAGGAGTAAAGTTAACAGCCCTGCACTATCAATATTCTACATCACTATTGCGTGGAGGCGCAATGGCCCAGTGGTTAGGCAGTGAACTCGCAGTCGTACGATCATGGTTTCAATTCCCAGACCGGGCATTGTGAGTGTTTATTGAGCGAAAACACCTAAAGCTCCACGAGGCTCCAGCAGGGGGTGGTGGTGAACCCTGCTGTACTCTTTCAACACAACTTTCTCTCACTCTTTCTTCCTGTTTCTGTTGTACCTGTATTTCAAAGGGCCAGCCTTGCCACACTCTGTGTCACGCTGAATCTCCCCGAGAACTACATTAAGGGTACACGTGTCTGTGGAGTGCTCAGCCACTTGCACGTTAATAAATGAGCTGCAGCGTCACTGGTGCCAAACTGTATTGGGGAGGCTGGTATGCGTGGGCGACTGCTGGTCCTCCATAAACAACCTTGCCCAGACTTGTGCCTTGGAGGCTAACTCTCTAGGTGCAATGCCGTCACAACAACTATTGAAACATCAACAAAGAAGCCTGAGACTGGTCCTGGTAAGGGAGAGGTCTCAGAGACTGCATATGAAGCAACGAACTGAAAGTTGAAAGGGAGAAGCACTGGCAGATGGGAGCTCTTGTTGGCACCCTATGAGAAGGAAGGGAGGTAGATTGATGTAAAGGTCTAAGAGTATTTAGTCATGTCCTTCTACATACAGAACACAAATAATGCAAGCATCGGTTTTGTTATTTATCCATCCAGGGTCTATAAAATAACACCATATATACTGCCATCAAGTCATCACTCCAACTACATATTAATTATTAGTTAATAAAAAGAATACATACAATCAAGATAATTATGTCCTGTAGCCAACAGGATCATTGTGAAATCAGTAAATATTATGTCTTCTATGAAGTGATTTCAGCGAGGATACAATGAAATACTTTCTCAGGTCACTCAGATTACAAATAAAATATTAATCAAGTTAGTCGTTATCATATTAACTCCCACCAGAGAATTATACTGGCTCATCATATCTATTCCCAGGCAGATAAGCTGAGACTGAGAATCATGCTTTGCCAGTTCGACAGCAGAGACAGGACATGAGTGGATGAATTCAATAGGCTTCGTTGATATATATCATCATTGACATTGGCACCATCATCATCACCACCACCATCATCATTGCTTTAATGGCCAGATGCCCCTCCTGTTGTCAACCGAGATTTAGCAGTAGCCCTCAGCAACTATAACTACTACATATCTTATTAACTTACATCAGTCACCACACTGTGAATAGTGCATTCATTTTGCCACAAACACATAAACAGTAAACTATTTCTAGACATATATACACTATCTATGAAAATAATCAACATTTAGAGAAGCTTAGTCTGTGAACTATTTGTAAATCTATCTGAAACTTTAGCAGAATTGGAGAAGAAATTCCAGGTATGGAAGCAAAACCTGGAATCAAAAGGCCTTAAGTTAACCTAACAAAGACCAAAGTTGTTGTTAGTAAGAAAGAAGATAAGACTCTCTTTCCATCAGATAAATGGCTATGCTCAATATGTAGGAAAGGAGTTGGAAGTAAGTCCATTCGCTGCACCCAGTGTAAGCTATGGACACATAAGAGGTGCAGTGGAATCACAAGTAAATTAACAGATAAAGTCGTCTTCGTATGTGGAAGATGTGCAAGAACAATAAGCACTAAGAGCACGTGGGACTTAGATTCTCTCAAATGCCCAGGAGGCTCTCTTGAGGTTGTAGATAATTTCTGTTACCTACGTGACCAAATTAGCAATGGTGGACATCGCAATAAATTGTTGTTGACAAAGAACCGCAGAAATTGTATTCACCTCAATAAATGTCATTGATTGGTTGAAATTGCCGAAATGCAAGAAATTTAACAAGAAATAGCTTACAAACTACAGAATTTTCTCAAGAAAGCCAAGAGAAAAAAATGTTTTATGTAACACATTCTACCAGTATATGAAGTTTAAAAGTGCTTAGTTACAAAGAAATTATTATAAAAATCTGCTGGTCAAAGTGAAAAGATTCCATAATTTATGATAGCAATTAACATTTGTGCCTTATCAACCATTAGGACATAATGCCAGTATATTTCTCAACAAATTACTAAGAATATTAATCACATCACTTACATATCTTCAGAATACTGTTCCGATTCTAGCCTATTCTTGTTCCATTCACTGCACTGTTGCAGGTTAGCTGCACAGTACACCTACATTAAAAAATATCAATAATTAAGAAATGAGTCCACAGTACAAATGGAAACTGTTAAATCAAACTAACAACCAGGAAATTTCATATTAGTCTTTAATCTCCTAATATAATAATGACCATAGTGTTTATATATATATATATATTTGTCCAAATCACACAGTAGGAGTGACTGGTGAAGGGAGAGGAGAGAAAATAGTAATTCAGTGAAGGAAAAGTAGTGAGAGTAACAGCGATGACTGAAAGAGAGTGAGAGAAAGTAATAGCAATGGGAGAGAGGAAGTGGCAAAGAGAGCATCTACTATAATAATACTCTTGTATATTTCTCCATCACAGCATATGAAAGAGAAAGGAAGGGGTGATCCACTGATGGAAGTGGGATGGTAAAAAGTCAACGGTGAAACAAAAATCAAACAGCACTTCAGCTCAGTGTGTGCATGTAAAAGGGAGAAATGTGAATGTTTGTGTGTGTGTGTGTGTGTGTGTGTGTGTGTGTGTACATTTGAGTAAAATATATTTATATATTTGAGTGAGTGTATATGTATTTGTGTATGTTTATTTAGAAAGAGACATAGAAAATAGAATTACAGACACATGCACATTTACACATATATATATATTACATAGAAAAATGCAAACAAGAGAAATAATATCCTTAATATTATAAACCTGGAAAAGTACAAGACAAGTTATTACACTTGGTAAAGTTCAGGACAAGTTATTACATCTGGTAAAGTACACGAAGAAGAAAATTTTTACTTAAAATATTGCAGCTGAGGATAAAATTTTAAATTAAATATTTAGATTTAGAAAATATTAGCTTTTATTAAAGCTAAAAATTTTATTACAAGTTATTACTTTTATTTGTTATTACTTGTTACTTCTATTAAAAATTTAAAATAACTCAAAATATTTTTTGCACTTAATTTGCTTGAGTTATTGCCTAAGTTATTGCCAAGTCTTCACATTTTTAGTCTTGACCCAATGCTTATTTTTTACATAATGAATTTGCCTACCATATATACTATTCTACTTTGCATAAAACTTTAACCATATTGGTACTTCTGGCTCTCATTTTTTAAGTATATTAGTGTGTCAATATTTTAATAAAATGATGGTACCTTTTTTAATTACAATGTTACTTTGTTAATTTAAATCAAATCATTTTTAATATTCAAATTTTATCCTTTGCTGCAAAATTTTAAGCAAAAGTTTTCTTGTTCTGTACTTTACCAGATATAATAATTTGTCCTGAACTTTTCCAAGTGTAATAACTTTTCCTGTACTTTTCCAGATTTATAATCTTAGGAATATTATTTCTCTTGCTCACATTTTTCCATGTAAATCCATGGTTTTTCTAGGCTATACTATAATGCTACATAATAATGTGTCAATTAATAATTTAAGATTTTACCTTATTGAAAATTAAATAATAAATTTAAACTGTGTGTGTGTGTGTGTGTGTGTGTGTGTGTGTGTGTGTGTGTGTGTGTGTGTGAGAGAGAGAGAGAGAGAAGAGAGAGAGAGAGGTGTGTGTTGTTGTTGTGTGTGCGTGTAAGAGGGAGAGAGTGACAGCATGCATTTTTTATTTATTTCTCCTCGCATCTTTTTTGAGTTAAGTGTGTGAGTGATTGACTGAGAGAGAGGTGTGTTGTCAGAGAGAGAGAAAGAGAAAGTATGTTGCTCTGTGTGTGTGTGTGTGTGTGTGTGTGTGTGACAGATAGAGAGAGAGAGATAGTGATAGCATAAATTTTATTTACTTTTACTCATATGTTTTTTAGTACATGTTTGACTGAGAGAGGTGTGTCTTGCTCCGTGTGTGTGAATGAGAGTGAGAGTGTAAATTTTTTATTTATTCAATTTTTCTTGCATCTTTTTTTTAGATTGACTGAAAGAGAGAAAGAGAGGTGTTGTCATGTATGTGTAAAATGGCTAGGGTCAGTCACGTACACACACACACACACAAACACAAACACATACACATACGTACACCCATTATCTATCATATACACCTACATGCATAAATAGATATGCATACATGTTTTTATATGTGTGCATGTGAGGGAGAGAAAAAGTCAGTCACTGAGTGAAAGCGTGTGTTCTCATGGCAATTTTTTTTTGCATGTATGTATAAGTAGCTAAGTAAAGTTTATGCTATCTCTCTCTCTCTCTCTCTCTATCTTTCTCACAGACCTTCTCTCTCTCTCTCAGTCAATCACTCTCACATTCACTGAAAAAAGATGTAAGAAAAAATAAACAAAAGATGTAAGCTGTCACTCTCTCTCACATATAGACACTTTCTGTCTCACACCCCCAATCAACATATACACATATCCATTTCCTCTCTCTTTCACTTTATGCTAACTTCAAACAAAATGTAAATTTCCACTCACAAAAATAAATAAATACAAATTTTTTACAGAATTTACCAAACGCCATAAGGTAACAGCTGAGCTGTGCACACACATCTTCAAGCTAAAACAAAAGATTGTCAAAATGGCTAGGCTATTGCCAAAATTTCTAAATATTTTTATTCTTTTCATTTTTATGATATAATTGCATTAATTAATTAATAATGATGACGTAATTAAACTAATTGCAAATTAGTGGTGTCATTGATAATTTTTTCCTTACCTCAATGATGCCGGTGACATATATTAAAAGTCCCCTTATAGAACTATATTCATAAAACAGTATAGAACTATATTAACATCATCAAATATGAGAAACAAACACTGATAACTTTTTCTTCTAAAACTTTATTGCATGAGATTGATACCATGAAATTCCTCTATCATTTAAGCTTAATTAAAACATCGGGCAAAAGGGACGCTCCTTGGCTGACCAGTTCGCGGAATACCTCCGAGACATCCGACTCGGCAATGACACCCCGGTCTCACGCCATTTCTGCTCTACCTGTGTTCAGATTGTCCTTGCACAGGGGCCATCCAGACTCCCGTTTTCACCATGAACAAGGATTAATCTTCTCTCTTCGCTCCCCTCCCCTCTCCTCTCACACTTACTTCCTCCCACCCACCTCTCCTCTCTTGCTCCAACTCTTCAGTCCTACTTTCCTTCTCACTTCTCTTCACTCCTACCCACCTCCCTTAACCCTCTCCCTTCATTGTAACCCCTCCCTCATAACCCCACCCCTACCCAATCCAACCCAACTATTTGCCCAAGGTACCATGCACTGAAACCTCAGGCAAGTGAATTCTATTACATAGACTGACTAATGCTTTGTGATGGAACTGGTAGATGCAAACTGCACAAAAGCCTATCATATATATACATATATATACACATATAAGTAATGTGTGTGTGTGCATGCACACGTAACCCTTTTCACTGTTTACATGCTAAATGCATAAACCAGCAACACTATATACAGGGCATCAATGTTTATGACAGTGACAAAAAATATGCCCAGCTATTGTAGGTTCATCTTGAAAAAAAAAACACAAAGGGCTAGTGACAGGAAGAGCATCAAACTACAGAAAACTGCCTCAACAAGTTTTACCTGACCCATACCAACATGGAAAAAATATACATTAAAATCATAAGCATAACACATGCATGTACATATCATAGGTTCAATGGCTAACATTAGATATGAATTATTCTGCTTATAAGGAAGATGACACTTTTGTCCCGACTGACAGGTAATTATGAATATTATAAATTATAGAAATAGCCATCACCACCCCCACCCATTAGCATTTTCATTCATACTTGTTTTAACATGGTTTCATGAGCTATGGGTATTGACTTTAACTAGATTCATCTGTCCTCATCCCAGGCACAGATACACAAATGTGTAGTATCATTTCAGTACCAAATTACCAGTAAATAATACAATACTGTTGTTATCATTAGCTACAATCAGGTAAAAGTAAACCAATTTTCATTTGAGTTCAATGCAGGCAAGTGACAGCACATCTTAAGCTTTTCTATTTTTGGAATCGCAAATTACAATAAAGGAGTTGTATGGTTGAGCTCTGAGATGCAAAGCAATGGAGTTGATACTTGTAACGGATCCAAATTCACATCTTGCTGATACTAAATGAATTAGTCTTTCATTTTAGGTCAATAAAATAAGTAACTATAGTAAACCTGAGTCAGTCAAACAGGTAATTTCATTACACATTGCATCAAATAGCAGCCTGGAGTTCAAAAGTATTTCATTGGTATATGGTAATTGAGCAAATGAAATGTAGTGTTGAGAAGGTAAAAAAAATGTACCTGCCTGAAAGAAATGGCTACTATATGAAACAATGGCTGGTATGATAGCAGAGAGGGTCCACTACATCGCTACATAACCTGCTAGAAATCAGGATTGCTAAATCTATTTTACTAAAAGTAACATAATTTTTTTTAAAAGCAACAGACTGTGTTAGAAACTAGACAAAAATGAGTATTTTGCTTCTCTCTCTCTCTCTCTCTCTCTCTGTATGTATATATATATATATGGAAGTATGCTGTACGTGAGAAGACCCGGCAAGACTAGTGAAGCCATAATCCGTGGCCCCTACCTGGGACGTAGTCAGTCCACCTGTGCATACCTTCCTTCTTGTGACACTTGTGAAGACCTGTTGAGGCAAGTGAGAATCGAATCGAATCAAATCAAATCAAATCGAACCAAATCAAAATAGATGAACATCAATGGAATTTGTATCCTTGTGGTACCAGTGCCGGTGGCACATAAGAAAACCATCCGAACGTGATCGTAGCCAGTACCGCAACGACTGGCCTCCGTGCTGAGGGCACATAACAAACACCATCCGAGCGTGGCCGTCCGCCAGCCCCGTCTGGCACCTGTGTCGGTGACACATAAGAAAACACCATCCGAGCGTGGCCGTCAGCCAGCCTCGTCTGGCACCTGTGTCGGTGGCACATAAAAAACACCATCCGAGCGTGGCCGTCTGCCAGCCTCGTCTGGCACCTGTGTCGGTGGCACATAAAATCACCCACTACACTCTCGGAGTGGTTGGCGTTAGGAAGGGCATCCAGCTGTAGAAACACTGCCAGATCTGACTGGCCTGGTGCAGCCTTCGGGCTTGCCAGACCCCAGTTGAACCGTCCAACCCATGCTAGCATGGAAAGCGGACGTTAAATGATGATGATGATATATATATATATATATCCAAATTGAGGAAGTGAAACAGGTAAAACCCAGGCTACATATGTTTCTAAGCTAGCTGATCCTCTGATGTAATAATTACTCAACAAGGGGCACTCAACTTATATAATGGTTATAGTGTCACTTGGATTTCCCAAGTTAACTCACTGAAGTGTTCTGCAATACTGATGGAGTGAAGTGCATGAATTATACCTGCCTTTAAAAAAAAATTTTTTTTTAACTTTAACCCATTCCATTATCATTTATTACATTCTGTAATGTTCATTATTAACATTAAGCTACATGTTGCTGAATGTTGCCATTTTTACATGTTGCCATTTTTACAGAGTTTTTTTTTTTTTTTTTTGCAAAATGACCGCTAATAATTCTTAGAGTGATAGCATGTTTGATGACTTAATTGATGAATTAATGGCAGATAAGGCTTTGGATATGATAATCAGAGTGGTTATCTATTTCTTATATGCACACAAGTGATCTGTTTGACTTTGATCAGTTCAAATTTTTCATCATTGTGAATTGAACAAAATACTATCCCAAGAATGGTCAGACACTAAACCTTTTGCAGGTGTGATTGACCCCCAAATACATTTAAGATTTGATGTGAAACCTGTTGAGTATTTTTTCAACTTTTTCCCTTGAGTTTCGATTGATATAATCACTCAATAATCTAATTTGTATGCAGAACAAAGTGAGGGCGCGTGGCTTAGTGGTTAGGGCATTCGGCTCATGATAGTAAGGTTGTGAGTTCGATTCCCAGCGACGCGTTGTGTCCTTGAGCAAGACACTTTATTTCACGTTGCTCCAGTCCACTCAGCTGGCAAAAATGAGTTGTACTTGTATTTCAAAGGGTCAGCTTTGTCACTCTCTGTGTCACGCTGATTATCCCCGAGAACTACGTTAAGGGTACACGTGTCTGTGGAATGCTCAGCCATTTGCACGTTAATTTCACGAGCAAGCTGTTCCGTTGATCGTATCAGCTGGGACCCTCGTCGTCGTAACCGGCGGAGTCTTTTTTTTTATGCAGAACAAAAGGGAGTAGTCAACTTTGTTCCTACATGTGTTAGATGAAATTTGTGCATAACTGGGTATATTGCTTCTGAAAGAAGTAACTCAGTTTACCATTAAATTTCATAATAACTAAGCAGCAAAATAATCATAGAAACACATGTATTTTACCTTATGATGTTTGTATGTCCATGTTTATCACTAATTGCCTTCAATTTATTACCAACATCTTTCTTCCTATCATCTTTTTTTCTTGAGTGTATCTGTATTTTACTTATTGCTAATTGATTAATTAACAACTACACAGGCATGGTATTTTTTTCACAAAATGTACTTTATGATGTAGTTATTAAAATACAGAGACAATAACTTACACTGAAGTGGTTCCAACAAGAAATTCTACTCTTAACATCCTGTACAACATGAATCCACAAATGACTAACTTACATTAAAATAACTAAATTTATTCTGCAATCCTTCCAATTATTACAATAATCTGACAACACCCTTCAATTCTCTAGCATAAAGGAAAATAATAATTTAAAATACTCACCACACAGTGAGGTGTGGAACTTGACTTAGCAACACAATACAGCTCATAGCGGAATCCTATGAAAAGGAAAAAAATAACAGTTAGTATTAAAAAATTCTTTCTCTCTCTCTCTCTCTGAAAGAAAAATTACTTGTATTTAAATTTAACTGACATATAGCTCTCTCACACAACGTAAGAAATCCAACAGTGGTAGACTAGCATTTCTAAACAGATGTAGATGTTGGTCTCACATATATAACAATTAACCATGTATGTAACAACAAAATAAATAGACCTCAGTATCGTTGAAATAGAGGACTATATTTAATTACTATGCAAACACTCATACAGTACTCAGAGTTTCCCCAACAAGCCACAAATATGAAGTTATCCAATTTCCAATCAATAATCAATGCACATGCTACTGTTCATCAGTTATTGTGTGAAGCCATTACAGTAAAATAACCAATTTCATGAATGGTGGCTTGTGCATTGATTACCAATCAGAAATCAGATAACATCATAGTTGTGACTTGCCAGGAAACTTCAAGTACTGTATAAGACTGCTCCATGTTTATATATAATATATTAAATATAAAAATATAGAATTTTCCTTCTTCTTCGGGTAGACAGAAATTAAAGTCCCCTTATCTTCTCTCATGACAGCTGGTGAGCTGATATATACAGTGATCAGCTGCAAGACCTGAGCACTTGCTTAAAAATTTTCCAAGCATATCGCTATTCTTGTCAGATAGCAAAAGCATGGTTCTTTTACCAGTGACAGGAAGCAGGATTTGAACTTAGAATGCACAAAGGTGAAATAGATACAAGGAATCTTGTTCGGCACTTTAGCTGTCTACCAATCCATCACAATGGGCCAGTACATTTTTTTATCAAATGCATTGGTCCACTGAAAGAAAGAAAAGCAAAGTTAACTTATGTAGAATTCAAATTCAGAGCACAGAGACCCAAAACAAACATTGCAAGGCATTTTATCTGATGCTCTAATGGTTTTGCCAAATTGATACTCTATCTATCTTTATTTATTTATTATTTGTTTCAGCTATCAGACAACTGCATCCAAGCTGGCACACTGCCTATGGGTTTAGTCAAACAAATCAACCCCAGTACCTATTTTCATAAAGTTTGGTCTTTCTGGTCTCTTCAGCTAAGTTTCAGAGATATAAACAAAGGAATGCCAGTTATCAAGCAATGGATGGGGGGAGGGGGGACAAACACAAAGAGACACACATACATGCACATGTAATTTTTACAGCCTGATGCCCTTTCTGTTGCCAACCCTCACCTGGTAAGGTAGCTGTTCCCAGATATAGACAAACATACACACACACACAGAATGGGCTTTCACATAGCTTCTATCAAATTTCCTCCCAAGCATTAGTTGACCTACATCTGTAGTTGAAGACACTTGTCCAAGATGCTGACTGAACCCAAAAGCACATGGTTGCAAAGTGAGCTTCTTAACTACATGGCTATGCCTGCACCTATACACACACACACACACACACACGCGTGTGCATAATTAATTTTCAGAGAATACTTTTAGAGTAAATGCAATCTCAGTGAAAGTCATATCCTTTTTCATTATCCTAGTATCCTTACTATTTATAATCTCGATTTGAAACTCTTACAACTTGTGTAAATTGACTGGTGGTCGTGAGTTGACTCTCACAGAACAATCATCGATTAATTTTATGAAATTATTACAAACAATATTTTTTTTAATAATTTATATAGGTGTAGGATGGCCGTGTGGCAAGAAGTTTGCTTCTCAACCACATGGTTCTGAGTTCAGTCCCACTGAGTGACACCTTGGGCAAGTGTCTTCTACTATAGTCTTGAACTGACCAAAACCTTGTGAGTGGATTTGGGAGATAGAAACTGAAAGAAGCCCGCTGTGTGTGTGTGTGTGTGTGTGTCTTTGTGTCTCCCTCACCAATGCTCAACAACTGGTGCTGCTG
Organism: Octopus sinensis; assembly: GCF_006345805.1. Classification (NCBI taxonomy): domain Eukaryota; kingdom Metazoa; phylum Mollusca; class Cephalopoda; order Octopoda; family Octopodidae; genus Octopus; species Octopus sinensis. The sequence goes on along the minus strand of NC_043011.1, from coordinate 22,249,850 downwards.
TGTCTATATCCACATAATTTAGTGGTTTGGCAAAAAAAACTCAATAGAATAAGTACCAGACTTGATTGAAACAAATAAAATGACAGAGGTATTAAAAGGCATAAATCCACAAGAGTTCCAGCACTGCTTCCAACAGTGGAAAACATGCCTGGACTGATCCATTGCTTCAAATGGAGAATACTTTGAAAGCAATTAAAGTGTAAACATGTAAAACTAAGTGAATAAAATAATATTGCATGCAAAATTCCAGTTTCTTTTGGGTACACCCCTCATATAACAGACATAGCTTTATAAACCACACAGTCCCACTCGCACTAATAAACAATCTATAATAATAAACACAAAATTCTGTCTGTCTGGGACCCCTGTATCTCAGTCTACATCTGCTGTACATAAACATATTATATTTTTTTGGAATCAGGATGATACTGGGATTGAAAATCTGCCCTTCATTTGATTTTAGAACATCCAGCATTGGGATCTGATTTAAAAGCATTTGGGTTGCTATTTCTAACAGGTAAAGCTTCGCTGATTCACGCCATCTTGGTTGGTGTTTGTCAGATGACATCAGAGATTGAGGAGGAGATAAATGACATTTGCTTCATTAATTTTACGTCAAGATAAGAACTTTGGGACAAATTGGCCAACAGTTGGAATTCAACTTGGGACTGGAACAATAGAGTGATTGCATTACAGAATTAATTCTCATCTATTCTTAGCCTCTGATCAAACATCACTGGGGCATATAGTCATATTATAATCATGCTATTTAGCTCTGTTTAGTTTTGGGCCACCGACCCAATCAGCCCTCAGCACAAACTAGCTTAAAAGTCTGTACTGAGTGTAGATTTTTAAACTAGTTTATTAATAAAGCCGGATCATTCAAACATAAACATGTACATTTATAAGTAAACATCCAAGAATATATTCATGTTTATACCAATTATGAATGAAGATCATTATTCTAGTTTTAATCTGATTATAACAGCTTGCCTGTATAATTACACCAGTTTCTGCATTTTTAATTTCTGCTAGAAACAAAATCACCTGTACTTAGATAATGAAAAACAATCTGACAGTGTAGCATAGATTTTATACATTCCGAATTGCACAAGTAGGAAGATAGTAGAAATAACTAATGTAGCAGACAACTAAGTCAATTCAACTACCATATTCATTGCTCCCTACACATCCTGTCATAGTATGTTGGCAAAAAGAAACCCACAGAAATATAATTATTTTTAGATGGTGTCATATCTATATATATAAAACTGTAGTTGTGTGAGTGTCTGTCCCCTTCGATTTAGATTCCTAACTACTCCCACATTTTGCGGTGCAGTTTAACCAAATTCAGGTATCTTATAGTCGTGATTCATATCGAGCCCGTCTGAGTATTAGCACGCGTCTACGATGAGTCTACGATTTAAAAAATAATTTAACATCATTTTTTATTCCATTTTAATGCATAATTTTTCGTGTGTCGATGGCGGCGGAGTTGGCGTCCATGGTCACACCTGCACCTGTTTGCTTCTCCCCCTTCTTCCCTCCCTCGTGAAGCTGTGGGGAAGGGAGTGTAAGGAAATCAACGTCGTAAAGCGTTGTCAAGGAGACCAGCGTTCTTTTAGAACAACGACTTCATGGCTTGAAGACACCAAAACAGAAATGGCTAAGAAAGCCCAAATTGGCATCTATAAGGGAAGTAACTCTCTAAAAATGCTTATATAGTTATTTCCCTTACTAACCCGAGCAACGCCGGGCGATACTGCTAGTCTCATAATACAAATGAGACAATAATTTTAAAACTCAGTACAGAGGTTAAGTAAGGAAAATCAGGACATATATACATTAGCAGATTCTATAATTTATTTGCGCAACAATATAACTTTTGGTTAAAATGAGATTATTAATATTTATCTTTTACTTATTTCAGTCTTTAGACTGCGGCCATGCTGGGGCACTGCCTCAAGGAATTTTAGCTGAACTAATCGACCCCAGTACTTATTATTTTCTTTTTAAGTCTAGTACTTATTCTCTTGGTCTCTTTTGACAAACCACTAAGTTACAGCGGCATTCATACACCAACACCGATTGTCAAGTGGTGGTGAGGGACAAAGACAAACACAAAGACACACACACACACAATGTGCTTCTTTCTGTTTCCACCTACCAAATCCACTCACAAGGGCTTAGTCAGCCTGAGGCTACAGTAGAAGGCACTTGTCCAAGGTGCCATGTGGTTGAGAGGTAAACTTCTTATCACACAGCCACACCTGTGCCTATTTTTATTCAGAAGTTTTATATAGCATACTTATTTTTCAATATGAGGGGAAAGAGACACAGACAAGCACCAGGAGTTACAAATATAATGCACGCAACAAAACAGAGAGGAAAAAAAAATGTTTATTAGAGAGAGCTATTCAGCAATTTGTAATGCAAAAAAATAAATACTATAAGTACAGTTGTTTTAAAGCCTTTAAGATGAATCTATTTTGCTATGCTATTACAATCAAAATCTAATAATCATTAGCAACATATTTTAGAGGTCTGGATTAAAAACTTTAAAAAGCCACACCTGAGTGTTTCAAACTACCACTCAAAGTGGTCAACAGATCATATTACATCACACACACAGCACTGTCTTCATTATCAAAATACTTAATTCTCTTATTGAGCAAGTCCTCATAGCATTAACCCTTTAGCATTAAGATTACTCTGTCAAATGTAGTGCTTTTTTATTCACATTGTTTTGAATTAACAATGCATTATTTCACACCTTTGTGGTTTCAATGATGTGACTAATTATTTTTTTAAATGACATTGTAGAGTAGGTATGAGAGGCTGGATCTGACTAGTTTGAACATAAAACAGGTAGAATATTTGAGCCAGATATGGCTGGTTTAAATGATAATGGGTTAAATCAGTACAATGAACAGGCATAGCTAACTGCAGAATGATTTCTTGTAATAATCATAATTATGGTTTGTCAGTTGTCCCGGCAATAGCTAGATCTGGCCTGGTAAACTCAAATTACATCGCAGTCCATTTTAATCACAGAAAGTTTTTTGAGGGCCACTTGTATACTTTATGCACTACTAATAGTCAAATAATCAAATTACAGAATCAAGAATTCTTCATACTTTTCCTTTGTTTAAATTATAAAATTGTAGGCAACTGCTTTATTGCCACTTATAAATTTTAAATTTATTTTGAAACAAATGTTTTACACAAACAATTTTATTTTGAAATTAAACACAATACTTCAAGAAAGTATCAAGCAGGCCATAAGATAAAAGTCTATGGGCTGCATGCAGCCCATGGGCCTCAGACTGGCCAGCCCTGAGCTGGATACATTGTTGGTGTTTGTCTCCTGATTTCATTCAGTGTTTTGGGTCTTGCAACACATACTGTCAATCCAGGCAACCTTTGATCAATCAAGCCACAACTTGTGCTCATGTCAACTGACCCTAATGGTCACCCACCTCTTTTTAGTCAGAAGCATCTAGGTAGTTTCTCTGCAGCTCCACATTGTTCTTGATGGCTCCTATAATACACAGGATTCCATAGGCCTTTGTAAGGTAACAATCTATGAACTCTTGACTGCCCACCTCCACTGGCAGCTCTCCACTTATTTCTGCAGCAGTCTTCAACCAACTCCTGTACTTTGCCGTCTTCTTCTGTTGCAACTCATCTACCCTCACCTCTCAAAGCACATTTAACTCATTTTATTGGAGCTTTCTAGAGGCTGCAGAAACCAAAAATAAACTTGGTCCTAATGGAGATGGATAATATGTGATGGAAATTTCAGCTGCCCCACCAAATCAACTCTCATTATCTAGTCATGTGTCAAGAGTTTTCTTTCCACAACTCAACAAAATCGTTGACTGTATTATTAACCCTACAAAAAATCAGATAAACTAAGAAACATGTAGAGAGCAAAAACTCAACATATTTCTTCTTTCAAATTATATCACATTAACCCTTTTGTTACCAAACCGCCCAAAGCCGCCCGAAAAAAATTTTGGTTAATGTGACCAAACCGCCCAAACCTGCCCGTATTTACCTATTCATATTTAAATGAGAATATCAGAGCAAATCTCTTTTGTACATTCGTGAAAACACGTATTATACTTCGTAAACAGTTCAACTACAGTTTTGTACAAGAATCAAAGTGTAATTTTAATTCCGTGAATTTTGGGAGATTTTTTTCTGAAATTTGTTCCTATTGTGTTTTTAAAATTTGTAATTCTGACAAAAAATGGATACAAATTTCATTATATCAAGCAGCGAGTCAGAATTCAAAGGATTTTCTACTGAAGACTTAATAAATCTAACTCTATGACTGAAAAAAAAAAGCATGTGGTATTTGATAATGAATCTGATGTTTCATTTTCCGAAAGTGAAAACAGTGAATCCGAGATCTCCGACAGCGATAAAGAAAATGAATTGGCACCTGAATGGAGTGAAAATTTAAAAACTGTTTCTTTCAGTGATTTTTCAGAAGAAACTGGACCATCCCAGGAGAGTAAAGCCTTAGACTATTTCTTTTTACTTTTTCGAATGAGCCTATTTGAAATCATTATGGTGGAAACGAACCGTTACGCTAAATGTAAACAAAGCGAAAGAAAGGATAGTTAGTGGTTTCCCACAGCCTTAAATGAAATTAAGACTATTTTGCCATAAATATTATTATGGGTATCAGAAAGTTACCCAGAATAACAAATTCTATCGTAAAATTTTGTTGTATACCCAATTGAATATTAGCTAATAACCCATTTTCTATAGCGATGTTTGAACAAAATTTTAATAATTTTATATTTTGTTGAATTTACCTGTATCTACCTGCAATTAGAGTCACTTTGTGACAAAAATTATAGTATAGAATTGGTTGAGAACATTTCATTAAATTATCTTCCAAAAATCTCATTAATATATTGATAAATAAAAAAGTTATAGTTGTTTAATGAAACCAGACTAAATTTATGATTATGTTAGAAATTAATTGAAACACATAAGGGGTGTATTTTGGTCAGAAATATAGTAACGAAAGGGTTAAGTAGAAATTCCCTACCTTCATTTTTAAATAGTTTGTTGTGTGTTTTTTTTAATGTCAAACATACTGGATGTGATGATAAGGTGCTGCAATACCAGCCATAATGTTTATGAGTTCCAACTCTATTGTTACAGATGTTTTCTTCCCATACAATCCCTACAAGGCACTTATTTCTGTTTACCTCAATCTTCCAGTTGACTGGTTTGCTGTAGGGAAAGTGCACAAGCAATAAATAACAACAACGATAATGATAATAATGATAATAATAATAATATTAATAATAATAATAATAATAATAATAATAATAGACAATACGAAGAGTGCAATGCAATTGCAATAGATATTTTATTGGTTTGAACAGTATTTCGACAGCCTGCCTGTCTTCATCGAGTTTAAAATGAAAAGTGATACACAGAAATTCAAAATTTGAATTTCTATAATTTTGAATTTCTATGTATCACTTTTTATTTTGAACATGACAAAGACAAGCAAGCTGTCAAAATACTGTTCAAACCAATAAAATATTTATTGCAATCGCGTCGCGCTCTTCGTATTAACTATTTACCTTTGTGAGGAGTTATATCAATCCTTTTTCTAAAAATTTTTTTTTTAAATAAATAATAATAATAATAATAATAATAATAATAATAATGGGCCCCACCTGCAAGGTCATGTGCTGTTTATCTTGATATGAGATCACCATGTCGCGCACATATGGTTGTGATGCATGTGCCTGGTGTACCTTTATCAGACAGGTAGTCATGATGGGTATATTGGGCTTCGTATATTTTACCCCAGTGTCACTTTGATGGCATGAACTGCTCTCTCACTCAATAATAATAATAATAATAATACATGAGTTTCTCACAATGCACCACATGCATCACCAAAAGACTGATGTGAACAGACTAAACATCCCATGAAGGGATGGAGGATGTGGACTGATGCAGCTGCAACTGTCTTCAAAGACTGCAACTATAGGACTAGATTTATCTGAAGAACACTAATGACTGGATGCCTGAACTTGTCTGCAAAAATAACAGCACCAAGAAACTACACTCAATATCAGAAGGAGCAAAGAAATATGCAAAGGAACTTTTAAAAATCAGAGACTGGGGCATAACTGGATGAAACAGAAGAACCTACTGTGAAAGCAAAACAAATAAAAGCTCAAGCCAAACCAAATGGAATCTCAGAGCTGAGTAATAGACATTATATGCTTAATACCCAGCAAGAGCCAACAACTCTGATGTTGGTACATATACAATCCATTGGTGGTTGTCTGAATTTGGACTTACATCAGAAACAGTAAGTTTCATTTTGCAGCTCAGAATCAGAGTGCACAAATTAAAACTTACCAGCATTCTCAAAGATGATGCTGATCCTTCCTGCTGCTTGTGTGATAGAACCAGAGATACAATTGACCACCTCATCTCTGGCTGCTCTATGTAGGTATTAGTTAAGTATACTAATCACTGTAACTGACTTGGTCAATATTTGCACTGGATCATATGCCATCAGTATGCATGCATGCATACATGCATGCAAACATAGAGAGAAACAAAAGCTGAAAATATTTGTCATGTACAAGCATATTATATATTTACAGAACAGATTTACATGAAGTACAAAAGATACAGGAAACTCTCCACTCTGAAGTTAAAAATCGGATTTATGATGTTTGCATGCATCCACTACTGGTTGCATATTCTTGACTTTTTGCACACTCCATCTGACAACATTTCAACTATTATACAATTCCAAGTCCCAAGGAAATCAAGATGCTGGTGCATGAGAAATAATGAGAAAAAAAATACTGATGCAAAAAGTGGCAAGGTGAATAAAAACAGAAAGAGAAAAGAAAAGAAAAAAAGAGTTACATTCCCTTTGACTGGAAAAACCATAACTAAACTAGTTGTAGAATAATTCAAAGGAGAGGGATCCAAAATCTTTGAGACAGCTACTCAATCCAGGGAGAGTGGTGTCTTTCAGAAATTTGTCCATATGCTTGCATTTTCTGAAAATTTCAGATCTGTAATTAAGTAGTGCAGCAGAATTCTTAGATCTAACAATAATGTGCGATCTTTGAGTTATGCATAAGCTGCATTTCTTAGATCAATTTACACATGGCATGGATTTCTCTAAAATTCTCCACTTGATTGTATGTGGTGTGTCGTTGGTTTTCAAACCCCATACATGGCTAGTCAACTTAGTGACTTTACTTTTGTTGAGAGGTGCCAAAAAGAAGATAGGAGGTTTGCATGTCTTTTGAAATTACCTTCACATAAACCAATGTAATCTTTCTTTTCAGTATGGTTATCTTGAAGTGTTGCTGTAACTACCTCATAGACGATGGAGTTTATCATACATGCTTAGTCAAGTGGGCAAGCTTCAAGGTCTCAAATGTTACAACTGGGAGTGGCCTCTCTGTGATGCTTGCAAGTGATAATGTTCTTCATATTGGGCCAGACATGTGATATTTCAATCAAACATCTGTCAAAAATCTTCCTGTATTTGTGGTTTACTAGGAAATGCTTATATAAAAGAGACAATTTCTCACCTATGTTAGTTTGAACATTTAGGGAGAAAAAAAAAGGGGGGGGGGCAAACCATATCATTTTCCTAGGTGTATTTTTAAAACAGACCTAAGAAAATAATATGGTTCCCAACAGCATATCCAATCCATACCTCTACACACACACACACACTTCTACATGTCTTGCCTTCCCTTTCACCTTATACTTGCACCTGATGCCACTTCTTCATTTCTACACTTTCCTCATACACAATACACTTACACATGCACACCAACACCCCACTGTCTTATGCCACTACACTTACACACCTGCATACCTCTACACACATACTGTTTTCGAACAAAAGAAATCCACATTCACACCTGCCACCTATGTCTATTTTATTGCACAGGTACACTCCCACGCATGCATCTCCTGCCCCTCTTTCTTTCTTAACCCTGCACTCCATAAAATTGCATTCCCACCTGCCACTAACTCCTCACATCCCCCACCCATTCCTCCACCTCTAACCACTTTTCCAAAACCTCTACACTTATCTTCTGATGAAGGACTAGTGTCAAAAATGTCAAGACTCTCTTCTTTCCTTTTAAGCGTTAAGCTAATACAATCTTTGTAAAAAGTTGTCCCACCATGCATTGTATTGTTTCTGTGTTCATGAACACTTTCTGTTACCCTCATTATCAAAACTGCACTAAACCAACAACAGACACATTAGAAACTTATAACCAGTAATAGCTTTATTCATAAAAGCACAACAAAAAAAAAATAAATAAATAAAATAATATTGCTAAAGACTTACAAGGTTGGATTCTCCCCCCTCTCCAAAATAATAAATTTATGTAACTATTGACTTCTAGTGTTGAATGTATAGAAAAGAGAATGTTTGTCACTGTGACTAGCTGCAAATCATTTAATGAGGTTAACATGTGCAAAGTGTTTATTGAGAGAATGTGGTTAATAGTAGAGTCTATGGCATGAATAGTCAGAATTTTCTAGCAATTTAATCAAACAAAACCAAATCTATTTTTATTAGATATTATACTGGTGTAATTATAGTAATTTAAAAACAATTTCACATGATTTCATTCATGCCATCAAAATGGAGATAAATGATAATAATAATGAAAAAATTAATTTAAAATGAGTACAAATTAAAATAAGCTACACCACACATAATGTGTTGCCGTAAGTTACAAGCCAACAAGAGCCTCTACACAGTCATTTGACCTCCAAGATATAGCCATCATATCTCCCTCAGACCACATCCTACAATCTTTAACAAAAGATATACTATGACTGAATAATAGACAGGATGATCAGTGACTAAACAACTTAGGTATGGGTGTGAGGTTTGCTACTACATAGTTTTCAGTTCAGTTACACTGCAGAGCAACTTGGGATTAAGTTTCTGAAAACTATGTGGAAGCGTGTGAGTATGTGTATGTGTATATATATATATATATATATATATATATATATATATATATATAAATTTTATTTCGTAATGAGATAAAAAAAAACCAAGGCTATGTAGATTTTAGAACATTTATAGATGGAAGGTCTTACAGCTGTTTCCAGGATATTTATTATATCCCTTCATCAGAGACAGTGTGAGAGGATGGTTAAGAAATAGTTAATTTAGATAAGATATAAAATAGAGAGTGAGGTGGAGGAAATAAAAGAATATAGATGTGAGATATGTAGGGATATTGCATATTTTCTTGCCCTTTGATTAAGATTATAAGGATTACAAATAAAATAGTCATTTCCCCCTTTAAGAAAAAAATCAAGTTGAAAATGTCAGTCTGCAACAGCGACACTTCAAAGAGTCATCACAGCTACAGCTATCTGTCCTTTTTTCTTACTTTTTTTCCCTTTACTTAATCATTTACACAACTTTTTGGACTGAAAGATAGAAATTCTCTCTATATTTTTATGAGATAGTTTTTGAATCATATATACTTGATTGTTTTTCTTTCTTTTTTTTTTTCTTAAAGGGGAAAATTACTATTTTATTTAAAACTAGCAGTATCGCCCGGCGTTGCTCGGGTTTGTAAGGGAAATAACTATATAAGCATTTTTAGAGAGTTACTTCCCTTATGGATGCCAATTCGGGCTTTCTTAGCCATTTCTGTTTTGGTGTCTTCAAGCCATGAAGTCGTTGTTCTAAAAGAACGCTGGTCTCCTTGACAACGCTTTACGACGTTGATTTCCTTACACTCCCTTCCCCACAGCTTCACGAGGGAGGGAAGAAGGGGGAGAAGCAAACAGGTGCAGGTGTGACCATGGACGCCAACTCCGCCGCCATCGACACACGAAAAATTATGCATTAAAATGGAATAAAAAATGATGTTAAATTATTTTTTAAATCGTAGACTCATCGTAGACGCGCGCTAATAGCCAGACGAGCTTGATATGAATCACGACTATAAGATACCCGAATTTGGTTAAACTGCACCGCAAAATGTGGGAGTAGTTAGGAATCTAAATCGAAGGGGACAGACACTCACACAACTACAGTTTTATATATATAGATAAAACATTAATCTTTATCATCTTAATCAAAAAGGTAGAAAAACAGACAGAGAGATTATCACTTTATAGACAAAGATCAGTTGCAATGGGAGGAGTTGAATCTCATAAGAATGGAAAAACAAGCAGCAAATGGGTTGTAGCTCATAATGAAACTCTTTGAAGAGCATTCAAATGCCACTGCAACGTTGAAATCATTGCCTCGGTGAGGTCAATTAAGTACATCATCAAGTACACACTGAAAGGTAATGACCAAGCTGCTAAACAAATAAACAATGATAACAAAATTAGTCAATATCTAATGGGTAGGTATATTGGACCATCCAAAGCAGTTGCATCCATTTCAATTCATTTCAATTCATGAAAGAGCACCTGCAATAGTGAAACTGCAAGTTCCAGATGAACAAAGGATATTGCTCAGAAATAGTGAGGATATACAGAGCTGTCAATGAATGACATATGAGAACAACACTGACAGAATTCTTTTCATTGTGCACCAATGATGACTTTGCAAAAACATTACTTAATGCTGAAGTACCCGTGTATTTCACTTGCAATAGTAACAAAGAATAGCAAAGAACAAAGCAAGGAAAAAAATTTGAAGGCCATTTGCATGTTTTCAAAGAATAAACACGTGGGCGTGTGTTTATGTTGTTGCACTAAAGACAGAACTATTATTTAAGAATTTTATAACATGAAGTTCGAAATACTATTTTTTCATTTGCCACCACACATTGACATTTTGAACTTGGAGTGGTTGTGACCCAATGGGTCATGCGTACATCTAGTGTATATTCACATATATACTTGCACATACACACACATACATACATACATACATATATATATATATATATATATATATATATATACCTACATAAATATACATATATACATATATATATATATACACACACACACATATATATATATATATATATAAACACATACACATACATATACACATATATATAAATACACAAATATACATATATCACCATCATTGTCATTTAGCATTGCTTTCCATGCTGGCATGGGTTTACACACACACACACACAGAGGGTGCAGTGAATAAACTCTTGTCTAAATTATCAAAAATGAAAGTAACACTGACATATCGTTTTAATGCATATACCAAAATTACATATAAATATCTTGAAATACTAAAGAGTAAATAAAATTGCCATTGACTTCAACCATGGCCTTCAGATGACTTCAGAATCTCCTGCAACTCTTCTGGATGGTCTCCTTGTTTAAGTTGGTGAATGCTGCCGTAATCCTTGCCTTCAGTTAATCTTTCATGTTACAAGGAGTTTTGATGGTCTCTCGCTCAACTGTACCCCACACATAATAATCAAGGGGGTTGCAGTCTGGGGAATTAGGTGGCCAGATGTTAGGAGTGATGTGGTCACAGAAATTGTTTGACAGCCATGACTGGGTTCTTCTGCTTCTGTGGCATAGTGCAGAGTCCTGTTGCTAGACAAAGGCTCTTAAGCAGACACCCACTTCACCCAGAGAGGTACTACCTCCTCCAGGCACTTGATGTAGACATGGCCTGGGCCAATACTGACTGACACTTATCAAAGTATATAGATGTATATACATTTACATAATATACATTTATATATATATATATATATATATATATTACATTCTTCTTAATCCTTTTTGTACTTTGTGGAGCATAGGGCCTCAACAGTTGTTTTCCACTTTTTTTGGTCATTGGCGTGTTTCTTGGCTGCTTCCCATGTCAGGCCAGTGGTGCTGAGCTCGTCCAAAATGCTCCACTTTCATGTCTGCTACGGGCAATTTTTTGCCAACACAAACACATACTCACAAAAACACAAAACAGGCTAGGTTTTGTTTTCACCATTTGACTAGCACTCAAGGATAACCACTCTCAGTGTCTTCTCTGGCATATTCAGAGTTAACTTATCCAAAGAATGCAAGCATAGCTGTTTTGTTTTCTGATATATTTAGGACCAACTTATCCAGCAGGAATGTGCCATTAAGAAGTCTGTTTTTGCTTTGCAACTACATGTTCTCAGGTTCAATCCCACTCATGGGCAAGTGTTTTCTACAACATCATCAGTGTAACTAATACATTTTAAGTAAAATTGCAAGACAGAAACTGCACAGAAACCCATTATATACATGTATAGAGTGTCTGTGTTTATGTGCTAAACTTAAAGGGTACAGCAATTGGACTTGAAAATAAGTACTGAGATACTATGATTGACTAAAACTCTTAAAGGCAATATCCCTGCATGATTATAATCCAATAACTGAAACATGTAAAAGAAAAAGAATATATCCATCATCCATATTTAACTCTATTTATACCAATCTCCTGAGACAATCAAAATGTCACATTAATTTGTTCCAAATATCAGCTTAATAATGACAGTCATTTCACTAAATTCTTCGTTATTTTCAAATTAATTAAAACAATGGAAGTATATTTCAACAGAAATATGGTAATAAATAGGTTAAGAGAGTAAGGTGAATTTTGAAGATCTGACTGCTCTTCACAGAGACCTTTAATTTGCAATGTTAAATTCAAAATAAACAATAGATAGCTGTTCCTATTCAGCACAACTTCCGTACTAAGCAGAATACAACTTAGAGGCAGGGATATATATGATACACTAGTTGGCTATTTTTCTCTGATCAATATATAGTGGAATTCTGGTTTAAGCACTCCATATAACCCTGCCATAGCTTTTTTATTTTTTGAAATTTTCAAAATGCTTTTGTCGAATTTATGTTATACAGACAGGAATCCATGATTATGCAAAAAAAAAAAAAAATTTTGTGTGTGTGTGTGATTTAGGGGCAATTTAGCTGTCATTTTTAGCACATCTCATGACCACCTGATACTTTCCTCATTTCTTTGTTACTCTGACATGAATTAATGTTTTTCAAAATTTTTCTCCCCATAAACACATTTAGTGTAATAATAATGCACCCAAAGGTGGTCCATTGCTGGGATTTAAGCAAAAAGTTCAGACTCTGCATTTTAAACTGATTTATAAAAAAAAATTTCAAGAGTGGAATTTATGGAAGAGGATGTTAGAAAGTACAAAAAAATTTTTTTTTTCCATAATATGAATTCCTGTGAGTAAAACATAGATTCACAAAATTTTCTGAAAATTCCAAATAATAGAAAAGTTACAAGGGGTTATATGGGGTGCTTAACCCTTTAGCATTCAGATTACTCTGTCAAATATAATGCTTATTTCTTCATATTACTTTGAATTAACCATACATTATCTTATAGCTTCGAGATTTCAATGGTGTCTTTGCTTAGTCTTAGAATGACATTGTAGGGTAAGCTGTAAGGAGCTGAATCTTGCCAGTTTGAACATAAAACAATTGGAATATTAAGCCAGATATAGCCAGTTTTATAAACACTAAAAAGTTAAACCAGAATTCTGACCTATATATATATATATATATATATATATATATATATTTATGATGTGTTCAGAATCAGTTCTGCTGACGATCATTAGACGTAAGTTGAATGTGAAATCACGGTGATACAGAACTAAATTCATTTTTTTAAATGTCTTGCTTTGAAAAACTGCATTTGGGTATGATTAGTATAATTTTGGTAGTAATGACTTTGTCCCTCCTAGTGTGAGGCATTTATGTGTAATAATGCCCTCTATACAATATAGATATAATTAATTTGTTCAAAAGAAAAAAATTATTTTCGAATTCTTTTCTTTTATGAGGTTTTCACGCTAGCTACCCGATAATTTCTTGTTAAGATCCCTTATTAAGAGATTATCCTTAATTGTTAAACTTATATATATATATATATATATATAAAATATATATAAATATACCCCACTTTGATCTCAAGAGGAAAAATCTGATGTAGAATATCTCACTGAAATAGTTACCTTCAACACTTCCTCACATTATGGAAATCAATATACAACTCATATTTTTTCCCCATCTCAGCTGATTCACATGAATGAATGTTGCCAGTAATAATTATATTAATTATATTATGTAATACAGAGATTCCCAACATGGGGCATAAGCCCCACCGGCAGAGCCCACGAAAATTGAGGTGGAGTGTAGTGTCATGCACTCATCAAGTGCAAGGTTTTCATTAAAGTGATTCACTTTTTCATTAGTCAATAGTGTACTTTTTTTGTACTCAGTATTTAATAAAAGAGTTACTGGTAGATTCTTTTGTATTAAATAATTGTGATAAAATATTTAAAATAAAGTTGTTTTTTCCCAAACGCCAGTGGGGCTTACATTTTTCTGGAAAGTTATAGTGGGGTCTAGAGGAAAATATGTTGGGAAACACTGATCTAATGGAACTCTTTTTACAGGTTTGGATTAAGATTCTGGAATCAGATTAATCGACAAGGTGCACAGCTTGGAATTTCCAGGTTGAGCCACTGCTTCTCTGCACTGAAAGGTCACAGTTCCAGTACTATAGACATGTGATTAGAATGTCACAGGAAAGAATCGCGAGATGGATTCTTCAAGCTGAGCTAACTGGCAGGAAACCTAAGGGTAGACCAAGAATGAGATGGTTGGATAATATCCATAGTCTCAGTTGATCACACTCGAGAATCCAGCCAGAAATGACAGTTGCTTCTGATAGGACCCCATGGAGGACATGCCTGAAGATTCTACCGCCATGACCCCTCATAGAAATAGTGAACAGAGAAGATGAATGGATAGTCTAATATTGATGCAATCTACCTGAAGTCCTTATTTCCTGATAAGGTAATTCAAATGAGCCAAAGAGAGAGCCTCTTTTCAATCATTCTCTACTTGCTAAAAATAGCAGTCAGATCTCCCTACTATTATAAAGAAAAAGAGCTAATTGAATAATGTTGTCTAAAATACAATGTGGCTGATGATAGGTGAGCATGATTAAACCTGACCTGGAGTTAAACAAGTAATTTAAATGTTATGATATTTCTTATGCTTGTATCTGTTGCACTGCACTGTCTGTACAGTAAAAAACTTTTACTTTCTTTTTTATGTCAAACAACAAAATTTATTTTCCAATTAGTTCAGCAATTGGAGAGATTACAATTACCAACAGCTTAGTTTTTAGCTATTTAGTTCAACCTACAAACTGATTTCTTTTGATCAGGCATATGGTTAGTCTTTAGTGGAAAAGTTATAGTCAATTTACTCAAATAAAGTATATTATTGTTGGTTCACATTTTATTAAGTCTAGAGTGATAAAGAGGAAATTAACTCCAGCAATATCTGATCTTAGAAAGATGAAATACAGAGGTATAATGATGTAAAGCATTCAGTCCAACTAACATACCACTAACCCAGTCAACTCAATTGTTCTCCAAGCCATAAAAGTCAACTTTTAAGTTAACCCTTTAGCATTTAAACCAGCTAATTCTGGCCCAAATATTCTACTTGTTTTATGTTTAAACTAGCCAGATCTGGCCTCTCACACAATGTCATTCTCAAAATAAACAATCACACGATCAAAATCTTGAAACTGCAAGATAGTACATGATCAATTGAAAACAATCTAGATAAATATGTATTATATTTTACAGTGTAATCTGAATGCTAAAGAGTATTTTTTCCACAAGAGCTGCTATTTTCTTTAACTAAAATCATCATTGTCATCACAATCATCACAACCACTGCCACCACTATCATTACCATCACCATCATTACTTTTACATCTACTTTTCCCATACTGATATTGACTGGGCAAGACTCAATTGTGACAGTATTCAATGGCCAGATGCCTTTCCTGATACTAACTCTTGCCTTTCAAGTAAGGTATTTTATTTCATGATATCAAACGAACTGCCAAATGAGTTGTCAGACTTATTATCAGGCATAAACATTATTGCAGCTAGCTGAATGATGTCAATGCTAAGAGACAGATATAAGCACATAGAAACACATGCATATTACCAAAGGCCTCCATACAGTTGCCATCAGCCCAAATTTCACAGAGAAGAATGCTCAACGCAAGGCTATAATAGATGATACATGCACAAAATGTCACATTTTTCATGATATAATAGCTTACTTGAAAACAGGTATGGGTAGGCAACAGGAAGGGCATCCAGTTGTAAAATGCTGCCTCAAAACTCTCATCCATCCCATACTAGCATGGAAAAACAGATGTGAAATACTATTAAAAAGTAAATGTTCTGTGTTTGAGCTCACTGCACAGCACTATGGACAAGTGTCTTCTAGGCCAACCAATGCCTTATGAGTGAATTTGATAGACAGAAACTTTGTGAAAGACCATCATATGAGTGTGTGTCTTTTCATCTCTGTTTGAGTCTACCCACCCCACTTCACAACTGATACTGGTTTGTTTACATCCTTGTAAGCTAATGATTCAGCAAAAGAGACCGACAGAATAAGTACCAGGCTTAGAAATAAGTACTGGGGTCAATTTACTCATCTATAAACCCTTCAATGAGGTGCTTCAGCATGGCCACAGTGACTGAAACTAAAGATATTGATAACTTATTACTGGGATATATGTATTTTTTCCAGTTTCAAAAACTTGTTTGATTGAAGCAATCCGCATCTTTGTTCTTGCTATTAATTTTTTTACATGGAACCACAAAAATTAAAATTTGTACTTTAAGTGAACTATTTTGCTAACCAACAGGAGTTAAAAAGAAATACACTACTCACCTTTAGTGTAGTTCATAGCATCAAGTATGGTAACATATTCCTTAGAAATAGATCTAAATAAAAATATAAAAATAAGAGCAATTTTAGTTCAGGACAATAAGAAAGGGTTACAGAAAAATGTTATCAGGTCATTAAGAATAAAATGTCTGATTTTCTTATGCACCAAGTTTGACAGTTGTTAACTCTAATGTTTTATCCCGATAATTCTTTGTCTTGCAACATTGAAAGGTTACATCATCACTTTTTGAAATGCAATTCATGGTGTCTGATTATAGTGTGAGTTTTCTCTTGTAAATCAATTTTTGTGAACCGATAGATTGATCAAAAATTCACATTGTCTATGAATATAAGTTCTGTCATGGAACCAATATATCCCAGACAGCTCAAAACATCAATGAGGTGTTTGACGATGATGTGGTGAATGAGTGCACTGTATGTTGATGGTTCGAGAAGTTCCGGTCTGGTGACTTTACACTCTTGAAAATCAGCCCTGTGGTAGACCTGAGACTAAGGTGGATAATGATGAGCTGGAAACTCACCATTATCTCATATATGTCTCAAACTAGGTATGAGTTAGCAGCAAGGGTTGATGTTTCCATTCCAACTGTATTGGACCATCTGAAACAAATCGGCAAGGTAAAGAAGCTGGATAAGTGGGTACCAAACAAACTGAATGAGCATCAAATGACATGTCATCTTGAAACTTGCTGTTCTTTGCTGTCACGGCATAAAAGCAAACCATTTTTGCATCGTATTGTTGTGTGTGGTGAAAAATGGATTCTTTTCAACAATAGCAAGTGTTCTGCACAGTGGTTGGATAGAGATGAAATGCCAAAACACAATCTAAAAAAGAATATTCATCAAAAAAAGCTAAGGGTGTGTTTGGTGATCCAGCACTGGTATCATCCGCTACAGCTTCATGAAACCTGATAAGCCAACTACAACGGATGTATATATCAATCAATTGGATGAAATGATAAGTGAACTTGCAATTAAACAACTGAGATTGGTCAATAGAGACAGGCCAATTCTCTTGCAAGACAATGCTTGACCACATGTTGCACAAAGAACGCTACTCAAGTTACAGGAAGTGGACTTGGAAGTACTGTCATTCACCATATTCATCAGACCTTGTACCAACTGACTGTCATGATTTCCAGTCATTAGTCAACTTTGAGCAAGGAAAAAACTTCAAATCTGAAGAAGATGCAAAAACAGCCTTTTGTAAGCTACCGATAAAATGGCAAAACTGTGTTGTTTAATTTAAGTGCATACTTTGATTAACTTTTGCTTTTTGTTGAGATAAAGTAAAATAAACTTTCTGTTCAAAATCGGACATTTCATTTTTAATGACCTGATAGAAACAGAAACAGATAAAAAATAGTGATATTTCAGCTAATAATTTTGCAACTACTCAGAATAATTATTTCATGATTCAGTAAAATATATCAAAATAGCAATTTTAATCTTTTTATCTTTTATTATTTAAATGTTTCTGTCACTGGACTGCAGCTATGCTGGGGTGCAACTTTGAAAGCTTTAGTAAAACAAATTGACCCTAGTACTTTTTTTTTTTTTTAAAGTCTGGTACTATATTCTGTTAGTGTCTTTTGCTAACCACTAAGCCACAGGAATGTAAACAACCAAGACCAGTTGTTAAGTGGTGAGGAACAAATTTAAAATACACACACACACACAAGTACACACACACACACATATGGGCCCCCACATAGTTTCCAATCTACCAAATTCAACCAAAGCTATAGTAGCAGACACTAACCTAAGGTGCAGAACAGTGGGACAACTTGAAACCATGTGCTTGCAAATTAAACTTCTTAATCACATAGCCATACCTGTCCCTATTTATACAAAATCAAAAGGACTTTTAAATCAATAAAAAAAAATGTCTTGTTTCTCAGTGATAAACCAGCAAATGAAATAGCATTATGCCAAAAGTCTGAAAACTGCTAACTTTTATTGTTGTAGTAATTATCCAAAGAATAAAGGTAGTTATTAAAAAAAAAATAAAGGATTTCACATCTATAGAGTCATGCAAAGTAATGCTTAGCTACACTGTAGTGTCTTGTACAATGTTTCCCAACCTATTTTCCCCTAGGTCCCACTATAGCATTCCAGAAAAAATGAATGCCCCACCATAGTTGGAAAAAACAAATTTATTTTTAATACTTTATCACAATTATTTAATACAAAAGAATATACTGCTAACTCTTTTATAAAGTACTGAATAAAAAAAAAAGTACATTATTGACCTTGTGCCTGGTGACTACTGTTGTAGTCACCAGGCACAAGGTCAATTTCCTTGATTTGAGGAGACAATTTTGTTAGCTTCAGCTGTAAATCACTATGTTTTGTAATTTCAAGACTGCTTCTCTTGGCTTCAAGCAAATTGTCATCAGCATTAAAGACACACTCAACCAAATAAGGCATAGGGAAATGATTCAAAATATCCTTTGCTGAAATGGCAGTACTAGGGTATTTCCTTTCAACCTCACTACATAGCCACATCTTAGTACCTTTTATTTTAAACAAAATATTCGCTAATTTTTTTGTATTAAATAATGGATCCTATGCTCCACCACAATTTTCCCAAGCCCCGCGTTGGAAATCAATGGTCTAGTAGGTGACAGGTCACAGTCTTGAAAAGGGAGGAACACACAGGATAATGTAGTTTTAGATAGGATAAGGATAATACAACCTCTACATATGCACTAGAGAAAGTATAGCCTTGGCTAAGATACTTTTCGTAATAGATCTACCCAGTCAGTGCTGACTAGACTCTAAATGACAACAATAACAAATAAATATGGTGATAGTAGGACAAGCCTGCTAGTTATTCTATCAACCTTTATTGAATGACTGAGATCATTTATGGAGTTTAGGGAGTTACTACCAGAAGAAATTTGCTTTGGTTAATATCAAGCACAAATACTGACAATATGAAGCAGAAACAATCACACACACACAGACACACACATGCCTGTGTGGTTAGGGAGTTTGCTTCACAATACATGGTTTAATCCTGCAGGGTTCCACCTTGGGCAAATGTCTCCTACTACAGATTCACATTGAAGAATGCATTCAAATTTGCTATAAGAAACTGTACAGAAGACAGAGAGAGAGAGAGAGAGTGTGTGTGTGTGTGTGTGTGTGTGTGTGTGTGTGTGTGTGTGTGTGTGTGTGTGTGTGTGTGTGTGTGTGTGAGTCTCTCTCTCTCTCTCTCTCCCCATCCCAATACCTTCATCAGTTTTTGCTTTGACACTGGTAGCAGTGGTATTGTTCATGCCCCACATAAGCAAAAGAAATTCACAAGCTTCTCAGCAGTTCATGTGAAGTTGTGGAATAAAGTACAAGAATCCCACGTCTTATGGAAGTAGTGCATTCCTGAAAATGTTGCCATAATGCAAAATCCAATATCAAGAAATTTTCTCCCAGATTTTCATGTTGTAAAGACTTTTTGCAGAAAGAAAAGAAGAAGCAATTTGGTTGCTTTTATGCATAACAATAACAATTTTTAGACACACAATATAGTTTGTATACACAAGGCATTTGAAGAGAAATGCATTAGGAAATAAATATGATTCGCAATATTGTAATAGAATAAGCTCTAACTACAAAAGACATTGGCTATCATGTAAGGGGTGGGGTATGAGAGTTACTGGGAAGATGAGGAATTAGTCATTATCCTCATCTATAAGTTAGTCGTTAGTCATTATTGTCTTCTATAAGCACCAACCCTTTAGCAATATTGTTTGCAGTCAAATTAAACAGAGTTGGTAGAGTTTTCATATATTCATCTATTTTCAGCTTGCTCTTGTTCCTACAGTATTTGCTCATCATTAGATAATTTTTTTATTTTATGAGACACAAGCAATACCACCACATCATCCTCTATGACTTTAACCCCAACATCATTTACAATCATCAACATAACCCTTCTGAATCTGATGCAGACTTTCTGCTACGAAACATATGGTAATTCCACCAACTCCACTTAAATTGACTGCAAAACATATTGCAAAAGGGTTCACACTTATGAAGGAAGGTCTGCAATTTTTTGCTAGCAACCCCTAATCATGAATGTAATATAAAAATCACAAGGAGTTAGCAATGAGTTTAGTTCTTACTCTGAGCTATACAAAAAGAAATGATGTGCCACAAATATTAAACAATTTTGGATCAGTTCTGCGTCCCTCAAGTAGGTATTGATGATGAGGAACTCTAAAATAGAAGGCAGTGTCCTTCATTCTTGTAATACTCTTAATTCCACCACTACCACACCTCACAGAGTAGTTAGCATCTTATGTGGTAAGAACATACTATATTGCAGTATTATTATTCTCTTTTATTCCTTATTTCTTTACAAATGTTTTATGTATACAAGGGGCAGCTGAAAAGTTCCTGGCTTTAAGGGTAGTGCAAAAGGCATGGTTGGAGGCCCAACCTTCCGAGTTCATTCACAGAGTTTAGAAAAACTGAAAGACTGCTGCAGTAAGTGTGTGAATCTGAGAGTGGAATATGTTGAATAAAATCATAATTAATTGATCCTCCAGTATTTTCTTTTATCAAAAGCCAGGAACTTTTCAGCACCCCACTCATACATATTGTACTGGGTAAATTTCAAAGTTGCTATTTTCAAACATAAAAAGTAGTCATGTTGATTGTTTTTATGAGATATTTTTTTTAACCCTTTAGCATTTAAACCGGCCATATCCGGCCAAAAGTATTCTGCCTGTTTTATGTTCAAACTGGCCAGATCTGGTCTCTCACACCAACCCTACAATATCGTTTTAAAAATTAACAGCTACCTCATTAAAATCTAATAGCTACAAGATAATGCAGGATTAGTTCAAAACAATGCAGATAAAGAAGCATTAATTTTGGCAGAATAATGTGAACACTAAAGGGTTAATCCATCAGAACACATAATCACTTTGTAACATGAAAATCAAAAGGAAAATTAATTTTATGTTACCTCAAGTTTTTCAGTAACACATTAGTTCTCTAAAGTGGGGTATTCCTGTATGACCCTGATGCCTAGACTTACTGACCTAATGCCAACCTCCATCTTAACACATTCAATATATGAAACCAATCATACCCTCTAGAAATAGTTACCAAATCTTCAAATCATGCTCTTTACTATCTTAATAATAGAGCACATTGAATAATATTGTGTGAGGAAAATTGATTAATAATCACAACTGTAAAACATTTAATCATAGTTCTGCTTGCAATGTGGGTCTGTTTGATCTCTGAGCTGATCTCAGCTTAAACATGGGGCTACTAAATCAAGGCTGAACTGGGATGGCACAACAATTCATTCAATGTTTATATCTCATCTTCTCTTGCCATTGCAACAGTGTCTAATTTCAAATTTCTCCATTCCTGCTACAGCAAATCATTAAAATATAAAAGAAAGGCTTTTTCAATTCACTTCACCCAATTTTTGCTTCCTAGAATTATCTTTTACTTGCTTTAGTCATTGGAATGTAACCATGCTAGGGCACTAACTTGGAGGAATTTAACCCCAGGAGTTTTTGTTTTTTTTAAAGTCTGATACTTATTCTATCAGTCTCTTTTACAGAACCATTAAGTAGCAAGGATGTAAACAAAACAACACAAAGACATATACACATATATACACACATGTGCAACAGGCTTCCACTGAATTTCCATCAACCAAATTTACTCACAAAGCATTGGTTGTCCCAGAACTATAGTAGATAACACTTGCCCAAGGCGCCATGCAAGCTTCTTAACCACACAGCCGTCTTCTTGATTTCCCACACACTCCATTTAATATACAACTGTTCCAACTGAACATTTGGAACAAAAGAGAATATAGTTACGGAAGGCAGAAGTGAGTAATGTAATATGATTTTTTTTTTCTTGTTTGCTAGGTGCAGACATGGCTATGGTGCTAAGAAGCTTGCTTTCTAAGCATGTGGTCTTGGATTCAGTTCCAGTGTGCTGCACATTGGACAAATGTCTTCTATTATAGTCTTGGGCTGACCAAGGTCTTGTAAGTGGAATCAGCAGAAGGAAACTGAAAGAAGCCTGTCATGTGTGTTTATATGTGTGCATATATACACACACACACACATATATGTGTGTGTGTGTGTGTGTGTATATATATATATATATATATATATACATATATTATATATATAAAGAATAAAGGTCCTTCCCTAGTCATATAGACTCAAAGAGGCGACTTCCTGGTTTCCATGGCATATATAGTCCATCACAGGATTATTCACTTTCGCCAGCTGAATGGACTGGAGGAAAATGAAATGAAGTGTTTTGCTCAAGAACACAAAGCGTCACCCGGTCCAGGAATCGAAGCCACAATCCTACAATCATGAGTCCAATGCCCTACCCACTAAACCACACATCAACATATAATATCACCTTGCTTTGAAGTAGGTAAAGGGTGTTAACAGGAAGGGCATCCAGTTGTAGAAAATCTACCTCAATAAAATTCCATTTGACCTATACAAGCATGGAAAAGTGGACAGTTAAATGATGATGATGCTTAATCACAAGGAGGGAGGGTATCATCCGTAATTCTTATTTGGGCCTCAGAGATTCGCAAGCAAGAATGAATGAATTCATAGACCAGAGATTTAATTCAAATGCTTGCAACAGAGTGAGCTCTACTAAGG
This sequence comes from Octopus sinensis, assembly GCF_006345805.1. Lineage (NCBI taxonomy): Eukaryota > Metazoa > Mollusca > Cephalopoda > Octopoda > Octopodidae > Octopus > Octopus sinensis. Next base: position 22,226,370 of record NC_043011.1, on the reverse strand, counting down.
AAACTCAAAGACCAGGAGATGGTGATTAAATCTAAAAGTAAAGGTAAGGGCTTGCAAAGAGGATGGGGAACAACAAAAGTGAAATGAGAAGAAATTGGTAAATCAAATGCATTCAGATACAGCAATATATAGACTGAAGCTAGAAAATTCAGAGAAGTACATGTAATATATCTAAGATAGAGTGAGAGCACTGTTTGGCTTTGGAAGTGGGCCAAAGGTTACAGCATTGGTGAATGGGGTAGGTTTACTTACAAGATGGCCTGTTTGGATGGAGTCCAGAATGTATGTGCATGATGAATGAACCATCCTAATATCTATACACAGTACTCTAGCATGGAGTGTATTCTAGTTTTGTTTTTAAAACTAGCAGCTGTTCAAGGATGAAACATTTCTCTCGTTGTTAGAGAACCCCAGTTTCATGTGATGCAACCTTAGTTACATGAAAATTATTCAGTGTTCATCACAAAAGATTATCAGCAATTTTAGAGCTAGCAGCATTTGTTAAGGCTATATATCATTCATTAATAATGATGATTCAGTGTTGTAGGTTTGCCGGATCTTTTCGGTTTGAACGGCAGTTTTTAACATAATTTCTAGGTAACTAAAAAATTTTAAACTTCGTATACTGGTAGAATGTGTTTATAAAACATCTTTTTCTCTTGGCTTTATTGAGAAAATTCTATAGTTTGTAAGATATTTGTTGGTTTTTTTCTTCAATTTCTGCAATTTCAACCAATCAATGACGTCTATTGAGGTAAACAACATTCTGTGCTGTATGAATATGGCCCTCGTTTAAGAAACAGATTGGGTTTATTTACATTTGTGAAGAAAAAAAGATACCCTTCACCCCTAACCCTAACCCTAAAACAGATTGAAATGCAATAGATTGATACTAGGGTCATAATTATGGGTGACAATTTCATATGACACTGCTAGAAAAAACTGCCGTTCAAACCGAAAAGATCCGGTTTGCCTTCTATGAATTGCTTGCATGTCAGTGCTTTTGAACAAGACGCTGCCTCAACAAAAAGGTTCAACGATAAAAGAAAATGTGGTCATTTCTTTTACCTTTCACTTGTCTCAGTCATTGAACTGCGACCAGACTGGGACACCACTCTGAAGGGTTTAATTGAACAAACTGACCACAGGACTTATTTGTTTCAAGTTTGGTACATATTCTATCAGTCTCCTTTGGCCAAACAGCAAAGTTATGGGAATGAAAGCAAATCAATACCAGTTGTCAAGTGGTGGTGGTGGAGGGAGAGATGAACACGTGCACACACACACGCACACACAAACGCCAGGCTTCCACACAGTTTCTGTCTACCAAATTCACTCTAAGTATTGGTCAATCTGAGGCTGTAGTAGTGGGACTGAACTAAAAAATCACATAGTAGCAAAGCAAGCTTCTTAACCACACAGCCATGTCTGCAACAAATTTTTGTATTATATATTTACATAATTTAAACCTATTACAATTTCATAAAGAAGTGTTTAAGCTCTTTAATAAGCTCTTTATATTTGCCCATATATTTTACAAGAGTAAACTATATGAGTGAGCAAGTGAATGAAAAAAGAGTTCAAAATAGAAGCCCTGCAATTAAAATAAAGGTAACCAAAAAATTAACTTGATAAAAGGAATATTACCTTTGGACAGCAGATTTGAGTAAACCTCTGGCTTCTCTTTCTTTCATGGAATCTATAAAATAAAATAAATAAATATTAGCAAAAATATATAGTCTAGTGTTTGTATATTTGTTTATAATTATGTTTATAGAAGTGTGACATTCCATGGTAGCAAAACATGACACTGAATCATCATCATCATCGTTGTTTAATGTTCGCTTTCCATGCTGGCATAGGTTGGATGGTTTGACTAAGGACTGACAAGCCGGAAGGCTGTACCAGGCTCCAATCTGATCAGGCAAGGTTTCTACAGCTGGATGCCTTTCCTAACACCAACCACTCCGAAAGTGTAGTGGGTGCTTTTTACATGCCACCGGCATGAGGGGCCAGTCAGGCAGTACTACCATCGATCACGCTTGAATGGTGCTTTTTATGTGCTACCGGCACGAGAGCCAGTCAGGATATATGAAGGCTAGAAAGAAATGAGACAAGCACACTGTAATAAATGCATAATTCATTATTTTTTAATGCCCTCTTTTCCATGCTTACATAGGTCAGACACTATTAGTTGAGGCAGATCTTCTCTGGCCAGATGCCCTTCCTATCACCAACCCTCACCTGTTTCCAAGTAAAGTAATATTCCCCATGAACAGACATACTTTCACAGAAGACTGGAAACAAAGGATATGATGGTGACATTTATTTACAACTATCACATGAAGTCAAGAAAAGGAGACAGTAATACACACACACACACACACGTATACATATAACAGGCTCCTTTCAGTGTCCGTCTACTAAATCCACTCACAAGATTTTGGTCGGCCTAGGGCTATAGCAGAAGACACCTAAGGTACTATGGAGTGAGACTGAACCCAAGACCATGTGATTGGGAAACAAATTTCTTACCACAGTCACACCTACACCTAAAATGTGAGAATAAAAAAATGGTGCACAAATGAAATGAGAGAGAAGCTGAGTATAAGAGGAATCAGCTGTATTGTGCAAGAGAGAAGACTGCACTGGCACAGATGTGATATCTATGAAAGTAGAGTTTTTATAAAGAAGTACCAAGAAATCCATGTGAAAGGAACCCGAAGAAGACATGGAAAGCAGTAAAAGGCTTAAACCTCATGAAAGAGATGACTGCAACAAGTGGTGAGATTATCAGTATCATGAGTAAACATACAATAAAAGCACGTATTCTTGTATTTTACTAATTTAGACATTTTTTAACGTTTTAACCAAACAGTAACTGAAGTTATTTAAGAAAGATTAGTTTTTCTGTAATTAAGTCCAGTTTGCCTTTTTAAAAATTCTAAACTACTTGCAGCAAGCCACATGACTGACTGTTGAAAACCAGTCAATTCACTTCCAGTGGCATGACTTGTAGAAAATTCCATGCTATAAACTAATTTTATTCTACATCAAGTTTAACCCTTTAGTGTTCGCATTATTCTGACAAAATTAGTGCTTCTTCATCCACATTGTCTTGAACTAATCATGCATTATCTTGTAGCTATGAGATTTTAATGAGGTAGCTGTTAATTTTTAAAATGATATTGTAGGGTTAGTGTGAGAGACCAGATCTGGCCAGTATGAACATAAAACAGGTAGAATACTTTTGGCTGGATATGGCCGGTTTAAATGCTAAAGGGTTAAATGTTTTGAGTACATAATTATATTTAAAACGCATGTTTTTATATAGAAAATTATTTAGTTAAGCTTTCCCTAACACACTACATGCAGCATTCCACCACACATTAAGCAATCCCACAAGCCAAATTTCCCTCAAACCACATCCTATGCCTAAAAATAGGATGCATGCATAGGAATACTGTAGTCCTAAATACCTATGACTGAATGAACCTGGGAACATCATCTAACATCTAAATGAAGAATGAGCCAAGGTTAACTTCTAATTGGTTACTTAACCCACTGGAAATAACACCCAAATTTTCTAATCACAACCCATTATCTTAAAAGGAAAGATACACCTAGATGCACACGGCTGATAATATGCCAGAATAGTACAGCCTGAAGTCCTTTCATCATAGATCTCTTCAATCATTGCTGGTCAGATGATCAGAGAGCTAAACAGTCGTCATTTCCATTATCATCATCATCCTCCATTAATAACTTGTACGCATTGAGCACAACCACAAACATTCCAACATTTTAGTGCCTTGACTTTTTCTATATCATATTTCTGATTAAACACACTACTTCTGCTTCAATTAATTTTGAAGAATTTACTCTTTACTCTTTTAATTGTTTCAGTCATTTGACTGTGGCCATGCTGAGGCACTGCCTTTAATCGAGCAAATCGACCCCGGGACTTATTCTTTTGTAAGCCCAGTACTTATTCTATCGGTCTCTTTTGCCAAACTGCTAAGTAACGGGGACATAAACACACCAGCATCAGTTGTCAAGCAATGCTAGGGGGACAAACACACATATATATATATACATATATATGACGGGCTTCTTTCAGTTTCCGTCTACCAAATCCACTCACAAGGCATTGGTCGGCCCGAGGCTACAGTAGAAGACACTTGCCCAAGGTGCCATGCAGTGGGACTGAACCCGGAACCATGTGGTTGGTAAACAAGCTACTTACCACACAGCCACTCCTGCGCCTTGACTTTTTCTATATCATATTTCTGATTAAACACACTACTTCTGTTTCAATAAATTTTGAAGAATTTACTCTTTACTCTTTTAATTGTTTCAGTCATTTTTTACTGTGGCCATGCTGGGGCACTGCCTTTAGTTGAGAAAATCGACCCCAGGATTTATTCTTTATAAGCCTAGTACTTATTCTATTGGTCTCTTTTGCCGAACCGCTAAGTTACGGGAACGTAAACACACCAGCATCGGTTGTCAAGCGATGTTGGGGGGGGGGGTCAAATACAGACACACAAACATACACATATATATACATATACACGACAGGCTTCTTTCAGTTTCCGTCTATCAAATCCACTCACAAGGCTTTGGTCGGCCCGAGGCCATAGTAGAAGATAATTGCCCAAGGTGCCACGCAGTGGGACTGAACCCGGAACCATGTGGTTGGCAAGCAAACTATTTACCAAACAGCCACTCCTACGCCTATTTAGTAAAAGAACTATAATTATTAAGCTGGTGTTTGGAAGATCCATAAATTAGCATGAAATCTTAATGGAAGACCTTAATTTAGATTACTTTAGAACAAGAAGTTTGTATTACAGATATAGGGCGGTCTCAGGCATGTTGATATCAAAAGGAAGATGGTTTAAACTGTCAAGCATTGCCTAAGACACCCAGAGCTGCTCATTAGCTAAGCCATCACCTGGGAACTGACACATAAGAGAATCAATGGTGTGCAAAACCATAGACAATACCTTGATGGAGGACATCAACAGTAGTAATACTGCTGGCCTTGAACTGGAATCAGAAGCAATTATTATTATTGGAAAGGCAGCAAGCTAGCAGAATTGTTAGTGAAGTGATGGTAGCCAGTTCTGAGGTCGCCTAGAGGTTATCATTGAGGCCACAGGCAGGTTCATCATGAGAGATCGACAGAACATGTCATGAAGACAAACTGACCCCAAAAATATGTGTGTGTGTGTACACACACACACACATATATATACAAATATACAGATACATGTGAGTGTGTGTGTGTATATATATATATGTATGTATGTCAAACTGTCCAACCTATGCCAGCATGGAACATGGATATTAAATGATGATGATATGTATATATATATATATAATATATACATATATGTATAATATGTATGTGTATACACACACACCATACACATTCATCTATATACATATGTTTGTGTATGTATGTATATATATATATATATACACATACACAAACATATGTATATAGATGAATGTGTATACACATACATATTATACATATATGTATATATTATATATATATATATATATATATATATATATATATATACATACATATCATCATCATTTAATATCCATGTTCCATGCTGGCATAGGCTGGACAGTTTGACAGGCTGAGTCAGGCCTGAAGATTGCATTGTGTATCAATTTCTGCTTTGGCATAGTTTCTAGTGTTGGATGTCCTTTCAAATGCTAACTACTTGGGTGCTTTTTCATGTTACTAATGCTAGTGAGGTCACCATGTACGCTGCAAGTTCAAGATCCTGTTTGACTGAGTGGAGCCACAATAGAGAGGGAAGTGACTCTATGCTATGTGTGGAAGGGTTAAAGGGAGAGAGGAAGGGCCAGAACACAATATGTTTCTTGCTGTAGGGAAGCTACACAGCTGCAAATATTATAGAACAAAGTCAGGAGTGGTTGGGGTGAAACTGGAAAGAGAGAAAGATGGTGGTGATGGGTGTCATGATGGATCCTCAAGGCGAAGTGTGTAGAAGTTGAGTAGGGCATGGGAACAAACAAAATGTGTGGGTGAGTAGAGATTGAAGAGTGTATAGGAAAGTGAGAAATAGGAAATGGGTGTGAGTGAATATTATCAAGAACATGAATTGAGTGATAAGTAGATGGAGGTGGGGAAGAGTGAAGTGTAACTGACAACTGAAGAAATTAGGTAGAGTTGAGGGGGTAAGGAGGAGGAATGAGAAAAGAGAGTAGAGAATGATACTACTACTAATAATAATAATAGAGTAGACAAAGGAAGAAAGAGATGGGTGGAAAGGAGAGAGGGAAACATTTGATTAGGTAAATCATAAGGGGGAGGGGGCAGATATAGTGAATAGGGGAGGGTGATCAATATAAAATGTGGGTGAAGACCATGTCATAAAATGACAGATAACAGTGAAATGCTAAAATGTGCAGTTCTGATAATATTTGATTACAGTATTAAAGCAATGATGGTAGTGGGAATATCTTGAAGAGGAATTCAAGAGTAAGAGAAACTTCTCTTAAACATATGTAACAACACATTTTCAGCTGTGAATGGCATCACTGGATTGTACAATGCATGTGTTTCTGTGTCTTTTTGCTTCACCAGCTACAAATTTTCTCTTAGTACTATTTCCATAGCAGCAGGCCTTCTCAAGTCCAAATGCACTTGAATTATGTTAAATAAGATTTTATATGAACATATTCTATTCAATGTTGCTTTGTGAAGCATAATTTAATTCTAGCTTAACCAAGCTTTATGCACATCAACAAACTTATAGTGTGCTGTTTTAATAAGAATATTTGGATCTTTTCCTTTTGAATGGCACATGTCAACACAATTTCTAGTTAACTAAACACTTTGAAACTTCGTATACTGGTAGAATGTGTCAAAATAAAACATTTTTTTCTCTTGGCTTTCTTGAGAAAATTGTAATTTGTTTGTTTAACGTAGTTTAATTTTTCGAATTTTAACCAATGAATTGCCTCACCTGTTTCCATGTAAGCTAATATTTTCCCATGTTCTCACAGAGTACTGGAAACAAGTGACACAGCTTGTCTAGCAATGACAATTATTTTAAAACTATCATGCAATGTCAAGACAAAGTGACATAATCAAGCACACAAACAAGTGTGATCACCATTTAACGTCCATTTTCCATGCTAGCATGGACTGCACAGTTTGACAGGAGCTGGCAAGGCCAGGAGACATACCGAGTTCCATTGTCTGTTTTGGCATGGTTTCTACTTGCTGGATGTACTTCTTAATGCCAACCACCATCAGTGCTTTTTATATGGCACCAGCACCAGTACTGACAGAGTCATCAGGGACCTTGCAAGACAAAACGCCTTGACTACGAATGAGGAGTAGTATTTAGTGGGTGTGGGTTTGTGCCAGTTGAGTTAAGGTATAGAGGGGTAAATATAAGTGTCTTGCTGTGGAGTAGAAAGGAGAGTAAGATACAGAGAGTGATAGTGAGAGAGATGATGGTGGAGATGTGTTGGAATATGCCCACAAGGGACATTGGGAGTGGTGAGAATTGGTGAAGTGATAGAGAGGCTTGGGTTGGATGAGTGAGCAGGATGAGGTAGCAAACGTTGGAGAGAAATGTAGGAGAGGTTCAGGGGTGGGGATTGCAGTAGATATGTGATGGCACTGAGGATGATAGCAGGTAAGTGGAGAGTTGATGATGGAGTGCAGCACAGGGAGGAGAGAAAAGATGCAGAAAGGAAGTGATTGGTAGAGACAGTAGGTAGGGGAAGAAAGGTAACTAAGAAAGCAAGGGGTGTAGTATGTAGCTATTCTGCTCTCAGGTAATAGAGGAAGTGATGGGTGTTAGGGGAGGAAATGCGAGTTGGGGAATAGGTTGACAGGGCAGAGCCCCTCATGGACATGCATTACCAAGGTGCTTTTAGGATATCAATTATGCTGTAGTGGGCAGGTCTCCATGAATATAGAAAGTTGCCTGGTATCTCAGTCTTTTGTGAGTATTAGTGCTTTGAGATCAGCCTTGATCCTATGTCTTCTTGGGTCTCCCTCTTCCACAAGTTCCATCCACTTTAAGTGATCAGCACTTCTTTATGTATGCAAGTATATATATTTATGTATACACACACATATATATATATATATATTTATATTTATACATAGTCACCTTCCTTCGTTGCACTTCCCCTCTCAGCTTGTAAGCTACACTACTCAACAACACCACTGAGCTGGTGACACATAAAAAGCACCCAGTACATTCTGTAAAGTGGTTGTCGTTAGGAAGGGCATGAAAAACAACCAATTGGAGGCTGGTACAGCTCTCCAGCTTTCCAGTTCCTGACAAACCATCCAACCCATGCCATAATGGAAAACAAACGTTAAATAATATATATATATTGTGCTGCAATTGTTTTTGTTCCAGCACACGATCTCAGATCAAGTCACTCGCTATGCAAGTACATCTCCGAAATATATATATATATATATATATATATAATACCTTTTTTTTCCGCCACTTTAATTTTCTCTGCCATTCATACTTTGTGCAATAACATTACACAGAGTACAAAACTATATATAATTATACATGTAAATTAATCATCTGAAAGTTTCCACTTCTTGTTGTACATATGTACATATGTATACATATGTACATATTTTGTATTTGATGTATTTAATATATTTAATATCTAATTTGTTTATCCCCATAATTGCTTATATATATATATATATTTCAATATCTTGGGAAGGTCATAATGCCAATAATAGACACACACACTGGTTCAATATCACTTCATTAATGTTAGTGAATTGGTTACTTATCTAACCAACTAATTAATCAATCATTTGTTTAATGTGTAGTTTAAACAATCAATCGTTTTTTTTTAACCAACACATTAGACAAATGATCAATTAGTTAACCGGTTAGATATTTAACCAATTGACTAAACAATAAAGTGATATTGAACCAGTGTGTGATTATTATTGTTGGCACACAATTTCACAAGAATCTTGCAAACCAAATACAAAAATGAAGTGTGTATATATATATATGTGTATGCTTTCAGTTTCCATCTACCAAATCCACTCATAAAGCTTTGGTCAGCCCAGGACTATAATGAGAGACACTTGATGATGCTATGCAGTTGGACTGAACCCAAAACCATGTGATTGGGAAGCAAACTTAGTTCTGGGATTGAAACCCACTGCATGAACCCAGAACCATGTTTGTTTCCTAATCACATAGTTCTGGTTTCAATCCCACTACACGGCACCTATCCCTCTCCATCCCATACACAACCAAAAGCTCATCGCTCTAAATCATCCAAGAAGTTCACTCACCATAACCTTGCTGTAACAGTTAAAAGAGCTTGGTCAACAACATTTAGGGAAAAAATAATTTAACCCACTGCTACTAGCCTGGACAACTTTTACCCAGTACAAGTCCCACAAAACTATTATGTAAAATGCAAAAGACACCTCAGTACATCCACTAATTTTCCAAACTCCCAAACTACAGTTGACTCTTTAGGTCCCTTGTCAAGAGAATGTAATAATTTCACAGAATGCTCCTTCCTTTCACTTCTCTACCACAATGGTTCCAGTAAGCAGCATTCCCACAGAGAAAGCTTTCTCATTTACTGCTTCTTTTGTATCCAACTTCATCCTGTAGACACTAGGTAAGTTCCCTATCCATTCTACCAACCTTACCCCAAGTACCTCTAGTCAGTTCAAACCAAGATCATTTTTTGGATCAACAGCTTTCCTAAAAGATAACATCATCATGGCATGTACTGGTTGAGCTCTCTCTGACCCACATGATATCAACTCTGGTGTGCCTTAAGTCCAGTTTTGTCCCTAAACTTTTATATATCAACAACCTACTTGCTTCTCCATCTAGCAATGCCCAGTCCTACTCAAATGATGAAACCACTCTTCATTCCTCCTTAATCTTCCAAACCCAAACATTATCCAGATGCAACAGAGAAGACTTATGCGAACCTTAGCCCCTCCAAAAGCAGATACAATCACTACACATCAGGTAAAAAGAATCACCCCTGCCTTCCCTTAAACATGAATAACACACTACTAGAACCCACACATCCTCAACACCACAAAGGCGAGTCTTCTTTTCAGGATCAGAAAATACTTCAGTCCTTAATTACTTATCCTTTATAAAACTTAGATGAGACCCACAAAGGAGTATTGCTCCAAAATTGGAGATAGTGCTGCTGCTACACATGCAGACATCTTAGACTCAATCACCATCATCATTTGACAACCACTTTTCCATGTTTGCATTGGTCAGACAGAATTTGCTGAGACATATTTTCTATGGTCAGATGCAATTCCTGATGCCAATCCTTACCTGTTTCCCAGCAAGATAATATTTCTCCTTGACTAGACATAGTTTTCATTTACAATTATCACATGATGTCAAGACAAGGATATACATACACACACATACATATATATCTACAGCAGGCTTCTTTCACTTTCCATCTACCAAATCCAAAGGCCACTCGAGACCAATTGCATAGGGTCACTCTCCAACATACACACCAACCTCTGCCACACAGACATGCTGTCTCCTCTTTCTACCTTTTGTATGACAACTGAAGTAGACTCTGCTCCATAGAAATGGCTGATCTTATATGACTTTCATTGTGTCCACCACATCCAATCAGTAATCTCCAGAATGTCAACTCTCTTAAATTCCTTCCCTGCAGCTATTGACTTGCAACTATTCAAGAGAAGAATTACTCACATTGATCTGTGAAAGCCATAGTCAAACAAAACAAATATTTTTAAAAATCATTACTTAAATCAAAGGCAAAAAAATACTCCTTCACTTTCATAACATACTAATTAAAACTTTTAATGATCTACTTGTAGAGTCATAAAATATGTATAATTTAATCCACTTTCTCAGAATAAATTCCCTGAAATCAATGTCGTTCTATCCATTAATCTCCACACTACACCTAAGCCTCTATACTCAACATATTAAAACTCACCCTCAATATACGTCAGCAACTCACACACACACAAAAATGTATTATTCTGACTGGATTCTGAGTGGTTGGATACAGTTAGGATGTCTGATATTATTGATAAGTTCACAGCAAGAATGATAGCCTCTACTGTAATTTCTCTAAATGAATTAGGGTCCCAAAATTGCATTCATTTCCTGACTACAATCACATTTAACCATATTAAATGTTTTCTAAGTGTTTGTGTTGATGGAAAGCATACTCAAGTCACACTTGTCATGCAACTGTAGTCTTCCAATTAATCCATTTTACATTTCTAGCTCACCATGCCATATTTTCCAGTACACAAGTTAAATTTTTCATTGCAAAATTTACAACCAAAAACAACAGAGGTCAACCAAGACATTGGCGGACCAAAACAAAACTTCCATGCAAAATGCAACAGGATTTGGAAAGACAGTAACAATGTTTGAATGTTTATAATACATGTTTACACTATATACTACAGTGACTTGTATGCTGGAAAATACAGTACCTCCCACATAGATTCAGGCTTCTTTCAGGAGACACAAAGAATAACACTGCATGACAGTAAAAAGTTATATAACGCAGACATAGTCTACCAAGTTGTGAAATGGGTATTGAGTTAACACTCTGCTATATAAAAATATTTCTTACAACGAAATCATCATCAAAATGCAAAATAAACCAGCCTGTCTTGAGTAAGGTAGACTTAGCCTGATGCCCAGTTTATACCTGGCCCTTGGATACCTTTAGATGAAGTCCACTCAGTTGAAAGCTTTCATGTCAAGTTTCCAGTTTCTTGATAAATTACTTCCTTCTCACCAGTCTTGGACATCCACAAGTGTCTTCCGGAAAAAAATACAGGACAGGACTTGGAATGAGATATAGAAAGTTGTAATTGTGGAGATGCTAAGATACTTGTGTTTCATTGACATACTATTACATCATCTGTTTGTTGAGGTTGTGATTATGTAGCTAAGATGTTTGCTTTCCAACATGGTTCCAGGTGCCTTGGGCAAATGTTTTCTACTACAGCCCTAAGCCAACCAAAGCCTTGTGAGTGGATTTGGTAAGCAGGAAACTAAAAGAAGCCTTTTGTATATATACATATATGTGTATGTGTGTGAGAGTATGTGTATGTTTCTGTCCCCTTGTTTTGACATTTCATGCTAGCTGTAAATGATTGTTACTGTCATTCATCTCCAATACTCTGATGACGACGACGATGTGAAAATATGTCTGACTATGAGAAAATATTACTTTGCTTGGAAACAGGTGAGGGTTGGCTACAGGAAGGGCATCCAGTCATAGAAAATTTGCCTCAATAGACTCCAACCAACCAAGGAAAGAGTGGATCTTAAAATGATGATATTGATGAGCACTAAGATGTTGCAGAACTTTCTAAACGAGATCAGAAATCACTGCAGATCTTCAGTTAAATGACTAGTGATTGCTGCATTATCTGCAAGAAATAGATCCTCAAAACACTGTGTGGATTATCATCATCATCATTGTTTAACGTCCGTTTTCCGCGATAGCACGGGTTGGACGGTTCGACCGGGGTCTAGGAAGCCAGGGGCTGCACCAGGCTCCAGTCTGATCTGGCAGAGTTTCTACAGCTGGATGCCCTTCCTAACGCCAACCACTCCGCGAGTGTAATGGGTGCTTTTTATGTGCCACCTGCACAGGTGCCAGGGGAGTCCGGCATCGGCCACAATCGGTTGGTGCTTTAAACGTGCCGCCGGCACGGAAGCCAACCAAGGCGGAGCTGGCATCGGCCACATTCGGATGGTGCTTTTTATGTGCCACCAGCACTGGAGCCAGTCAAGGCAGCGCTGGCAACGGCCACGTTCGGATGGTGCTTTTTATGTGACACCGGCATAGAAGCCAGTCGAGGCGGCGCTGCCAACGGCCACGTTCGGATGGTGCTTTTTATGTGCCACCGGCACACGTATCAGAACCTTTATCCTGAAATTCAAGAGATTGTAAAATTTTCATCTAACTTTGGATAGGCATACAATCCTACTTTATGCTCCAACTGATGTCACAGTTTTCATACAAAGGAATAAATACACAACAGTTCTGTTTGTTTTCATGAAACACTGTGGAATTATGTAACCCTGCTTCATTTTCCTTGACTGACGTCAAAGGGTTTTCTTCAAGTTTTCATGAAACATCTTTACTATACAGATCAGCATCCAATTTTGGTCACAATCTTGAAATAACTATCTCAAGTAATAAAATTACTGAGAATGGTTTTTGTCTATTTTTTTCTCAAAGGACAACCCTTATGGAACTACTAAGATCTACTGAGATTTAGAAAGACAAGTTAGAGCTATAAACCAATTACACAATGATTATTGCAAAATTGTAGAAAACCTAGATGCATATCATCATTTAACATCCATTTCCATGCTAGCATGGGCTGCATGGTTTTACAGGATCCAAGGACTGCATCATGCTCCAGTGATTGCTTTGGCATGGTTCCTATAGTTGGATGCCCTTCTAAATGCCAACCACTTTACAGCGTGTACAGGATGCTTTTTTTTTTCATACCACCAATATTATTGAGATTACTGTGCAGCTCAAAGGACAAAAAATCCTGAGGGAAATCAGCTTTATTTTAGGGGACAAGGGATTAAAGTACGAGAAAGATGAGGATGGAGCAGTTTCTTGTAGAGGATCTACCAAAAGTACACAATAAAAGCTCTCATCCGTCTACCAAGACTCATGAGCTTCCTTCTAGTCAATCTAAGATATTTTTTACCAAGCGGTAACAAAAAAATTCAAACATTAATCACACAATCAATCAAGAAGATATTCATGAGGTTTGCATGTCATACGTTTTGAAGAAAAATATAACATTCCTGAACTTAATGTCAGCATAAGAGTAACCCAGTGAAATATTTTGGATTAGATAGCTGTCTTACATTTTATACTGTCAATAATTAGAAGGATAAATTGGAAATTAATTTTAAGAATTTCTTATGACGACTTGTTAATAACGTTAGGCATTCGTTAGAAATCTCAAAATTACAAATTAATATCCAATATCCATTCATGAAAGCTACAGAGTCGTCCTTTCCCGGGTTTTTGATTGGGTTAAGCCTTTCAGCCGTAAAAACAAAACTTGCGCGTGAATAATTTAATCAACTATGGAAGCACAGAAGTAACAAAATGAGACCACTAAAGATAGTTTTACTGCATTTTAGTTTTTCAAATTTTTGAAAGATATGACTTTTATAAACAAAAAAAAAATTACCGATAGGCAAGTACACTTGATCCATAAAACTTACATCTCCACCCTATTTTCTCAGTTTAAATACGGATGAAACAATTTTCATTTGTTAACTATTGAAGTATAAACTAAAAGTTAAAAATAATCACCTCTGTATAGTTTAATTAAAAAACAATCAAGGAAAAAAAGTGTAAACCTTTTTTTTTTTATGATTTAAGTTTTATCAAGTATGGGACACCATAAATACTTCGCCCACTAATACACGTCAGCTCGTGTCGAAAAAAAATTTACACAATGCTCTATTTTCTAACTCGTTGGTAAACACTAAAATTAAAATTCTTATTAACAGCAATCACCAACATTAATAAAATGAAAACACGTTTTGAAAATGTTCACAAAAATAGAGATGGTTCAATTTCCTCGTATATACATATATAATATATATATATATATCAGTAAAACAGAATCCGAGGAAACCCATGACGTTCTGCGTAGTATGTTATCCAACAGAAAATAGTACAAAGAGAAGAGTAGTTTATTCTTTAAACTTTTCATTAATTATCAAATTTTCCTAAGCTAAATTAGCTGTTATCATACCTATTTAAGGAAACTAACGTTCTTTTTCATTAAATAAAGCGACTATATCTAAACAAATTAAATGTAGCACGTTACATCAGCCGCCATGGCAGAATGGGGCGACGAGGTGGATGAATAAATAAATAAATAAATAAGTTATGATGAGTATGTTATTTTACTGACCAGCAAATAATGAATTCCTATCCAACCCAACGGAATGGATACTGATAATGTCCACATTCTTAGACTGTTCTTGGAAGTATGAAGCCAGTGACTGGGAAACGGTCGATTTGCCCGAACAAGGCAAACCACATAGAATAACCAGCGGCATTTCTGACACTAAAATGGCCACCACTGTCAGAACGAGGCGACAACCGGTCTCTGCAGGTTTGAAAACTGTGTGTTGAGCTTTTAATAAGCTGACTTAGGTATTTTAACTTGTCAATTACAAAAGTCGCCCAAATGCTCTGGTCACCGATGCTAAAAACAAATTATTAGAAAAATCTTAAATAATTTCCAATCTTATATATGCCGAATTATTCGTTAAGGATTTCGAAAATTCCTACGAAGAATATTTCCAATCGTTTGGATGCTTATTTTTTTTTTTTTTTGACTAAATCTCGATTAATATTTGTTTTATTTATGAAAACATTGGTTTTCAAAATGACTTCTTCGAAACTTTGCCATGAAAAATAAATGCGTTATGTTTTTATATAACATCACATCCTAAGCTGTTGCGTCCAACACCATTTTTATATTTTCCTTTCGGAAATCATGAACATGTGCCAGATATATCAATAATAATACTGGTAATTCTTATTACAACCACCGTCGTTCCTCCATCTTAATGTTTATCAAAACAAACATTAAAAGAAACCTTCAGAGATTAATTCATTCGCCATGTTCTGACAGTTAATCATGTTACGCGCTTTTAATAAAAAAATTTTTAATCATATAAAATAATAAAATGGTATTAGTAAATTGGTTTTTAATCAATTTGACAATTATTCATTTGCTAAAAGTTCTTTGATCTATTTTCTGCTAGAGTTAAGTAAAATAACCGTTTGATTGACAGAAAGCATGGAGAAGCGGGGATCGATTTCACATGTATGTAACTAAAAATGTTGTAACCAGTTATATATGTATTATATTACATAAAGCTCATTTTCTAAGTTATGAAAGAAAATTATTTCGATCAAATCAATCAATCGTTGTCGTCCAGTGCTTGCTATATATCTGCGCATACCTTTGTATGTCCGTGCATAGAGAGGGGGGAAAGAGAGAGAAAGTACGACAGAGAAATTAAAAAGTTGTTTTCATTTATCTTTCCATCTTCCTTCGAAGGAACTAAATATGTTTTAGTAGTATTACTTTGAAAAGTTGTTATGGAAGGTAATATGCATTAGTGGAATTGAAACAAATCGGATTTTATAATCAAATTTTCGAATATTAAAACTCGGTTTCCCACCAAACCTGTGCATGCAGGTATAATTTGGTCAGCTGGGAAGATAGATATCGACATCAGTTGACCTGCTATTGAAAAGATAACGGTTTTTGCCTTAATCTCTTATTCGCCTTAACGTATCCCTTTCTCTCTCTCTTTCAACTCGATTAAATTTTGCAATTTTTTTTTTTCCAGATAAAGATTTCGTCAAATTATCTCAGACCCAATAATTTTACTGGTACTTGGATGAATAAAAACGAACATTGATTGAGAAGCGTATCTCACTGTGGTATTTAAACTGCTAGAGATAATAGCCAAATTTCATCGTACTGCCCTACATGCTATTTTACATTATCGGTGACATTTCATGCCAGAAAAAAATACGGGGTGGTCATAGCTGGAATGCTATTGATCATAGACCTAAACTAAAACAAAAAAATATTAGGATTACGTTTATAAATAAATTTTGACATCTAGTTGATAAATCAGTCGAGTTCGGCTTTTCAGGACCAATATTACTTCAGGATGATAGAAACCTCATGACCATGTAATCAGTCCAGTACTACTTTACTACCTGCTCAAGTCGGAGGCAAAAACAAGCCCATTGCTAGGTTTGCCCAGTAAAGATTCTATTTAGTCGCAACATCAATAACCTAACATTCATATTAATATGCCTCTGAAATATACACTCCAGCAGCTGTCACTCAAAGGGAAAAAAAATGCGGTTTTAATTTTTTTTTTATTATAACCCTTGTCATCCAGTATGGAAAATGATCTGATTACAACTATATTTCATTTTAAACACCGTTCATCCCAAAGAGTTATTTCTATTGTAAAGTCATCCACGTGAATGACATTAATACCCTTAGTATAAAATAAGGATTCAAAGTTCAAATTCTGCCTGGCACTATGTAAGCATCCACAAATAGGACACCTGACAATAAGATATCAATATCAAAGCATCTATCATCTCATGATGCAATTAATTATCTGAAAAATTTACAATCTACTAAGAAACACATTCAAAGAACTTATTAGCCTTCAATAACTTACATCACATCATTCTTGTTTGATTGATTATAATCTTTATCACAGCAGTCATAATCCATAAACGGTTAAAATTGTTACTAATTTATAAATATCTTGTATAGAATGATGGAAAAAGACCTAACATCCATCACCAAAACTAAAACATACTACTTATGGGTTTCTTTATTTCAAATCTAAATTTACAAACAAATAATACTGAGAAGATGTAGTTTTAATCGAAGACAAACATTTATCAACAACTAGCAGTATCGCCCAGCATTGCTCAGATTTCTTTCGACCCTTTAGAATTGGAATTTTTGAAAAGTAAAAATTTTGCACTATGTAGCTTGTTATTCTCTTTAAGTGAACATTTTTCTGGTTGAAATACACCGAAAAATGGCGACACAGCAGTCAAAAAAATAGAGATTTTCATAGAAAAAAAAGCATCTTTTTGATGTAAATAATTTTTGGTCTTAACATGGTCCAATTTGAATTTTATCCTCTAGGGAATGAAGAGCAAGCCTTCTTCTTGGGTCAACTTGTGCTGCAGGGTCTCGGAGGAGATAGTGTTAGCTGAAGGCTACCAAACCTGCCACACACAGACAACTTCAGCTTTATATATATATAAAGATTATGTACAGCAACAAACTGAGAGAAACAAGAAATTTATATATAAAAATCTTTTTATTTGCAACAGAGAAAGAGAGAGCACAATGATTGAAGGGTCAGTTGATAGGTGGAGAATGTGCCTAAACTCCTGAGTAGTCTTCATGATGCTGGTTCAGAATTCAGCCTGTTGGAGTGGTGTATGGCTGCCATGTATGAAAATGTCAAGTTTACAATGAAAATTAAAGAACGGAGGGGGTTTGAAAAAAAAAAAAAAAGACGAGTATTTGGGGGAGAAAATAGAGAGGAAGTGTGAAGGGATAGGGGATAATGTAATTGGTGTTATAGCTACTTATGAGGTATTTAATCCCACAAATACCAGCAACACCAACCCACATGATACAAAAATGGATCTCTTTACTGTACAAATTAGGAAGGAACAACCCTGGCTGCAAGGGCTGACCTGTAAGGGTTTGAAATCTTAGGCCATTCAACTAACCACGTGGAAAAGAGAAAATATTTTAATCTACAGAAGTCATTTTAATTTTCCCAACTATTATTATTACCTTGCTGGAGGCACCCAGAATCACAATCAGGAACCATATCAGGCACTGCAACAATGCACATGTGTTTATACTGCTGAGACAATACAATGTCACCAACACTAACTAAGCACTATATTCATTTATAAACAAGGCTGAAATCTGAACCAATACCTAAAGTATAAAATTATACAGCAACAAACATCCCTGTATACGTAAGAATCACGTTTGTTGGTGCCAACTGAAAGGCAGCCCAAGTACTACTATCATGTTGTTAAAACAAATTGATTGCTCCATGTCCATGAACTATGAAAGGTGTAGCTGGATTATAATGATGAAACTTTATTATACAGGCTGAACAGTAGATTAAATGGTTAACTTTATACAATGGGATAGGGGATATTTTACAATAGTCCTGGTTGCTTTAACAGTCATCAAAGTAGTACTTGCAGAAAGGAAAAATTCTGAATGACTTGAGAATTTGTGACATGAAAAAAGAAAATCCCTATATGCAAAAAGAGCCCTATGAAATGCATGCACACAAGTAAGAACATTACTCAAAACTAAGTCCTTTAAATGTAAATGTACCTAACTTTAAAGACTTAAAATTTGTAACATTGAATTTCATGAGTAGATTAGCCCCTGGCTGGTCTCTAGAAATACTGACCTACAGAGTTGGAAGAGCAACAAGATACCTGAGTTGCAAGAGGACTGGGAACAAGCAGAGTTGGGAGACCAGAAATTAATGCTGCTTGTAATGGAATGCTTAACATTAAAAGGGCTGAATCCTAACACTGGCCATGATTCAAATAGAGAGCAGATCTTTACTAACATTTTTGAGCCCCCAAACAAATCTCCAGTTAAATTAGGCACACACGGTAAATACATCTCCAGACACACCCAATAGCAAAGTATCATATCTAAAGAGAAGAAAAATTGTCCAGCAACAGTTGTTTTAAGGATTTCAGCAGAAGTTTTTAAAAAATTCACATGGCAATATAGTGCTGCACAAAGCAGGGGTTTTTTTTTTTTACAAGAAGGCACTGATCCAATCAATCCCCTACAGGCTATAAATGATGTTTAATTTTCAACTGCATACCATGCTCCTTCGAGCTGCTAGAAATAAAATCACTAGTGTAAAATAATTTTATTTCAACTGCAACTATTGTTTAAATCTCATTGAGCCAGAAAACAATTTAACTAAAACCCACATGTTAAAATTAATCCAGTGAATTCAACTAACATAATATAAAGTTATACATCTCACCAGGCCTTCTAACATGACCCTAAAAATTAACTAGGTGAAAAATATTCCTTAAACGTTTTTAAGTAGGCTTCTTTAAATTTAGCATCAGCAAACAATATACGAATTGATCAAGTTATTGGGTGGAGATTTGGCCTTGTTAGTCAAATGTTTGATCATACAAATTGGAGAAAATTTTGCAAGACAGCCTTTCAGAACTTATTATGCATAAACAGAAAATATATGCTGTAAATATACTACATAATAGTACTGCATATGACATTGGCTGCAGGGAGAAACACTAAGGAGAAGACAGCAGCAATATTCAAACCAAAGACAGCAGTGTGAGAATATAACCCTCAAACTAAGGAGAGTGGGTGGGTCAATAAAGCAATGAGCAGCAGCATGAAAAAAAAAAAACCTAAGTAGAATGAAACCCTGAAAGATAAAACCTTAAATAGGAAGGGTGTACCCGTGGTACCAGGATAAATTGGCTGGACTCAGGAGAAATGGACAGGGGGCAAATCTTGAAGAAATGCTGGCCACCACTATGTGTAGTTAGAATGACCTAAGTTGAAAGTTTATTTTGTGGTAGTACTATGGTATGCATCATCACACACGATATGCTGGTGGCAGACCTTGCCACCCACCTGGGGAGGCGAGGGCTTCCATCAACAATACTGTACACAGTCTTTGCACTTCGACCCAGAAGGGCTACAAGGTCTCCAATTATTCATCTTCCTCTTCCTCTTCTTCATGCTTTCTTTTCTTCCCTCGCTGGTCACATGCATCAGGATCTTCTTCGCCTTCTGACTCCTCTTCTGAAAACAGTAAATATCAAACTCATCAAACCTTCAAAGAATTATTAGCACAACAAGTCATGAACTAAGTGGTGAAGAAGAAGGGGGGGAAAAAAGTGAATTTCACTAAAATGAAAAATTATTATACAAACCTTCTTCCTCTTCTTCATCATCCTCATCAGCATCAGCAGGTTTAAAATCTGCACCATCACTATCCTCCTAAAATGAGAAAGGAAATATTTACATTTAAGTATAAACTCTTTTTGTGGAATTTTCCTAGCACACTTAATAGTTACCGATTAAAAAATGCAGTCCACACACAGGTTGGAAGAACTGCAGATATATTAAATTCATGTAAGATTAAAACCTTAGATTAAGACCTATTCTAGAGCCAGGCTAGCATTCAACAGGTCTCACTGTTGACTCTGATTATCTTCACAGCAATGCAAAAGCTTCATCAGGAAACACCATTGAAATTCCAAGTGTTATGCCTGACTGTATAATATATTAGGTTTATCATACTAACGTCTAAGTCATCTCTTTCCAAATAATCTAGACGTACATCTTCTTCGTTTTCCTCCTCTTCTCCGTCTGGTACTTCGTCATACACTTCATCTATAAGAAAAAAATAAAATACACAAATAAGTAAAAACAGCTAGAAACAATGCAAAACATTTATTATGAGTGACAAAAATTTAACCAAGTCCACAAACTGTTACTGATAAACTCACCTTCAACATCTACTTCATCATCTTCCTCTTCATCTTCTTCTTCTTCATCCTCCTCATCGTCTTCTTCATCCTCTTCGTCATCCATATCGTAGTCCACTTCAACTGAAAACCAAGTACTTGCAAAATTAGATTCTCTAAATAATTATGTTTAATTAGCAGCCAAATTAATAACTTCAAATTATCGATCTTCTAACAGTAAGCAGTAAGATAAAATGAAGACAGCTTCAACTTCAACGAGATAATTCTCTAACAAGGCTACAGAAACTTAAAAAGGATATAAGCACTGCAAGGCATTTACTACATTACTCTATTGATTCTGCTATAACAAACTCTCCATATATTTAATATAAGAACATTTGTTAACTACAAAAAAAAAAAATCTCATTCTCATGGAAGGAATCAACTAGCATTGCAGATCAGTGAAATCAGTGTCTAAGAATAAGGGATTTCAAGTAATATAATGGTACCTTCTTCTTCATCTTCCTGTTCCCTGTTATTCTTATCATAACCATCAAGGAACTGTAAGTGTGGAATAAGTTTAAATAAAGTCTCTCTGTAGTTATCAAGCTGTGTTACTTCACAGTTAAACAAATCCAAACTCCACAATTCCTTCAAGTTGGCCTGAAAAGAGAAAAGCGGTTATGATACACCAAACTATTCACAACTACCACATAAAGAGACTTTTTTTTTTGAGTAAACAAGATTATGTAATGGAAACAAAACTGTTTGAAACAACTTACAAGAGGCTGAAGAGTATCAACATCTTTGATTTTATTTCCACTTAGGTTAAGATGTCGAAGTTTTTTACAATCCTGCAATTTTTCTAAACCACCAGATATGCGATTGTCACTGAGTTCAAGCTACAAATACACAAAAATGAATTAGTTTAACAGAGTTGATGGTACATTTGATTACAACTTGTGGAGAGGTGAAGAATGGTAATTTCCAATGGAGAAAAAAAACAAAAAAAACTAACCTTTTTAAGACTTTCCAGTTTAGGGAGACCCTTTAAGCATGTTAAACCAACGTTAATTAAACTAAGGAATTCCAAGTTTTCATATTCATCTGTGAGACCCTCTATTTCCTGAGCCCTGCAATTGTCCAAGGTCAACTCTCTAACCTGAAAATAATAAGCACTGTTTTCAAATAACCATATAAAAACAAAAACTGCAACATCTTACTTAACGACCAGTAGTCGTCTCATGAAGGAGTTCTTTTTAGGGAGATGCAATGCATAATAGCACACTTCTTTAATTTCTAACCACCTCAGGCAGAATTTGAACCCAGAACCTAGAGGGACCTAACTCAATACCGAAGCTAGTATAGTCCTGAGTGCCAACTCCTCAGACCAGGACGGTGGCATTTTTTTTCTTTTGTTATTTTAAAATAACTGACAAGGAAATGAAAACTAGAGTATAAAATAATAATAATGTTGCCATTAAAAGTGTCTATTTCATTGCTCCTAATGCAATGACATTAAGTAAAGAAAACGTATCACTAAGACAAACATTCAACACTTTGAGATTCTTTATGATCCCAATAACCCTCTAATGACAAAATGAAATATAAACAAAAATTTAATATGATTTCTTAGGCAATCCTGCAATGTCTTGAAACCAAACAAAATACTAGGCCACGTTAATGTACCACCTAAAAGATAACGTGGTAAGCGAGCAGGATCGAAGATGTGCACAGGCAGCACAACCTCATTAACATAATCTAGTCAGAGTAGAGTAAGTCACATGACTAGTACAACCAACAAGCCGGAGCCCCGTTCATATAGTTATACGACCTTGATGGCGAGAGGCAGACAATTACACAGCACTAAGCAACAAACCAAAAATTCCTTGTATGGAAGGCCATCTCTAACTTGTAAAAAAAATTAATGATACTAACTAGTATATAGCTGATGCTCTTTGGTCGGTCTCTCAATCAATTGAACACGTACTGCTACGATATTAATAATAAAACGAACGATTACTACAGAAGAAAAATGTCGAGCGAGACACGTCTCCCACATATAGGCGGCGGCGGCGGGAGGTAATCTGGCAGCCAACAATGGCGGAATGACACAGAAAAGGCAAAAAAGAATTGGTCTCGTTACATTTTACTACAGTTTTAGGGGCTCCACTAAATACAACATTAAAGCTTTCTGGTAAGTCTGATTCTAAATCAAAATAAATTGAAAATAAAAAAAAAAAAATATTTGTTCAAATTTTGTGGACCGAGAAAAAAAAAACAATTTATATAGCTATTGGCTGTTTTTCTTTTTTTTCTTAATCCTTTATATTTTATAAAGTTTTCTCATATTTGAGAATAATCTTATAATGATTAAGATAGTGTGGAAGACGATGCCAAAATGGCGCCCAACCCACATAAGTTGCTCCAATATGTAATGCCTTTACACAATGTTGCTGAGGCGCAAAAGAAAAAAAAAAAACCCAAAGAAATCGTATTTTTTTTATTTTTATGGTAGTTAATTTTAGTAGAAAAAATAACATATTTATCACAATTTATGAAAATTCAGATCGCATCCAATCAGCCAGAGAAACTATTTAAATAGCAAAAGATTTGTCTTTAAAACCCTTTTTTTTTTTTTTTAAATCATTACAATTTTTATTATTACATATTTTCAACTAAGTTCAACATAAACTGGAATTGTTTCATCTAGTGTTATTGACGCAATGTAGGTCATCATGTGTTGCTATTACTACCACATACGGTTACGAGTCTACGCGATTGTTCGACCTGCTAGAAATAGCAGACGGATCTTTCCCCCCTTACAGAGGACAATGTTAGTCCACGATATACAAAAGATGGGATGGTCACATCTGGAATGTATTTAATTATAAGTGCTCGATCGGGACTGACCTGGAAAACTAATCCACCACCACCATCAAAATACGGTTACTAATAAGTGCATTCTTTAAGAAACGGGGGATCCTCTACGCGGTCGATCAACATGCTATGCTTAGCAACCAAAAATCTACCATCAAACCATGTTTTTTTTTTTTTCCTCCCTTGTTCAATCAGAACAAACAGGGATTGCACAACACATTTCCTATGTATATATATACATGATTACTTTGTCAGTCCCATCCCAACGTAACTTTGATCTATTAAAGGTAAACTGAGAGTAATCGACAACAAAATGTCAAATGGTATCAATCGGTAAAAGACATTGAATAAAATAAATAACAAAAAAGTTGCAGTTGCTGCCCTTTCAACATGGCGCCGGGTGAGTTGCAGAGCGACCTTACAAGTCAACATCATCCCTCTTCCTCATCTTGTACAGGTGGGAGATACATACCCAGGTGTAGACCTTCTCTTCAGCACTTCTATTCATATATATTATTGAAATAGTCCAAGCTTTTTTTTAATATTTTACTCAATAATGTGGAAATAGTAAAATGGTTAACAAAAGAAAACCAATCTCCCCAAATTTTAAACTTTCTCTGCATGACAATTGTGAAATGACCATCCTTGCTGCCGCCAGTCAAATGATGTCGGGGAGAAACAAAAAATATATATATAAAAACATATATATACACGCGCAAATGAAAACGTTTTTGCTTCTTTTTTTTTTATGGAAGTGGAGATTGACCACAGATTTAGTAAGTCAATAACAACGAAAACAAAAAGTTCTTGACAGTTGAGGCGAAAAATTCAAACACCATTCATTACGGCAGGGTGGCTCTTTGTGAGTTGGCTCTCTTTTCCTTTGCTTACTTACTGTAAACATGGCTTTATTGATGACATGACACTTACGCCGTCAGAATACACACAGCAATGATGGCGGCAGTCCGTTAGCAACAACTCATCACTACACAATTCCATCACAAGAAAAAAATTTCAAATTGTCGAAGATCACATTTAGTGTTTAGATCATAAACATGTACAGAGAAGAACATTCACTCAAAGATGAAGATTTGAACAGCCTTAGAATCCATCAAAACACGTAGGAAAATTGAGGGGGGGAGGAAAAAATATCAATGTGATGATAATCGCATTTACTGCTGAATTTGTAAGATTAAAAAGCAAATGCACCGAGAAGAGGCTGTCTTAGTTTTACAGTAGAACAGGCAAGATGGACAGTTAGAACGTGGTGGAATTGACGAGAAAAACATCCGACCATTCCACTCGGCGCAAAAAAATAATGCAATCTAATTTACTTCCCTCCCCCCTTCCCTAAACGTACGTTATAATAACACTAACATTCTTGTCAAAAACCAAAATTCCATGTACGATGTCGGGGGGAAGAAAAAGTAAGGAAAACAGTTAAGTCGTCTTCAGAAGTGAGGAGGGGGGAAAAAGCTAGAACAAGGAGCAGATAGACACCTTATCTAGTCCGTTACACCATGTCGGTTCTTGTAGAATTAAAAATTCAAGTTTGGTGAACATACCAAAGAAAATATTCAAAACATACTTTCAAATCTATAAATGAGACAGGTACCATTTATTCCACCTGACTGGCGTAAATCTATAGCTTTAATAACCTTTTAGGAGAAAGTGTAAGCTTGTAAAAAGATTGCAAAGCAATAAGTAAATGTTAAGTTTTTCAAGGCGCCATATTTAACCTTTTTTTTATTATTATACAATGCCGGCGTGTGGCGCCGAGGAAGAAGGCTACAATACCCTTGTAGGGAGTCGTAATTTGGAAATATGAGTGGATAAATAGTTTTAACTAACTACGATCTAAATGGATGCACATTTAAAAGAATTATGGAATATGAAAGCACATGGAGATACAGTAAGGGCGACCATAATGAACCAGAAGGTGACCAACAAGCATTGCATCGATACGCAGAAAATGCGTGTTTATATAAAACTTACAAAAGTAATTGAATAACATTAAGAAATGACAAAACTGATTGCTCTGGAACACCAAGAAATTTAACCAAAACAAGCCCAGATTATCGGCATCTTTAATGATAGGTAGGAAACATCCACGCGGAACAAACAAGATAAAAATATGTAGAGTCAACGCGTTATTTCAACTTTAGTTGAATAAATGGATGTCTGAATGAGCGTGGACACTAAACAATCAAGAACAAATCGGGACAAAACTAAATAAACTTTACCTCTTTCGGCGATTGATTCCGCTTCTCCAGCTCAATCCTTTTTCGCATGTTCATTGTGCAGCCGTTGTGTTGGCTTTGAGCTGTTGATTTTTTATCTATTGTAGCCACTTTTCGTCACTAACCCCTTTCGGGTTCTGTTTGGTCTGAATATTTTTCTATCGGCTAGTTGCTAGTTATGTTGTTTTTTTCTTTATGGCGGTGAACTGCACAGCCACGGCCTGTCTAAACGTTTGTCGTTGACTGATTGGATGCTACCAATATATATGTGTGTATGTACGCTGTGTGCTAGTACTGATGAGTGAGCAGCGCTTTTTAAACTATGGCCTGGCTGACGGTAGTAGTAGTAGTGCTAAGGCCTGCAACGTTTAACTGGGTAAGATATATATGTATGTATACATATGTGTGTGTATGCCTTTCGCAAGCGGTCCTTGCTTACTGGTAGCTTAATAGGCAAGTGAGCGCGCGGGTTGATCAATCAATGGTATATACAAGCCAAGTCTTATTGGTTAATATTTGATATTTCCAGCCGGGCTTGTAGTGTCATTAATATTCATGGTAACTCAGCCAATCAGCGCATTCAGTCGCTCGACCAGAGAAGCTTATTAACCAACCAATGAGAAGAAGCACGGATGACGGCATTTTTTTGTTCACTTTTTTCTTTCCTCAAAATATTATTTAAAAGTACGAAAATGTACTAATAGGAAAAATATATACACGCGTGTGTAAATAGACGTATTTATATATAGTTTTAAATGTCCACTGAGCAACATCCACTTCTGATGTATCGTTTTATTTCACTTTTACAATGCCAAACGTATCCATCACATCAAGAAGAAGTGTTTATTTCATTGACATTTCTGTAATACCACCAATGAGAAAAATATTTTTAATGAAAATTTACGGGAAAATGATAGAATGTTATTCTCCAGTATAATTAGAAATCAACCGCTAATTTGAAAATAAAATGAATATTACATGTTGTACATATGTGAACTGTCAAATATTTAGTGTTGGTGTTTCTTAAATTACAAAATAGATTTTCATCGAAGTATATGTAAAAGTATTTAAATTAATGTTTTTCTTATTTGTTGTCACAAATTGTTAACATCTAATTTTAATATTTAGTGAATTTCTTTTACTGTGTTATAAAATATTAAACATAATATAATTTATGATTTACATATCTATAATTGTAAATGTGCTTCCTCTTGAAGTAGCAATATAAAAGAAATAGTTCGAGATAACAGAAAAACGCTTTTTGTTTTCTTCTGAGGAAAACTTTCAAATTTTCCTATTCTAGTTATAAACAGTTTTCAGTTATCCTTCATTTGTTGAAAGCTACAAATTTTATGGAAGTCACTAATTGTATTTTCCATCATATGAAATTTGTAAGGTGTTAAATATTCTTATATTTATTTATTGATTTAAGATTCTAATTCTCTTCAAAAGTTTTCTGGAAATAAAATGAGTATTTATTTTGTATCTACAATGAAAAACATTAATATAACATTTGTTACACCCCACAAATGTTGAATTAAAATTTGCTTCTCAAAATTAAGGGATTAAGATTTTCTTATTACATGGATTTTTAAAAAATTAACATCCAGAATAAGTTAGTTGATATTTAGAGTCATTATGTCCTAAAAACTTCATGCCAGTTTATAGATGAATTATCATTTTAAATATATAAAACAAATATTTTGATTGTATAATTTCTCTTAGTGTGCCAGACTAACCATTGATCTTTTCTATATATTTTGAAGACTAATGATATAAACTTTTCTTAATGGAACTTAAAGGAATAAGAATAATTGCTTGGATTTAGTGTTACAAGGCTGTTAAAATGATTATAAGTATCCTAAGCAAATTTTTATAATCTTTTATTATTGGGTTCACTTGCCTGGAATTTGTTTTGGGTTTTTTTGAGGTGGGGGTCTCATTTCACAAATAACATTGTACAAAGTCTAAACTTGCTGTTTAAAATAAACATTCAAGTTTGACTTCTGAAATTCTTTAAATCTAAACAAAGTTACAAATAAATAGATTTTTAAAAAAAAGGAAGGTTACCCTATTTGTTGCATTTCCAACTCAACAGCACCAATATCTTAAACATTCATGCTTAAACAGAAGATAATGAAAGGGCACAAAGCATCATCAGCATGATGATTGACATTTTCCAAACTGTCTCCTTTCCTTCTTTTACATCATTAGGTTGTAATGAAATTATATACTTTTGTCTTACTAAATCTAAAACCTATTACTGCCTGTTTTTCATTTTCTTCATGGACCTATATCTTGCATTTCTCCAAAGCAACAGCGAAAGTTCAATAGGAAAAACAATAAACTTTGTTTCAATATTCATTGCTCATAGGTGGTGTATGTGAATTAGTTGCATTCCTTTGTGATACTGGCCCCTAAAAAATTAATTGGCTAATAATAGTTTCAAATTTTGGCACAAGGCCACTAATTTCGGGGGAGTAATTTCGACCACAGTATTCAACTGGTATTTATTTTATCAATTCTGAAAGTATGAAAGGCAAGGTCGACCAATTTGCTAATAATGAAAATTGTTTTAAGGGCAAAGTTTCAAAATAATAAAGGGGGGAAAACTCCTTACTGCTCCCCAATTCTCAGTAATCTATTATTTTACGGTTATGATGATAGTGATGGATTGCCATTTATGTACGTACAAATTGGGGCCTTTTATAGTATCATATTAAAGAATTTGGAAATATTTTAAAGTAACATTGTTCACGAAAGGTACAATAGATTTATGGAGCAGTAATTAGGTGCATTTTGCCAATAAAAATATTTTAGTATGCAGAATGCATTTTAAAAATTACAACACCATATCTTCAGTAGTAATGTATTGCATTATTTCATTCAGAAGTTTAGAAGAAAGGTCAAACATTTGGTTTTTCCCTTTCTTCAAAGATATGAATCTTTATTGTCTTATGTTCTACTCTTTATTCAAAAGATATAACCGTTCTAATTTCTACTTATGCCCTTGGTGACAAAATTAGAGGAATGATTTTTTTTAAATACAACATAAAGCAAGCAATTGAAAAATAATAAAATATTTCTTAAAATAAAAACAAAAGTTAATTTTCTATCAAATGTCTTCAGAATTTTTCATCATCATTTCGAAAATTTCACCGAAGAACATTGCTCAACTTGGTAAAATATGACACCTGGGCCAGATAGGCCAAGGGATGAAAGTTATACAGGCTCAAGGCAGAAATCAAAGTGAAGATTGATAAGGAAAACTCTGTTTTCCAGATATGACTAAAATACATCAGTGTGCAAAGAAATACATCTCAAACTGCTGAAGAATATAAGGATTTACAAAGAAAATTTGAGATTTATTGGGTACAGCAGTAGAGTCTTTTATTATGCAACAGATATTGCTGAATAAGAGTAGTTAACTCTGAAAAAGTAACAATTTAAAAGTAAAACATATACATAAATGTATGTAAACAGATCTATATTAACATATAATTTTAAATATCCACTGAACAACAGTAGGTTGTTACAGAAATACTCAAAGAGTGAAAAGAATTGTTGAATGATAAATAATAAGACAATTTGACCAATAGTGACTACTGAAAATCTAGGTACTAACTGCTGATTAGATTGCATCACTATATATATATATGTAAACACAGAGTTGTATACTTAAAATATGAGACGTCAATAATACATTGTTTAAAAAAAAGTGAGACACTGCTCCTTAAAGATTGTGTATTTTTTTATCATGGATGATAATGAAGTGCTTGAAAATTTATGCAAATATCCAGATTTGCTAAACCAACAAACTTGAAATATTGAAAGATTTGAAGCAGAGAGTCCTTTCATTTGTCTTTGTGGTGTTGTTGTTTTTTTTAGGCTTATATAATTTGGCTGTGTGGTAAGAAGCTTGCTTCCCAACCACATGATTCCAGGTTCAGTCCCACTGCATGACACCTTGGGCAAGTGTCTTCTTTAGCCTTGGGCCGACCAAGGTCTTGTGAGTGGATTTGGCAGATGGAAACAAAGAAGCCCGTCATATGTATGTATTTGTGTTTGTCCCCTCCACCATCGCTTGACAACCGATGTTGGTGTGCTCACACCCCTGTAACATAGCAGTTTGGCAAAAGAAACCAATAGAATAAGTACTAGGTTTACAAAGAATGAGTCCTTCGAGTTAAAGGTGGTGCTCCAGCATGGCTACAGTCAAAATGACTGAAACAAGTAAGAGAACTATATACAACTTAACTACTACTGTAATATATCTATTTTCCAGCTAGTTAACCTAAAACAGATAGAGTTATGTGCCTTGCCTTCAGGCACAATAGTAGCTAAATGTGAAAATTAATGACTACACTATAAGTAACCAAAGACTCACCTCATTTATTGTGTCTGTTTCAAATTATGAACATACATTGTGTTATATGACTCTGGGGTGGAGCCAGAGTGTTGGACTCTTGATTATGCACAGTTAATTCAAAAATTTACTATCAGAACCAATGTGTTGTACCCCTAACAAAATTACTTGCCATTATAGGTTTTCTAGTTTCACTTCACAAATGTGTTTTGCAGTAGGAACAGCATCTAACTATGAAAATAATTACTTCAATGATTAAATAATTCTACCCATGAAAAGATGATGTAAAAGACCATACATTGTGAGAAAGTGGAAAGGATGCTAACGAGTATCATGGGTTCATATATATTGTTGGTGTGACTTTAGATAGTATGTACATACTTTGCAGCCTAGCTGATTCTAAATAAATTACAATGCTTTTTCATACCTACATTACAATAGTAAAGCCTCAAAATGTATTCTAGCATCTGGACATCTGAAGAATTCCTTATGAAAATGACTACATTACTATTGTAATGTACCATATTCACACGTTTATATCAACAATTGATCAACCTGAAGTGACTTACAAACACTCTTCAAATATAAAGGTAAGTATATTAATGATTTCAGAGAAATGAAAGTTTGAGATAATTTTGTCTTAGCCTGATTCAAGTATTCATCAAAGTCCAGTATTTCTGTAATCAGCAGCTGTTAAAATTTCACATGAAATTCAAAGATCCTGTTGGGTTTTTTTTTAAAGAATTCAATAATTAATTTGAATATAACCTTTAATTGTCCTGGTTTCATAAAAAAAAAAAAAAACAATTTCTTGTGTTACTGTCCTTGAAGAAACTGGTCATATTTCTTGCTGCTGTGGAATTTGGTATTGATTGGAATAGAAGTAAGAAAAGTTAGATGGTGAGCAACTGATATTTGCATGAAGTTGTCTTGCCTATTTCTTTTAGCCTGTGCATAAAATAACGAATGCTAAACGATAAGAAGAACATGAAGACAATTGAACAGAAGAATAAGCTGGATAAATATATTGATAAAACAAATATAATTATCATAGTCCTGATTTCTTTCCCTTTTATTTTATTGATTGATAGATAAGAACCATCTCATTTTTCAGTATTTGTAATTCATACACGGTATAAAGAAGTATTAGTGACCTCCCTTTAAACCCTCCGTTTCGTTATCTTTATTATTATTAACCTATTATTGCTTTTCAAAATATATCCATCTCATTTTCTATATATATACCTTATATTAGGTTGCTGCATCACAGCTTCTCTATGTTCTCATTCTTTTTGCTTTTACCATTCCGTTTTATCTATATTATCATATCTTTTACTTAATGAATTTTAAAAGATTTAGAGTAAAATTATATTTAATCATTTCTAAAATGTTACTAAACATACTTTACAACAGACTTGTTTTATACTAATAAAATTGTTACAGAAAGTACTTCTACATTTATGATAGGGATAAACCAGTGGTCTTCAATCACATGTCACAAAGGGTATCTTGTTGCACCATGGATTTTTCAAAATATTTTACTTTAGAAAATGCATACTAAATTGTTCAGCAAGTTGAAAAACAAGTTATTGATAATTTTGTTAACACAAGTGTAATAAATAAATAAAACAAGCATTACTTTTTTTATATAAATTTTTACTTAAACGTTTTATTAAAAAATTTCTTCTTTGCAACTTTCCATGCAAAGTGCACCAAGTAATTTCTATTTAATCTCCAGTGCATCACAAAGTATATATATAAAAATAGTAAGTGAAATTATACACCTTAGTTATTAATTACTTTAAAATAATTAATTTTATTTGAAACTTAATGATTAAAATCTTTTTTCATTTAATATTAATTTCATTCATAGGCACAACACAGCATATTTATAGAGGATGAGTGTTTATATCTTCATTAAGAAAATTAGCAACATAAATTAAACTGCTACAGTGAGGAATTTAAATCAAATTACAAGATTCAGCTCACCAAGGGTTTGCCTCTACATTATAGCACATATAGCTCAAGGATTCATTATCAAACAATTTATTTTTCTCTCCTCAAGCAGATAGTGGATAGAAACCTGTGAAAGCAAAAAAAGAAAATTGTCTAGTTGGAGTAAACTTTTTAAATTCAAATTTTAGTTAACAAATCCACTACAATATTGATTAAACATAATTCATTTTTTATGATCCCATGTTTTGACCAATATCAACTATAAAAATTCTTACATGTTGAGCCAACAAGAGAACCCTTAAGTGGTTACATGCTGTTATTTAAAAGAGGTAGGAAGGACTTGATAAATAACAAAGTCTCAGACAATACCTGACAACAAAAAAAAACAGGATGTTTAAGACTGAAATACTTTTGATTATAGGGTTAAAAAACTCTTCTACGACGTTCACTATCCAGAAAATGTAGATTATTACAAATTATCTATATTTTCTGTGGTTCACAAAAATACAAGTTATCATCCTGCATGTCTGTTGTATTAAGAAGACTTGTCAGTTGAAGGAGATTTCTCGCTACAGATGCTTTTGTACCTTATTTATCCCATAAAGATTATTTTCTGCTAAAGGCCAAGTGAATTGTAGTTTATCCTAGCCTTCACAGCATCAAGTACTTCAGATACATAACTCTCTCAAGACAGGAATACCAGTTTAAATCATATATTTACTTATAGAAGTATTTGAACTGGCATTACATCAGCTTTCATTAATGATGCATTACACTTCCTATAGCATTAATATTTGCAGTTAGGTGAATTGAACCATTGATATTTAAAACAATGTAAACAAGAAAATACAAATTGTAAATACTTTTGAAGTGTAACCAGTCATTTTAATTTAACCAACTGCATAACCCTAGGCATTAAAGAAACTTTATTTTTTCTCAAAGACTAAGAAATGTCTTAGATTTGAGCAATTTTTGGCATTTATAAAACTGAATTAGCTAATTTGAAGTTTTATGAGGGGATGCTGAAAAGTTCCTGGCTTCAAGGGTATCTTGAAAGACCTGGTTGTTCTTTTACAGGGTTTAGAAAAACTGAAGGACTGCTGCAATAAGTGTGTGAATCTGAGAGAATATGTTGAATAAAATCATAATTAACTGATCCTCCTATATTTTCTTTTACCCAAAATAGGAACTTTTCAGCACCACGTCACATTGTGATATATTTGATGATGCCTGTTTTTGAATACTGGAATTCAGGAAAAATCTGTTATACTACTGGCTTATTAATCAAAGTTATACATGTGATGGTGCATGGCTCAGTGGTTAGTGTCGAGCTTACAATCGTGAGGCTGTGAGTTCAATTCCTGGACCGGGCTGTGGGTTGTGTTCTTGAGCAAGACACTTTCTTTCACGTTGCTCCAGTTAACTCAGCTGTAGAAATGAGTTGCGACATCACTGGTGCCAAGCTATATCGGCCTTTGCCTTTCCCTTGGATAACATCAGTGGTGTAGAGAGGGGAGGCTGGTAGGCATGAGAGACTGCTGGCCTTCCACAAACAACCTTGCCTGGACTTGTGCCTTAGAGGGTAACTTTCTAGGTGCAATCCCATGGTCATTCATGACCAAAGGGGGTCTCCAACATGTCTTACAAGTGACTGATCTGATACTTGTGTTGAGATTGAACAACATATAAGAGTCAATTAATAACACAAAGCTACTAAATTCACTTTAAATTTATTTCAAGACATGTTAAGTTCTACTGTGGCACTTGACAGTGAACAGGTCACAGCTGTGTGACTAAAATTTTGACCTCATGAAATAGATCAAAATTTAACAGTAAGTTTAATTTGTATGTTATTATATGGCTCTCCCGTATAATAACCTTATCTTTAACATTACTAAATTTAAGTCTTTCTTCCTGAATTTACAACCACTTTCTTTCAAATTTAAAGTTTCATCCAGCTGCATTTTTCAAAATATTTTCATCTACTGCTAACACACTTTAAACCCTATACAGAACAATATACACAGATCTTTTTTCAGAGATGGCTCACTCTAAAATTCTCTTTGCACTCATATATTTTCTTTACAAAGCTCTTGACTTTCCTAATTTGACACTGCATTTCCAAACTATAAGCAAAGCTTATATTAAATACATTCATATGCTGTTCTATGCATTCAGTGCAGATATCAATTTGAGGATACATCTTTCAGTGTGCTATTTTCAACCACTCCTGCATAAATACTAGTTACATAGTGCCACTGTTTGTCAGAAAGTACAGATGAAAAAAATTTCCCATAGATTTCTCATGCTTCCAGATTCAATAGGAGCTTAAACTCTTGGATAATTTCATACTATTGTAATCCCACATCCTCTTCTTGCCCAATTAGCACAGGATTTTGAGAGGCCTACTTAGAGCCACTACCCACAACTGGGTTTCTTATATGAATCAACATAATGATTACTGGCAACTCACGATATATATTATCTTCTTCAGCTTCTTCATAAACAAACAATAAAAACATATGAAATGCCAATTTGAGAAAATTCTACACATCTCTACAGAAAAAAAGACCTCTACTAACCTGCAAGCAACATTTTATTATTTTCTGAGGAAATACAATTCTCTTATGTATGTGTTATCTATTTCTGCAATGCAAGCAAATCTATATTTCAGCTTTACTCAAAACAATAATGTCTGTACATATATAGAAGTAACTCCATCACCAATCACTTCTCTTACATGAATATAAGCAATAAAGATTTTCAATGACTCAAAGTTACTCTTCTTTGCATCTCTAATTTCAACCACTCTCCCAATTTTTCTAATCACCATCTACTTTCTGACTGTCTCACATTTTGTCATGAAGACATCTGCCTCATTTCACTTGTTTCTTAATGTCATCATCCTAAGATGCATACAATTTCTTTTGGTTCTCTTGTATGTCCTACAATGCTCATATCAGCACAAAATATAAATTATTTGCTACCCTGACCTCCTCTGCATGTTAGTATCTACTGCACAACAGTCAAAGCCCCATAAACTCCTCTGATACTTCAAGTCAACTGAAGTGTTCAAATTCTGATAAATTCTTCACCAAATACTACTGACAGAAAATTTGCCTCATCCCAAAACCCTCTTCGTACTTACATCACCCCACATCCTTTATCCAGCCATAAAATATTTAAATAATTCACTTAGAACTATGCAATTTTTTCTACATCACCTAGAGAAATTACCCATCACAAAACCAACAGGACAATCATCAGAAAATCAAGGGATGATTATATATACCACACAACCTTCAAATTATATCTACCAAATTGCAGCAGAGTTTTATGATCCCTTACCAAGTAGTTTTCCATCAATTTTTCAGAATCCTCATTATCTACTATTTTTCAACCAGGTCAGTTGTATAAGTAGCTTTTAATAAAGTCACCATATCTGCAACCTGTTTTACTTCCAATTCTATGCTGCACAGACAGTAAACCCGATTCTAAACTTTGATTCACCTGCCCATCTGTCTCACCACTAAGTATTCAACTGGTCTGGATAGTGCTTTCTATTATTCTAAAACATTATTACTATTTTTTAACAAACTCTTTAATCTTTCTCTATCTACAATGATCTATTCTGATCTATCAAAATACAACACAATGTATCCCATTCCCAAGAAGTGCAATCCCTTTGACCATGCCAGCTATCAACCTATTGCTGCTGTCACTTCCAACTTATCAACAGTCTTAAACAACGATCTTGGATGTCTCTCCCACCTCAGTGGCTACAAACATGATTTCCTTAAACCAAAGCTACCGAAGTCTTTCTCTTCTTTGACCTGCACTGGTGAGATATCACTCTTTGAAACTTCAATTGTTTCTTTTCATTTGGCATCAACCAGTCTTTCAACTTTGCTTGGCATGAAAACTTTTTAATAAGTTTTTCAACTAAGAGTTTCATATATGCCCTATTTCCTCAACCAGATTTTTCAGATGTACCATCTACCTAACAGAGCTCTCGCCACCCTAAACTATCATCTCTAGTTTACTCTAGCATTTGGTTTTACCACCATACTTCCTTTTCTGCATTAATGACCATTTTGATGTTTAACAACACACCATCTTCCCCTATGCATTTGACATCACTCTTTCTAAACTTCTTCACACAAGCATCATCTATACATAATCTGTAATTTATGCTAGTTTTACACTTCTTCCATGAACTTGAAAACATCTTCCAACAGGAACATGACAACAAAGAGCCAAGAATCAATTGTTACACATATCAAGGCAACAGTTATGAACCCCATCTCCTTACACATGAGTAGAAACAATTTATATTCACTAAAAGTGTCAGGACTCATAATCTCTTATGTTGACCGCATAGCATTTCTGATATTGCATCCCAAAACTAGGCTTTATGCTCCAGTTTGTATTCCTTAAAGACTCAACATAATTCTAATGAGACCCATATTGGGATATTTCATATGCACATGGGACAATGCTGGTGTTATTCACACAAAAATTCTAGATTGCATGCATTCAAAAGAAGTCTATTTAATTGATTGGTATTCACCACTATCTCTCAAATTGTATTTTCTCACCATCTCTTCTACAACTACTACTATGGCCTTTGCTTTCAGAAGTAACAAGCTGCCAAGCCTTTTATCCTGGCTACCAAAGACAATCCTTTCTCCTGCTCTCATTACCTTTACAGCATTATTCTCCACCATCCTCTGATGTATCCTGAACTAAATAGTTTGCCCATTTATTCCTAACTAATAAATTGCAGCTTTTTAAAACTCATTCTCCATCTATGTTTTTTCCTCAGACATCAATCAGCAAATTTTCCAAATGAATATCAACTGCATCAATTGTATGTCTAAGAGGGCCTACAATGTTAATGAGATCTATCTGACTTCCACTAACTAACTAATAGAAAAGCAAAGTTAATCTACCTACAGTTTATGATTCCTTTCATATGTATCATTTAAGGTCAAGATATCATAGTATGAAGATAAGTTTTCATAGAGGTAAATCTGAAACTTCATTTCTTTTATGCCTCACCATTAGGAAAGACATATTTGTCAGAAAGACTATTAAGACCATGGATCATTATTAAACATCAGGCCAGTTAGAGAGAAGAGACAGCTTGTTTGTGAACTAGAGAATGGAGAATGCCTGTGAGTGATTAATGCCAATCAGTCAGGTAAACTTTTCTGGATGCAAAGTATGCTTGCTTCATTTCTTTTGTAATGTTTGTAAATTCTGTGCATAAAAGGTTCATTGTCTCACTACCAAGCAGCATCACACTTCAAACACAAGTACTATACAATCCACTCTTCACTCTGAAAGAGAAACCTTTTGCTACCAACATGGGTAATATCTTTCTGAACTTTCTCCATGCCATTCTTTTACTATTACACTTTTGAAGCACTCACTTTCACTGCTATTTAGGTTACCTAGGTAAAGAAAACTATCAACTATTTATAATGAGCTTTCTGAGTATTCAAAGGAATTTATTTTTCTTGTATTCTTACTACTAATTACTCCTGTGAATCTTCCACATACACAATCTAACTTCATTATCACCAGCCTGTGATCATACGACACCTCTTGCACATCATATGGAATTTCTACCTCTTTCTTTGCTACTTATTGAACACAATGATTACTCTGATAGCAATTAGAGCCTGATTTCTTCTTGATTTACTAAAACTTAGTCATTGCTAAGTTTATTTTGAGGTCTCTTAATTCTAGGTTTTGCTTTTATGTATGGAATTTCTTCTCTAAATCTTCAGATTCAGTTATAAGAATCAGGTCATCAACATAGTGGAGTTCCCACGAAAAACTAATCTTAAACTCCTCTGTTATGGCCAAGGTTATGAAACCCTATCACATCCTTAATTCTTGTTGAAGTCATTGTTGACTCACCTTGCTGACTGTATTTCTGTACATGGCTTGTACAACCCTCACAAGCCATTCATCTGTCTTAGTTTCCTTAATGACCACCAAATAACAGAGTGTGGAACTTTGTAGAAACCCTTCATGTCACTAGATATAGTGGCTTGTATCTAAGTACTTCTTCAGTTGTATCTCTAAGAAGATGACATCAATTACTCCTGCCTCAAAGCTGAACTGCATGACATCAAGGTGAATTATCTTCCAAATTAATTGTGTTCCAATTCTTTCCATAACTTTCATAACCTGGTCCAACAATCTGATATCTATGGAATCACCTCTCTCTGGAGCACTTCTTTTGCCCTTGTAACATTTGACAATGATACTGATACACCAATCACTGGATATGACATTCTCCTGAT
The DNA here is from genome assembly GCF_006345805.1 of Octopus sinensis. Lineage (NCBI taxonomy): Eukaryota > Metazoa > Mollusca > Cephalopoda > Octopoda > Octopodidae > Octopus > Octopus sinensis. Next base: position 22,187,413 of record NC_043011.1, on the reverse strand, counting down.
TAGTTATATGAGTTACTACCATATTGGCAATGTGAATAACAAGCATGTACCCTACTTCACCAGGTATTATAAGCATCTAAGTTACTATTCCTCCTGGACCAATTACCTTCCTTGTATTTGTGTCCTTGTCAATACTTGCTATGGAACCTTCCTTCCCCAATATATAGATATATAGCCATTATGTATGCACTTAATTTAAGTCAGTGAATAGTTAGATTAAGTCATGGAGAATTAAACATTGAAGAGCTGATGAGCATCACCTAAAACATATTCTGACCTGAAAACAGTATGTGAAATATCAATTCAGTAATTCATTGTTATCTTCTGTTTTATTTCATCAATAGAGACTATGTATAAGAGTAAAATATTGAATCCAAAGAAGGTCTGAAACCACTACTGTTACAACATATTATCAGTAAGCTTTATTGATACATACTAGAATGATTGACTAACAACTCACAACTAACTTATAACCAAAATTTATCCAAAAGCTCTCAAGATTAGTTTTGCTCTTGTTCTGAAGTATAAGCAAAAGTCTTAAAATAATCACTAATATTTTCTATAACATTTTTGTTTAAATTATTTCTGACATCTGAGAAAATCTTTTCAGAGCTTTTAACACGACTAAAGCACTCTATTTTCAGTCATTTTAATTTGTATTATCCAGTAACTACTTTAATCAACGGTCTTGGCTTATACATTACAGTTTATGGTTTTTATGAATTTCTTCTAAAACTAGAAAAATGCCAATGAGATGGACAATGTTAAGTAAACTTTTCTAACACAAAATAACTGAGGTATCATATTGACACAATGTCACAAACTTACAGAGAAATAAAAGACAAAATTAACTCCAGCAGGATTTGAACCCATAACCTGATGCACTGAAACTAGAGAAAGCAGTTTTGTTTGAGATACAACTATTTTTACTACTCTATGAATTTTTTTGATAGTTTTTTTTTTTTTATCATTCTAAGTTACAATAGCAAGATTTTAATTTTAATTAAAAATTGTCATCAAACTGGATACCATAAAATATTTTCTTTGGCTTTACACTTTGGTCCTGATTTCATGAATTTCTGGCAATTTATTATACAGAAACACAGAGGTTAGGGAATGTATGAAGTGTTAACTAATTCCAAGCTCATTATAGAATTCAGTTACATGAAAAGCCTTCAACTTGGAATCAAAATCAAATTAGAAACTTGATTATTTTCAGCTTACCTTTAAGGTTTTTGCTATCCACATAAAAGGACCCTAAAAATTAATGACCTTCCACAGTATTATTTGTTGGTGTTTTTTAACAAAATAAGTCCTTAAGATGAAAAAATATATTACACTCTTGAGATGTTAACATGCTAAATCTCATTAAATCAATACATTTTTTTTGCTGCCATTTAGCTGGAAAAAGAAGTATCATTAAGATACCTTTAAACATAAGTGTCATGGCAACGTAACTAAAGAGCTTTAATGAGATGTAACTTTGAATTAACCAACCTGCCTGAGACCACCTCTGGTGCTATGATACCAGCTTCCTGTTTTAAATTAAGTGATCTAAATTAAAGTCATTCATTACAATTTCCTGTTAATTTATGTTCCAAAGTGCAGATTATTAACAACAAAATTACTTGAAATGAAAGTGGTGCATTTCAACAGAAAGATATTAACAAAAGGGTTAATTTTACAACCATACATTTCTTAAGTCATCTTTTTCCTTATGTGGAATGAATGAATCTTACAACAAAACCTGTTTGCAATAAAGCTAATGTGATTAAAACTTGAATATATATATATATAGTAGAGATATGTTACAAAAAGAAAATATAAAATACACGTGGAAATGTAAGGGTAAAATATGAAAAATCAACGAAAATGCACATTGTAAATGAAAAAAGGCTTTTTATGACAGGTAAAGACAAATATATACATTTAGATTGACTGAGGTAGTAATAAAAGTCATTATTATGAGATGATTATAAAGTCAGAAAACAAAGCGTACCGTGATTTCCGCAAAGCTATTCATCGCTTTTTATATATATATACTTTTGAATTTCTCATTCAAATTTTGATGAGTAAATCTTATTCTGAACAACATTAAACCAGTTTAGTTTCGTTTGCCTAGATTATATAGTTACTTAGATATTTACATCTCAAATGATATCAAAAGATCAAGATTTAAAGATTTTCTACAAGAGAAATTTTAATCTTGAGAGCTTTTAGATAATTTTTGGTTCTAAGTTAATTTTGAGTTGTAAGATAGTCATGCTATCTTAAATAGTCTAAGATACCCAATAGGGCTTAATGATAATATGCTGTGACGGTAGTTGTCTCAATCCTTGTTTGAATCCAATATTTTACTCTATACATATTTCACATGCTGTTTTCAGGTCAGAATACGTTTTAGGTGATGCTCATCAGCTCTTCAATGTTTAATTTTCCATGATTTAATCTAACTATTCACTAGCTTAAATTAATTGCAATCATAATCCTTAAAATTTCTAGAATACTAATAAACTAAATTCTAAAATATGTTTTTAACACTTATACTTTTTTTTTTTAAGATTCTAGTTCTATGATAAAAGTTGATATAAATTGTATTAAGCTGAACCTAAGCTCCTCAAATGATATCAAACTTTTTGAAACACACCCTATTTACCTGAAAGGAAACATTTTATTCATAATCTGTAATATAAAGATCAGTGATCTCTAAAACTATAATCCAATAATATCTGTAGTAGCAACAACTAACAATTCAAAATATTAGTTACAATGATTAATAATTAATAAAGCATAAAAATAAATCAAGTACTCTAAGCTCAAAAATGTCCTTAAAGATCTTATTTTATGTGTAATTATTATCTTTTATCTTTTGCTTGTTTCAGTTTGTGGCCATTCTAGAGCACCACCTTGAAAAAGTTTTAGTTGAATGAATTGACTACAATACTTTTTTTTTTTAAAGCCTGGTACGTATTCTATTGGTTCTCTTTGCTGAACCACTAAAATACTGCGTAAACACACCAATTGTTAAGCAGTAGTGGGGGACAAAGACACATACACACACACACATATATATTTGATGGGCTTCTTTCAGTTTCCATCTACCAAATCCACTCACAAGACTGGTTAGCTCAAGTGAGGCTGAACCTAGAACCATGTGGTTGGGAAGTAAGCTTCTTACCACACAGTTACACCTGTGCCTAAAAGTCAAGTTATCTTTGATAGGATTTGAACTCATTTTGCAGAGTACCAGAATGAATATCACATGGCATTCTATCTAAAGCACTAATGACTCTGCCAACTTACTCAAATTTGTCATTATCACCTCCAGTCATCAATTATCAGTTACTTATATATTGTTAATTACAATTCATGAATGAAGATGCCAAAATCTTGTAAACCTAAAGAGCCTTTTTCCTTTAGTTACTGCACAATATTTTAGGTTTCAGATGTTATAATTAGGTTTAGCTTAATACAATTGATATCAACTTTTATGATAGAACAAGGATCCTAAAAAAATTATAAATGTTAAATCGATATTTTAGAATTTAGTTTATTAGTATTCTAGAAATTTTAAGAACAAGTATTTTTTCCTTTCAAATTGATAAAATTTCTCTTGCAGAAAATCTTTAAATCCTGGCCTGTTGTATGCAATACCTCAATTTTTCCACTTCTATTGTTATTGCATTGGCTGACAAATGTCAACTGTATCTCATCTCTATTCATACTAGAACAGGGTTGATATGGAGACTAAACAACAAATTTAACAAACATTATCCTGAACACTGAAGATTTTGTACAACACACATAAAATTCATAATTTTAACATTTAGGTCAAACCAAAGTCATTATAAGATAATATTATTGATACGTTTCTTGCTTAGAAATGAATACCATCATCACCTAAAACAAGGATATCAGCCATCATTCCTTCCATTTCTATAAATAAATCATTGAACAACTTAATCTTTCAAATGGGCTGTTCTTATTTATTTATTAGCATAGTACCCATCAAAAATGACTGAGCTTATTACTTCTGATTTCTTTAAATAACTTTTTTTGCAAGTCTTGCTGCATTTTCTTCTGTTTTGTTTGTCTTTCATCAGTTGTTCTCATTCTCTTTACTTCAAATCTTCACATACAGCCTTTTCTTCTCTTCTATATACTACTTTCTTCTTTCGTTCAAATTTTCCTCCATCTCTTCCTTCTATTCTCAACGCTTACACAGACACATTTTGATAGTATACACATATCCCTCCCCTCTCTCTGGTCTAAAAGAACAACACTAACCCCCAATACCATCATTTTATGCAAGCAAATGCTCTTCAGTGTCATTTTTGTCAAAAGATGTGTATATCTTCTGGAGACTTCTAAACATGCACAAAAAGTACAATGAAATAACAGTTTCAGAACTGAGACACATTTGCAATATTTGTGGAAAGTTTTTTTTAAGAGAGTTTCCGGGCTCAAAAGTCAAATCTTTTCTCGCTTAAGAAGTTAATGCTATATTTGTGCTTGAAGTGGTCAAGCTTTGTTTCAGAGCAGACTGCCTTCATATATATATATATATATATATATATATATATATATAATTTTAATCCAAACGGGAAAACAAAAATACAACAACAGTGGAACAATTACAGTATTATTATTAATAGGCGCTCAGGAAATATGGAAGCAGGAAGGTATGACGTTTCGAGCGGAGCTCTTCGTCGGAAACATAAAGAAGGAAGAGAGAGGAAAGAAAGATCCCAAAGCGGGCAACAGGAGATGGAGAAAAAAACGACTGGTGTTTACGAAGTACACATGGTGAAAGGCGGAAGTTTACGATAACAAGAGCAAAGTAGGTTTTTAAAGCCAAAAGAGTGGAGACAGGGTTGGTAACGCAACAGATGTGTGTGTATGTGTGCGTGTGTATGTGTATGTGAGGCAAGATAAAAAAACAAAAAATATATGTGTGTTAGTGTGTGCGTCTGTGTGTAGGCGTGTGAGGTAGGGCGAGACAGTAGTAGGCATAGCAGACAGTGGTCAGTAGTAAGAAAATGAAGGAAGGAGGAAGGGAGGGAGGGGAAGGGGTGGGGGCGTATGTAGCGTGCCAGCGTGTGTTGAGTAGTAGTGTGTGTGTGTGTCCAGTGTCGTGGTAGTATTAATGGCGAGTAGATTTGAATGTGTGTAAGAGTAATGTATATATTTAAGTAATGTGTGGGTGTGTGTAACAAAAAAAAGGGGGGGGTTAAGGAAAAAGGACTCCAGCTGAGGGGAAGATGGAAGAGTGGTCCCGCGGAGACGGGCGTGGGAGAACCCAACGACAGGCGACGGTCCCAGGAACGAGCGGGAGGTCTCGTCGGGTCCAAGAGCGAGGTGCATGCAGCGCGTATGCAAGCGCGCGCCTGTGAGTATGCGCGTAAGTATGTATGTGTGTGGATGTGTGAGTGTGTCTGTGTGTATATATATATATACACATTCAACACTTCTAAAAACAAAAGAAGTTTGTTGATGCAGATTTTCTATGATTAGATGCCCTTCTTGTCACAGGTCCTTGCCTGTTTCCCAGTTAAGTAATATTTCTCCATGGCCAAACATGCTTTCATAGAAAATTGGAAATGAAGAACACTGCTTGCATGACAGTGACACTCATTTACAACTATCACATGATGTCAAGACAAGGAAGCAGCAACACAGACACACACACACAACAAGCTTCTTTCAGTTTCCATTTACCAATCCATTTGCAAGGCTTTGGTAAGGCTAGGGCTATAGTAGAAGACACTTGCCCAATGTGCCATGCTGTGGGACAACCCGAAACCATATGGTTGGGGTGCAAAATTCTTAACTACACAGCCACGCATGCACTTGTTAATAAATCAATTACAAAACAATAATCTACATTATATATATATATGGGTGCTTTTTATGTGCCACCGACACAGGAGCCAGACGAGGCTGGCAAACAGCCAAACACCATCCGAGCGTGGCCATTCGCCAGCCTCGTCTGGCACCTGTGTCAGTGGCACATAAAAAGCACCCACTACACTCACGGAGTGGTTGGCGTTAGGAAGGGCATCCAGCTGTAGAAACACTGACTGGCCTGGTGCAGCCTTCTGGCTTCCCAGACCCCAGTTGAACCGTCCAACCCATGCTAGCATGGAAAGCGGACGTTAAACGATGATGATGATGATATATATATATATATTAGTGCTATTTAACAAGTCAACATCATTATATCCTATTAAATTAAATTAACTGACAACAATGTACTGATCAAATTCATGTATCACCAATCCAACTCAAACTTTTAATCTTAATCTTCATCAGCATATTGTTGTACATCAAATCCAAAAGTGGTTTTCTTATGTTACAAAACAAGTTAACACAAATTCATTGCTTTTTCCATTCATGTTGTCATTATGATGTAAAACTGGTATGGTTGATTTGGCTACAACATATATCACCACACTGTACAGTGAAAATTAATATAAAACCAACAACAAACAGTACTCTAAAAATATCACTGAAAAATGTTGTTGTTGTATAGTGTTGTTGCATACAGAAATATAAAGCTTTCCAAAGTAAGACCATTCCAACTAACTAGCAGAGATTTATTTGCTCACCAACACATTACAACTACAAATTCAGATACAATGGTTCTCCTCTCAGCTTCCTCACTCAATTACCACTATGACTTCAGCTCTCTGACCTAGCTAGCAAAAGTAACCACTCTACCCAGACTTAGCAAACACACCAATCTGTCCTACTCTCATCCCACTTCCCAGATCCTTTACTAAACAGTTTTTTCCCTAATAATTCCTTTCAAAAACTGCATCACTCTGGAATTTATTCCCGGACTCTATTTTTCTTGCAGAAGTCAACTTACAGGCATCCAAACGGAACATCAACAGCATCAATTTCATCAATTGGATAGCTTATACAGTGTCCATAGTCATTCTTCAAGCTTTATATGAACTTATCATGTCCTACTTTTAGTGCAATACTTTTGTATTTCCATTTTGATACCACGTGCAACTAAGCTTTTGCTAAATAAACTTATCCTTGTGCCTAACAATCTTTTTTAATTATAAATGTGTTGTAACTATGAAGAACTAGATTAGTGGTAATTCCACATATTTCTACAGCAACACTTCATGAATAACACTTACAGTGTGATGTAAACAAAGTATAGGAACAGTAAAAGTGATATCAGATGTGTGCACTCATCCATATAGCTAACCAGTTATTGTATCGTTAATATCCCATTTCAGCTTTAGATAAGTAAGTTGAATATTGGCACAATGACAAGTAGAGCAGTGGAACAGGCTGATATCTGGAAACATAAATACATGGCTGTATAGTGAATACAAGATATTTGATACATGTGTATATCCTCTGAGAATGGCAGGAAAAAACACTTTGGGGGAAGAAGTATTGTAGTATACATTAGCAAGTTATTGTAGTACAAATGAGAATAACAACAACTAAGTATGAAAATATGCCTACCTTATACCACAAATACTTGTTGTATCTGCATAAACACCCACACCAATGTTACATTTCATCATACCTACAACTGATTAACAGGGTATGGTAACTAAATCTTACACTGAAGAAAAATATAGGAGCAGGCACAACTGTGTGGTTTAGAATAGATGCAAGAATGGCTCTGTGGCTGAGAAGTTTTCTTTACAGCCACACAGTTTCAAGCCAACCAGTGACTTAAAAGTAAGTTTGGTAAATAGAAACTAAGCTCAGTATATATCATCATCATCCTCATCATCCTTTAACGTCCATTGTCCATGTTGGCATGGGTTGAACAGTTTGATGAGAGCTGGTAAGCTGAAGTGCTACACTAGGTTCCAGTCTGATTTGGCTTGGTTTCTACAGCTGGATGCCCTTCCTAATATTAATCACTTTACAGTGAGTACTGAGTGCTTTTAACATGGCACCAACATATATATATATATATATATATATATCTGGCACGTAAAAAGCACCCACTACACTCACGGAGTGGCTGGCGTTAGGAAGGGCATCCAGCCGTAGAAACACTGCCAGATCAGACTGGGCCTGATGCAGCCTTCTGGCTTCACAGACCCCAGTTGAACCGTCCAACCCATGCTAGCATGGAAAGCAGACGCTAAATGATGATGATGATGATATATATATATATATGTTATGAACTATAACATTCTGTCATTAATTCCTTTTTATAATAGCAAAATAGTAGATAAAAATATAGATATCATATTTTGTATTGTATTGAGTACAAATATACAGCGTAGTGTTGAATGACATTGATGGATGCTGTTTTTACCTAATATAAAATAATGCATCTTAAATGTTTGGCAGCCATGATTGACAGATTAGATGGCAAGCAAAACAAAGTGTAAACAAAAGCCTTCTTTTGAATTGATTTACATTTACAATATGTATGTATGTATATATATATGAAGACACATGGCCTAGTGGTTAGGATGTTGCACTCACGATTGCTAGATCCTAGATTCAATTCCCAGACCATGTGGCATGTTGCATTCTTGAGCAAAACACTTCATTTCACATTGCTCCAATCCACTCAGTTGTAAATGGATAACTCTACAACAGACTAGCTGCCAAATGTTGGCCTGCTTGCCAAGCCGATGAGGTGGCATCATTTGAAAGCTAAAATGATGCAAAGCGCATTGTGACTAGAGATGTATAACAACATTTAACAGCTAAATGAAGATGATGATGATAGTGCACTGTTCTTTTATTAGTAGGATCAACAAAAAAGTACTCAATTCAGCAAGATATATATATATATACACACATGATGTATATAATTTTGTGAATTAAAATCTGGATGAATAATTTTAACAGTAGTGAACAGATGATCAGAACCTTATTTCTTGCCGAAATGAATTTTACTATCTTAGACATTTTTACAGTGAATTCATTGCTTCTTTTTCATGTTAAATATAAATATTTAGTAAATTTCAAATTTCCAGTTTGATTCCTTTTCTTTCTATGTTTTTCTTTTAACTGATATAATCAACAATCTGGTTTATTGAACAAAATTTGGATTCACACACATACACCACTAATGTCCCACATGAATTATCCAGCTTCAGAATTATGTTTAAAATAATAGACAAGTAGAATTAGCATGAATGCCATTCATGTCTTCTAGAATAAACTCTGTATGCATGCTCCACTACCACTGCTGCCACCACCACCATCATCATAATTATTATTTTACATTTGTTTTCTAATGCTACTATGGATAGAGTGGTTTGACAGGATCCAGCAAGCTGCAGGGTTACATCAGGCTCCAATGTCAGCTTTGGCATGGTTTCTATAGCTTGATGCCCGTCCTAACACCACCAATCTTACATGTGTGTGTGTGAGTGTGTATAACTGCTGATTCAGTAAGAAGCAATGACTCACAGAACTCAATACATATGTATAGGTTATCCTTTAAAATAACTAAATGACTCCTAATCCTAATACTCCAAGTTACATGTTTCCAATCATTTGGCCAGTAATCCAAGCCTGCTTTTCTTTGAAATAGTTGTTGTTTGAATATATTTTACAATATAAAAAGAAAGATATGAAAAAAAATGGTTATCTTTGTTCCTTTTAAAATATTTCCAAACAACACATGCAAAAATGGCTGTCTTAAGTTCATGTTTTTCATTTTATTTCTGGCTCTTGCGAGAATACTCCAAACATGTTAAACTTTGTACAAGCCAGGTAACTCTTATAACTTCCCTCGTGAAATTGCATAGCATTAGAAATATTTTTATGAATTTTTAAAACAATGTGCCTGCATGCATATATGAAAAATACAAACTGAGACAAGAACGCAAAACATCCGGGCAGCTAGGTGATACAAAAAGGGACAACAAAACATCTAGATAGACAATACAAAGAAAACAAGGACGGGTCATTCGAAGTTTTCTTTCTTCAGTCAAGCACCAGATTATCCTCGCAATTTCGGCTGATTATTCTTGAGATTGCTCCAATCTGGCCAACCCCAAGGAAAAACTAAGCTAAGAACATTAGATTGCTTGGAAGAAAGCAGCGATGTATATAAAAACAAGGACGGAAAAAATGGACAATGTTACACAAATATAAATACAATAAAAATAATAACAGGACATAACAACAGGTGTCTTCCGACTAAGGACGAATTGAATTAAGCTGGCGCATGAGGAAATGAAGCCTTATGGCAGAGATAGAAAAATTTCACAAACACAGGTAAGAATATCAATGTTGCACGGACAATGGTCAGATGAAGCAAGAAAGAGCAGGCTTGGCCGATCAGTTACGTGGGAAGAGAAGGGAGAGAAGTAGAAGCAGAGGGACAGAAGAATTAAGGAGGGGGCGAGAAAAAATGACAGGGACACAGTGAAGTGAAAGTGAGTAAGAAGAGAAAGCAAAGAAATGTGAGAGAAGGGGAACGAAAGAATGAAGAGTGGAATGAACGAATAAGCGTGGAAGGGCTGGTAGAAATAGAGTTGTACAAGATTTTGAAAAATGTGTACTAACATATAAAAGAACAAAGTGTACATACACCACTATATATATATATATATAGGCGTAGGAGTGGCTGTGTGGTAAGTAGCTTGCTTACCAACCACAACGTTCCAGATTCAGTCCCACTGCATGGCACTTTGGGCAAGTGTCTTCTACTATAGCCTCGGGCCAACCAAAGCCTTGTGAGTGGATTTGGCAGACGGAAACTGAAAGAAGCCCGTCGTATATATATATATATATGTGTGTGTGTGTGTTTGTGTTTGTCCCCCAACATCGCTTGACAACTGATGCTCGTGTGTTTACGTCCCCGTAACTTAGCGGTTCAGCAAAAGAGACCAATAGAATAAGTACTAGGCTTACAAAGAATAAGTCCTGGGGTTGATTTGCTCGATCAACTAAAGGCGGTGCTCCAGCATGGCCTCAGTCAAGTGACTGAAACAAGTAGAAGAGTATATATATAAAATACAAAATGGGACAAGAACGCAAAACATCCGGACAGCTAGGTAATACAAAAAGGGACAACAAAACATCCAGACAGATGATAGAAATATATATATATATACATACACACACAGACATTCTTTTACGTGTTTCAGTCATTAGACTGCAGCCATGATAGGGCACTGCCTTAAAGGACTTTAGTTGAATGAATTAACCCCAGTACATTCTTTTAAACCTGGCACTTATTCTAGTGGTCGTTTTTGGTGAACCACTAAGTTATGGGGATGTAAACACACCAACAACAGTTGTCAAGCAGTGGTGGGGGACAAACACAGACACATACATGAATATATATATATATATATATATATATATATATATATTACACACGCATCAGGTTGCTTTCAGTTTCCATCCACCAAATCCACTCACAAAGCTATGGTCAGCCTGAGGTTATAGTAGAAGACATTTGCTCAAGGTGCCATACAGTGGGACTGAACCCAGAACCATGTAGTTGGGAAGCAAGCTCTTTTACCACACAGCCACTCCTATGCATACATACACACACACACACATTTCAAAACCATTTCTTTCTCTCTACAAATTGGGACAAAAGTCAAGGAAGCTGATATTTACATAAAAGATATTTAGTCCTGTGCATACAAGGTGTTAGTAATGCCATTTTTTTTGTTCAAACCATTATTGCTTTCAACCAAAATTCTTGTGTGTCAAGTCACTATTAGTGCTACTAGTAACATGAAATCCAGTACAACTTGTCATATGGTCAGGCCATCAGTGACTAAACTAGCAACCCTGTCAATGATGAACAGATCTTCTCGAACATTGTATATCACCAGTCATCTTGATCTTTTGTCATCTCTGTGAGGCTCAAAAATCTGATTCAGCCCTTACTTTTCATTGTCATATTTTGCTGGGTTTCTCTCTGCCACTAGCTTCATCCACATTAAGAGATCAACACTTCCTTATACAGCTGTCCTTATCCATGTGCATATGTTCACATTAGTGTAATTTTCTCTTGCACACTCCATGATTCCTTCCTCAATATATTTGTACTTCAACTTCCATACACAGTTTAACATACAGCAGTGTATGCTAGCTTAATTTTTAAAATTCTTTACCTGACCTCTGCATTCGGAGCCCATGTCTTTCTACTTTGTAGCATTGCAATCAATACATAAACATCATACAATCTGCCTTTCTTTTGTTACCAACAGACATTAACCCTTTAGCATTTAAACTGGTCATATCTGGCCAAAACATTGTTTTATGTTGACACTGGCCAGATCCATCTTCTCACACCTACCCTACAATGTCATTCTAGAAATTAACAATCACATCATCAAAATCTCAAAGCTATGAGTTAAATGCATGATTAATTCGAAATAGTGACTAAATAAGCGTTTCATTTGACAAAATAATCTGAATGCTAAAGGGTTAAATTTCTTTGAACTTTCTGTATCTTTTTCTTACCCTAGCTATGATACTTTTAATATCCTCCTCCACTGCTGATTTAGTTAAATTGGTACCAAAAGCTATCTACCACCCCTAGGGATCTTCCTGAGCATTTGAAAAAAAAAAACCCATTTTCCATCTTCTCAATGGTTATTGCTCCTGCACATTGGCCAAAAACAAAGTCTACTTGCGCTGTTAACCTGCCTATGATAGCACTGCCCTGCTTATGTATCCATTGTTTGTACTAGGTACACTGTATGGAATTTCTCTCTGATGGAAGTAGAGCCTTGTCTGTTTTTCTACTTATTGAAACCATGGTCTTTGCTAAGTTAACTTTGATTCCAGGTCTTGCTTCCACACCTAGAATTTCTTTTCTAATTCTACTCAAGATTCAGTTTTAAAAACAAAGTCATCAGCATATAGCAGTTACAATGGGCTCTGGTCTGAAAATTTCTGTTAGGGCCAGGAGGACTGTGATGAATTGGGGAATTTAGAATGCAGGTAGGATTTTACCAGGGTGATTCCCCATTTGTAAACTAAATTCATTGATAAACTCTGGGCAAACTCTCACCTCACAGATAGCACTTTTCATATGGCTTTCACAAGCCATTTTATCTGTTTCTAACTTCCTCAATGACCACCAGAACATAGAGCAAAGAACCCTGTCAAAGCTTTGCTCCATGTCAACAAATGCTAAGTACTGTGATTTACTTTTAGCTAAGTACTTCTGCTGCAGTAACCTCAACAGGAAGGGAGCATCAGTAGTACTTCCCTCTGGCACAATACCAAACTACATCTCATCTAAGCATGAAACAGAATTGTATCTCATTTACAATAATTCTCTTCCTAACTAATTAAGCTATAAAGCTTTTTGTAATTTTCATGACCTTGTCCAGTAATTTTATACCACTATAATTACTCTCCACCCCCAACCCTCTCTCTCTTTCTCTAAGGCATGTCTTTACCTTTGCACCAATTGACTATGGTCATGCTTCTCCAATCATTGAATATGATACCATCCTGTATTGGGGTGGGCTAAAAAGTCCATAGGCTAAATATGAAGGAGTGATGCTAGATCTGTGAAATCTTGCATGCATTCATTTCAACTCGTCTTGATAACTGCGTGGTTTCTTTCCAGGTAAACTAACATCTGACTCTTCAAAGAAGACTTCAAATATCACTAGTAGTGACTTCTCTTGAAAATGGACAAAATTTGACATCATGATATTATCAAGTACCAGCAGAAAAAAGGTTTAGCCTCCAAGGACATTCATACTGACATGGTTGCTACATTAGGGGATGATGTTCCAGCTTTATCAACAGTGCAAAAGTGTGCAGATGAATATTTGGAGGGGAACAGAATCTTGAAGATGACCTAGGTTCTGAATGTCCAACAACTGCCACCACTGAGGAAAACACTGATTGTATTCATCATATGGTGGTGGATGATAGGTAATTGACTGTAATTCAAACAGTCAATGTTATTAGCATATCTCATGAGAGTTGAGAATATTCTGCACAATGAACTTGGCATGATGAAGGTTTACCTTCTGACACCTGGTTAAATACTGCCCCAGGCTGGTAACATCATGACAAAATCTGACATTGTTTAAAGCAAATCCAGCTGGTTTCCTTGAACATTTCCTAACTCAGGATGAGTGTTGATTTTATCGCTTTGAGTCAAAGAAAAAGGGCCAACTGATGTAGTAGAAACATCCCTCCTCATCTGCTGCAAAGAAGGCCAATCTGCAGGGAGGGTGATGGTCTCAGTTTTTTTAATACAAAAGGTATTGTGTTAACTGACTATTCTCAAAGGGCCACACCATCAATGGAGAGTATTATGCCAATTTGCTGAGATAGTTATGAAAGGCTATCAAGACCAAACACCTAGGAAAACTGACAAAAGGGGTTTCGTTTCATCAAGACAATGCTCCAGCACACAAATCCTACATTTCAATGGCCCCATCTGGCAATCATCTGTTCCCCCAACATGAAAAATCACTTGATTGAGAACCAGTATCAGTGATGAGGACATCACATCTGCTGATAACTCTTCTGACCAACAGAATGAAAGCTTCTTTACAATGGAATCCAAGCACTGCAAAACCAATGGAAGAAATGTGTCGACTGCAAAGAGAACTATGTTATTCCATGAGAATATCTTGGTCAGCATAAGAACTTTTCAGTCAGCCTTTGTACAATCTGATTGGCTATATAGATAACTTGACCATATTTTATGCTGCCTCTCAGCAGTGACTTCTAATGGTTTAGGTGCTGTCCCTGCCTCCATATCTTTAATTGGAAATTGCTTTATCTATCATACTACTAAAATAGCCAGTACCACTAGGTACACATTGAGAAAAACCTTCTTACTCCCATGCATTCTCTACAATTAATAGCTTTTCATACCTTTTTCTTCTCAGAACCACTAAATGAAAGTGTGCCATCAGTACACATTTCTGAAAAAAGCCTGTTTCATGCATGCGTGCGCATGTTTGTCTATGTGAATGGTCACAAAGCTATGCTGAAATACTGGTCGGGTTTGTTGATATTTTCTGACAATGAATTATCTACTAGCTCTGTGTTTTTGATTTCCTATGGGATAAATAATCCTTACTTTACAAAATAGCTAATGGTTGGCAACAGATGTGCATTCTTCTTAGACAGAAGAAAACTGCCTCAGCTTTCTTCTGTCTAAGGCATGCAGCATATAAAACAGATGTTAACTGAATAAACGATATATAATACTGGTAGAAGAAATATAACAAGAACTTTTAAGAAAGGTTAGTCTTCAAATATTTGCTATTTATACACTAAAATGGCTTTAATCAGTTTCATTCATTTGTAATGAGAACTTGTTATGTCAATATTTTATTACTCTGATTTAAAGTTTGTGGTGAATTGTTTTGCAGTGAAACAGCTATACCATTAGCAGAATATATTTCACAAAGGGAACTTGCAACCAAATTCTAAAGCTTTCTTAGTTTATGGGCTAGGCCCTCCTAGGGAGAAAAGAATGGAAAATATTATATATATATATATTAATTTTAAAGTTGCGTTAAGGCAGTGAACTAGCAGAATTGTTAGCACGTAAAAGCACCCATTACACTCTCAGAGTGGTTGGCATTAGGAAGGCATCCAGCCTAAGAAAAACCATGCCAAATCAAATTGGGGTCTGGTGCAGCCTTCCAACTTACCAGCCCTGGTCAAATTGTCCAACCCATGCTAGCATGGACAACAGACGTTAAATGATGATGATGAATGTAGACAGAAATGCTGCTAGGCATTTTTCCTGATGTACTAACAATTCTGCCAGCTTGCTGCCTTCCAATTGCATTAATATAGATTTCTCAGTCACAAAGAGATAGGTCCAGGTATGACTCCGTGATTAAGAAATTTACTTCCAACTACATGGTAATGTGCAACTATAAACTTGGGTTGACCAAAGTCTCATCAGTGAAATTTCATTAATTCTTGTTTTGCTTCAGTGCTATACTATTCTAAAGAATGTATCTATAGATTTTTTTTTTTTAATATATAAAGCCAGATATAACCACTTTGCCTTTATATACATCTTCAAGGACAGATAAAGAGGAATCAGCTTTGCTAATATCAAATTCTATGTTGGGATTTTCTCAGTAACTAAGCACACTTTAACTGTATACGGGATACTGCCTTTAAATTTCCTGTTACTTAGGGATTAAATTAATTGGGGAAATCAACTGGTATATATATGTTAGTCTGCATATTCATCATATTGTTATATGTATATTATCAGTAGGGAGTTCAATGAATAAATTACTGGTGCACTGACAGTATTTCACTCTCAAATACCATATTGGACTACAGTATATATAAATACAAGTGCTAGCATAGCTTTGTGGCAAAAATTTTGATTTTGGATTTCCAGCCATGTAGTTCTGGGTTCACCTAAGCCTTGTAAAGGGAAACTGAAAGAAGTCCTTCGTATATGTGTGTGTGTTTGTGTCTCGTCACCATGACATTGTATAACAGATGCAAATGATTGTTAGTGTCATACAAGTAGGGTCCTTCATTTCCAATATCCTGCAAAAGTATGTCTGGTCACAGGGAAATATTACCTTGCTTGGAACAGGAAGGGCATTGGGTTGTAGAAAATTTGCCTTAATAAGCTCCGTCCAACCCATGCAAGCATAGAAAAGTGGGTGTTAAATGATGATGATGATGTTATCATGTAGTACAGCAGACAGAAACTATGGAAGAACACTGGAGGAACCATTTCTGTTCTGGGGAGATAAACAAGACCGATCATCCAGTTTAACACCATCATCTAGCCCTTGGTACCTTTTCTGGAGCCTACTTATCTTCAAGTATTCAAGTCAGCTCTCCATAGCAAAAATAACATACACCCATTAATCTCAGGTCCTGAAAAAGGTCATAAGTACTACCCATCCTATTTTGACTCTACCACATTGAAAAAAAAAGAGAGATTTAGAGGAGTTATATAGCTGATTTAATACATATAACTGGAGCCTGGAACTTATTTTACATATCCCAAAAGGATATAAGGTCAAATTTGAACTCAAAACTGAAAAGATTAGTTTAACCCTTTAGCATTTGAACTGACATATCTAACCCAAATGTTCAAACTGGCTAGATCCAGCCTCTCACATCTATCCTACAATGTCATTTTAAAAATTAATAATCACATCATAAAAACATTGAAACTGGAAGATCAGGCCAGATTAATTAAAAGCAGTGTGAGTATTTAAGCATTACATTTTTGACAGATAATCTGAATGCTAAAGGATTAATAACAACAAGACAGGAAACTACATCAGATGTACATTCCCAACCCCCATTTACAAACTTGCAATAATACCCATTTCACTGAAATTTATGGGCTTTCTGTAACATTCCTAGACATCACGACTGTATCATTTGGTCTTCCAGCTTGTGGTTTATCATTAAGAGAACTAATTCTAAAGGAATACATCACTTTAAAATGAGATTGATGATTTCAAACTGAGTACATTTCACTTTTCAAAACTTCTTCCACTGAATTGACAAAGTATCCTCTTGCAGTCATCAATCTCACTTTAAAGTGACAATATTTCTCTTTGAAGAAAAATCTGCTCATTTATAAGAGGTAAAACTGTAGTCTTCTTGAATTGAATTTCCTTTCCAAATGGGAGTCTAATTTTCATACAACAACCCATAAAATATGGATGACAATTTTCACTAAGTGGTGCAATTAATATTGTAAAGGATTATATTATTTGGAAAAGACCCCCTAAAACTATTGAATAAAGATTTTACTCAACTTTTAGAAGCTATTAGAAACTATAGTGAATACCTCACAAAAGTATATTTGTAGCATACACTGATATGATGTAAATCCAGATTTAGTTTGATTTTGTCACCAATTAAGTCTACCTCCAGAACAACTAGAGTCAGTATCAAATTACCTCACTATTTTCTAGTTCAGTCACTAATATGCCTACTGTATAAAGACCAGCAGCAGCAAGTTTCTTATATCGATCACTTTTCAGAACAATCAACTGGTATCAAATGAGCCTATATCATCAACTACCAAAACTGATTTCTGAAATCTGTCATGTAGAACAGTGACCAGCTCAACAGTTATACCACTCTAACAGGGAGTACTTATGACCTTAGAACACTTGTGAACTTCAAATCATTAGCAAGTTCATCACCTTTTGTAACTAGTTTTATCACTGCAGAACTCTACAACAGACTATTTCACTTCCCAACTTAGTTACTCAGTGAGAATGCATAGTAGCAACTAGGATTGCAAAACCAATTGAATACACAGAACATTTTACAGACTCACTTGCACAAAAAAAAACATACAAACTGTAGATTTACTTGGAGTTCGTGCACACATCATGCAAACCCACTTGCATTTTACAGATGCATACATATATGCCATGTTCTGTTAGTTACTTTGCCAACTTACTAAGTACGTTTATACATACACATATATATGTAATATATATATATATATATATACATACACAGTAGTACCTCGGTTTTTGAACAACTCTGATCATGAATAAATCATGCTTTATACATACATACATATATATATATATAATATATATATATATATATATTATATACATAAAGCATGACTTATTCATGAAGGAGTTGTTCAAAAACCAAGGTTCTACTGTATATATTATGTATATAAGCCATAGCACAACCTTTGTAGAAGACTGTTTTCACTTCTGTATATGTAACATTCATCCAATTATTTTTGCCGTCAAAGATGAAGCTTCACATCACTTTAAAATGAGATTGATGATTTCAAACTGAGTACATTTCACTTTTCAAAACTTCTTCCACTGAATTGACAAAGTATCCTCTTGCAGTCATCAATCTCACTTTAAAGTGACAATATTTCTCTTTGAAGAAAAATCTGCTCATTTATAAGAGGTAAAACTGTAGTCTTCTTGAATTGAATTTCCTTTTCAAATGGGAGTCTAATTTTCATACAACAACCCATAAAATATGGATGACAATTTTCACTAAGTGGTGCAATTAATATTGTAAAGGATTATATTATTTGGAAAAGACCCCCTAAAACTATTGAATAAAGATTTTACTCAACTTTTAGAAGCTATTAGAAACTATAGTGAATACCTCACAAAAGTATATTTGTAGCATACACTGATATGATGTAAATCCAGATTTAGTTTGATTTTGTCACCAATTAAGTCTACCTCCAGAACAACTAGAGTCAGTATCAAATTACCTCACTATTTTCTAGTTCAGTCACTAATATGCCTACTGTATAAAGACCAGCAGCAGCAAGTTTCTTATATCGATCACTTTTCAGAACAATCAACTGGTATCAAATGAGCCTATATCATCAACTACCAAAACTGATTTCTGAAATCTGTCATGTAGAACAGTGACCAGCTCAACAGTTATACCACTCTAACAGGGAGTACTTATGACCTTAGAACACTTGTGAACTTCAAATCATTAGCAAGTTCATCACCTTTTGTAACTAGTTTTATCACTGCAGAACTCTACAACAGACTATTTCACTTCCCAACTTAGTTACTCAGTGAGAATGCATAGTAGCAACTAGGATTGCAAAACCAATTGAATACACAGAACATTTTACAGACTCACTTGCACAAAAAAAAACATACAAACTGTAGATTTACTTGGAGTTCGTGCACACATCATGCAAACCCACTTGCATTTTACAGATGCATACATATATGCCATGTTCTGTTAGTTACTTTGCCAACTTACTAAGTACGTTTATACATACACATATATATGTAATATATATATATATATATATACATACACAGTAGTACCTCGGTTTTTGAACAACTCTGATCATGAATAAATCATGCTTTATACATACATACATATATATATATATATATATATATATATATACATACATAAAGCATGACTTATTCATGAAGGAGTTGTTCAAAAACCAAGGTTCTACTGTATATATTATGTATATAAGCCATAGCACAACCTTTGTAGAAGACTGTTTTCACTTCTGTATATGTAACATTCATCCAATTATTTTTGCCGTCAAAGATGAAGCTTCACATCGTATGTACAGTTTATTATGGTTGATCATAGCTTGTAGCTAAACTAATTTATGAAACAGTAGAGAATGCTGATAAAATCATTTTAATTGTTTTGGTCAAATTTCCAATACTCTACATAAGCATAGCACAATCAGTTTTTCAACAGCACGTACAAAAATATTTATACTTCTGACACTTGCATTAAATACATTAACATAATTTGTAATGTTTCATGCAGCATGAGTTCATGGCTCTTCCCCTACGAGTTTATTCTTTTAAGTAAATTATACCACTAAATTCTCATAAGCCAAAATATCGTACCTTGTCTACTCCTGAAATTCGAGAGTAATAGACTGATTTGCTGATGAGGTCTAATAACGAAACATGTGCAGAGTTGTCACCATATGTTCAAATTCACTGAATTCTTTAAAATTAAATTCCTGAATTGTCTTTCGTCTTTCATCAACAGAAATAGTAATTAAAACCATGATTTATTTCCACCTCATCATTGTGTAATTTTAATTAATTATATTTTCTTAGCTCACTGCATTAAAGTATGTTAGCGCCTACTTTACTATTAATTATTCATGAAGCAGGTATCCTTGGGTATTTTTCTCTAGTCATTCTTCAATAGAACGTTAGAACATGGCCTATTCGTCATTTATCACGAAAGGTTCATGTACTCAGTACCAACTACCTTAGCAGATTTTACTAAAAATCAAGTTTTTCTCAATGTGATGGTTTCGAATTTATATGAATTCCATTTGAAGTAAATTTACAAAACTGAATAATAAAGTAAATTGTTAATACTAGTTGATGGCAACCAGTTACGGAATTATTGGCGATCTTCATGTCAGATATGCACAATTACAGTAAGCAAGGATGACGACTGCTATTGATAATAATAAAATGTATTTAAAGCATAGTTTTAAAACTTGATTCGCCTGTCCATAAATTAACAGTGTTCATTCTATTTACGATATAACAGTAATCAGAATTCAGTATCGAGATAATTATGTTATTAATTAATATTAAGAATCAGTGATATATCCCAAAGCTCCCATGTAAGCAAAACACGTGGATGAAAATACAAAAAAAAATAAATAATGAAAAAATTAAATAAATAAGCAATGTGCTTTTCCCGTCCTAAGGAGTTAAAGAAAGTAAAAACTAAAATAAAAAGTAAATATCTTTCAATAATTTATTATTGGTAACCATCAGTGAAATAATAGTGTCCAATAAATTTTATCTTCAGCGTTACAATAGTTGTGTAAACGAACTATTACTATAGCACCGTATATGGGTTGAATATCATGAATTTAGGATAGTGATGGAATTGAGGGTAGGGGGAGATTCAAACTGAGTTCCATCTATAGCAAATGTTTTTCAATAACCTTAAAGCTGCAGTTAACACACTTATATCACATTTTATATAATTGCGTACCTTGTGATTTCACACCATTTTTTTCCCGCCAGGACTGCATTAGTAATCAACATATAGTTAGTTTTATCAAACATTATTGTATCTTATAACTTATAAGCTATATTATATAGTTATGGACTTAAATTTTTACTGGAAATAACAGATGCCTACTCAAATAAAAATTAAGCATTTGTAATATTAATTGATTCTGGCAGAAAATTTAATTTTTCCCACCTCACATTAAAGCGTAAAATCATTTTTATTTCTAAATATATGTTTTCTAATTACGCAGGTTTGTGTTCTCTGTTATATTAGATAAACAACGGTTGCCTTTATTATTATTATTATTCAAAACTGTTACTTTATAATACTCATAATATATTTTATAAAGCGAAATCAGCTCAAGAATACATTCGATATTATGCTAGAACAATATATTTCAAAAATTTCCTAACTGCTCATTAGACATGAGTGAAAAGGAGGTGAAGGATGTTTATCCTCACTATAAAAAAAAAATGAATAAAATCAAGTAAATAATCGAAAAAACTTATTTCATTTTAGAAGGAAAAATATTTTTTCCCCCTCATGAAGAAAAATGCATAGTATCTTTTTATTGTTATTTTAAATAAAATACTTGCAGAGAAAGAGGTGAAAGATAGCTTAGTCACTAAAAATAAGGCATGAAATAAAGTAAATAATCAAGATAGTTAATCATTTTCAAAAGAAAAATGTTATTTTTTTTTTTTCTCTAATGAAGAAAAACGCATAGTATCTTTTTATTATTATTTTAAATAAGATACTCGGATAGAGAGAGAAAAAAAGCAATGGTAACGGATAAAAACATGTCGACTGCGCAACGCAGTGGTTAAATATTGCAACAATTGTAAAGAAAATAAGGGAGATTAATTTTCATTTTGGCGCTACATACACTCACGTGATCTTTCTAGAGACAGGTGAGGACGACGGCCGTTCTCTAGCATAGCAGACGTTATGATCAAAGACATTCAAGCCATGACCCTCCCTTGTCATGTTCAAGAATAGCACGCACTAAACTGCATTATCTAATACGTCCTTTTTTTTTTAAAGACTGCGTGTGTCTGTGGAGGGGACGTGGTTGAAATTTCGCCGCTATTTCTAGCGTGTTGAACGACTACGTATAACATCCACGTTGGCTTGAATCGATCAATTGTTATTAAAAATAACCAAACTTATTGCAGTTTCTTCTGTTGGTAAATAAATATAAAATACCAACACCATTATGTTAAATTTCGAACCCCAAAATTTAAGAACATCCCATTCGCTGTATATAAAATCATTACAAAATTTTCTTTCGATATTTAAAATTAAAATTGATATTATAGATATGCTACTAGTATATTGTATACATTATTATATAATGTATATTATATATATAATATACATATATATCCTATTTATATATATATGTAATAGAGATGTAAATAGGTTTATAAATGTATCTGTGTACAAATATATACGTATTTGTTTATATAATAGATTATATATATATATATATACATATATACACGTCTATACATGTCTGTACATGTGTATATACATATATAATTTTAAGGTGTGTAAATTTCGAAAGCATTACCATTTTCGTCAGCAAATATTGTCCAAGTTGTCTTCAGATTGGATACCACGTATCTTGGCATGCCAACATGGAGTCAGCCAGACCAGCTTCCCACGAAAAATAAATCTACGCATTTAGTCGACAAGACAATAAGCTATTACTATTGTGTACAAACGAAAGTTTCAATAAATAATGATGAGATTCTACAAGTGAAGAAAATGGCACAGAGAGTTTTAAAAGTCGTTACAAAACTCTCATGATAAATGTGGCGATTGATACGGATAAGGGTCGATTTCCCTCGAAGGAGAATGACCGCCATCACGAGATTTTTGCGCTTAACTAGTTGAGCGAAGCTGAGAGACTGACAACAAAAGGCCAGCAGAAACAGTAGTTGGTGTTGAGGGTTGGGGTGGGTTCAGATTGCATTCAACATGCTGTTAAAACAGTTTTAAAATGAACAAAAACTTGTCTCTATTTTGAAAGCCAAAACGAAAATAATTTTGAAATTTTTTTAAGCAAAAAAAAAAAAAAAAGACAGTTTATTCTTTGTACTCTTTGTAAGCATGAGAATGATGATTCTGTTTTCGGAAGCATCATTTATGAGTATCAAACATTTTTAACATGGCTGTAGAATAAACGAAAATATCGAATTTTTATTAATATTATTTATTCGAAATATATTTCCAATATTTATAATAAACTATTCAAATATTAAATATATATATAATGTTCAGTTAATTTTATGGAATAATGTTCTACAAGTCGCATGTTTGTGAGCGCCGCCAAACTATTGTTATGTCATGGCGTCGTCCTCATGACGCCCACATACAAGCAAGCTTTATAATATGATTAGAATTATTAATAGACCATACAAGTTAAAGCGAGGAATACAATTAAGTCTTCCTATGCAGCTTGTTTCTTTTTTTTTTTTTTTCTTATCTCAAATCCCTATAATTATTATTCCAAGAATGATGATTATATTACTACTTTTAAATTCTGACAGAAAGTTGATTAATTCTTTTAAGTTTACTGTAATTAAAATATAGAATTGTGATTCTTTAAAAATTAAATTTTTAATCAGATATTAAATGGGAATTTCATGTCTTCAATTTTTTTAAATAGAAATAATATATACTGTACAAAAAATTTCAGGAAAAAAAGCATTGAGTTGTTTTTTTTTTAATGACTGCTAAAATAGAGCAAACTTTCTTATGTTTGGTAATGTCTTGGGTGAGACAAACTATGTTTCGATATTTCCCAGATATTTAAGACAAGGTAGCAGCCATTTAAACATAAATGTTAAGACACATCACAGGAGGGGGGTATGGAGACATGTAAGCTGACAGGAATCATCTAATACAATGTATTTTCATTGCACATACATACACACACACTTATATGTGTGTATATGTATGTGTTGCTTGTATCATGTATGTGTGTCTGTATGTATATATATATATATAGGATCTTTTCCTTTTATTTAAACAAATGTTTATATATCGTATTACTGTTGAATAAATTACTAATCTTTACAAGAGGCAGATACGTAAAAATACATTGTATAATAGTAATTTTAAAGGATTTGATTAAATGGAAATACAAACTAAAATAAAAACGATTACATTTAGTAATTCCATCATTCAATGAGAAAAGGACAATGTTACAGGAAAATATTATTTCTATTGTGGTCTTCTTTAAGCAAATCTTTACTTTGATTCAAAAACCACTTTTTACTCCAAGAGTAAAAACTTTTACAAGAAGCATGTTCCTAAACTTAGACAATTAGTGAATTTTTCATACATAAAAGAACAATTTCTATTTTAACAACAAATTTTTCGTTATATTATTTTCTCATCATTTTAGAATTCAGTCACCAAAAGAATAAATAATTTTAATACTCTAATGAGACAAAATGTACTTTTAGGGATAAGCAATGGAATTTAAGAAGCCAAACAATTGGTTTGCATTAATAATAAATTCCTTTTGTCACACATATTTTAATAAATTGTTGAACAGAAGACTTCATACCTGGGTACCTGTTCTTGCATATGCATTAAATGTTTGAACACACACATACATGTACACATACATTATATACATACATAAGATCATTTTGATGATGATGAACAATTGGAAAGGGTGTGTTATCACTGATTTGCAAGCTTCCTGCCTCAGAAATGGAACTTCCCTTCACCAACTTGACCTTGGTTAGCTGTGTCAGATGCATCATTATTCTATTTGTTCATTTTTTTGAAACACCTCTACCAATTATCAAGAACCACCTACAGAGAAATGAAACTAACAAACCAAAGAAAACATGGAACCAAGACCAACATACCAATGATATCTAAATAGATACCATGCATCTTATCTATTACCTGAATTGTAATTTTTTCCATAACTTTCATAACCTGGCCCAATAATTTGACTTCTGCAATCGCTTCTCTCTGATGCATCTTCTTTGCTTTGTAGTATTCGACAATGAGGATGCTATGTCAGTCAATGAGTATAACACTTTCCTGTATAACGTGATTGACTACATAAGTGAATAGCTTCTGCCCTACTATCTCAGACATATCAATTATCTCAGTGACTATTAATGATAGACCATATGCTTTACTTGCTTCCATAACCTTAATTATGCTTACTACGATACTGCTAGAATCTTGAAATGCTTGTTGGTACTTCTGTTGGGTCTATCCAGAAAAGACCCTCTTTCTCTTATGCATTTTCCATATGCAATGACTTCTTGTATAATAGCACTTCTATACTTTTTACTTTTTAGCATCAGTACCTTAATAATTTCACACAATAATTATCAAAGTATGTGCACCTTAATAATTTCACACTTCTCTCTAATGGTGTCTTGATGCTCGTCCATACAATGTTTTGCAATCTGAAACACTTTGAGCTTCTGATCTTCATATTACATAATACTGGAAAACCTCTTTCTGCTGCACCTCTTGCAAAGTATACCTAATTTCTCATCTAGCTGCTTGGTATTGCTCTATACCCCTCTCTTTCTTCCAGTCCTTTCAGGTTCTTCCCTTAGCTTTTATTATTCCATCACCATGCTACATTCCATCTGGTTGGAACCTCACTCACAAACCTCATCTGTTGCCCTCTGCAGGTTTTCACATAGGAACTTCCAGTTGTTTTTTATGTTATATGTTTCTACTTTCACTTCCTGTTTGTAAAATGCTTCAGTTAGTAGTTCTCACACTCAATAATTGTTTGATGGCTCCTTATACTTTCATTTCCATTTCCAAACTGCTTTGAGGCATAGAGTTTCTTTAACTCTTAGTCTGAAGTCACGAATCACTAGTTTATTCTTCACTAGAGAAAGACTCAGCATTCAAAACTGATTTTCTATCCTGTTTCTTTGTGATAATGAAGTTTGTCTTGCTTGTGTATTTATCAGAAATTAGTGTTACAAATTGTTAAGTTGCATCACAGAAGCAACTTAACAACAGGAGCACTGTTCCTTCCTCATTCTTTGTACTGTATTCACAAGGTATATTTGTAATTTTTGTAGAGGACAATTGTACATCTAAGGACCTTCAAATACCAAACTGCTACTGTTAGATAATTGATTCTGAGTAAAGGAGAATTGGGATGGTTTTCTCTCTCTTGTATTCTGAAGTTCCAAACAAGAGTTTCTCTCTCTCTCTCTCTCTCTCTCTCTCTCTCTCTCTCTATATATATATATATATATATATATATATATATATATATATATATGACATATCTTCCCCTCCAGATGTTCCAGAGAGTTGACATATAATGTGAAAAGATATTCCCAGTAGTTAAGATTTATGACTTTGCTTATATCTTTGATAGGTAAGGCCTGGGCTGGTAGAAGACCTTAGTTATGAACAGTAGTCCAACCTGCTCCAAACAGGGATTTCCAAGATGTCAACATCAATGCCAGGTCTCTTATAGTAAATGTTGTCAGTACCTAGCTACTGAACTCTAGACAGAATATAAATATGTTTAGAGAAGCATGTATTGTTGTCATTGTCATCATCTCCGACACTGCCATTGCTGTAATTTAACATCCACTTTCCATGCTGGCATGGTTTCTATGGCTGGATACCCTTCCTAATGCCAACAAAAAAAGTTCTCTGTGGAACAAAAAATAATAATAATAAGTCCGTTCGAAGGATTTATAAGTCAGGTTTCTATATGTAGTAGCACTACCAGTAATAATTTAGACTTATAATAATGTACTACCTGCAGCATTAAAAAAAACAAAAAAACTATGGTTCTGTGTGGAATAAAAAATAATTCTGGTTAGAAGAAAAAAAAAATTAAAAAGAATTAATGATACATTTAAAACAAATCATGCCAAAAGATTTCAAATGTAAGCAGATATCTGTTGAAATTGAAAATGAACCAGCTAAGAAAGTTAAAATGGACAAAGAAAACGCAAGCCATTTTGTGATTGAGGATACTAAACAAGCCCTCCTTGAAAAGACTCCAGATGAAATGTTGATGGAAGTGACTAGTGAAGAACATGTAGAAAATTCTGAAATTAGAGGATTTGAGCCATCTGTTACAGGAAAAGGTCCTTCTACTGAAAATGATTTGTTGAGGAATCATTCTAATACAAACACTTTAAAAGATAATGACAGTTTGCAAGTAACCGATCCAGTCTCTGCTGAGAAAAGTGTAATGAAAGGAAAAGTCGTAGAAATGAAAAATATATATATAATAATGCTGTGTAATTTTTGAAAAGAATATATATATATATATATTCTTGTATGTATAATTCTGTGTGGAACAAGAAGAAATCTAAATAAGAGAAAAACAATTCTGGTTAGAAGAAAAATAAATGAAGCAAAAAAAAAATAATGTTGTGTTGAAAGGAAAAAGAAAGAAATATATAATTCTTTGTAGAGAATATTTTCTGTTTGGTCAACACTAATTTTCAAATTACTGGGAGTCTGTTGCTCTACTCATAGTGACGTATAACTGGGCATGTGTAAACACCAGCATGATCTAAAGTCTAGCTCTGTGCCTTGTTTGTTGTGAAAGCACAAGTGGAATCTTTAGGAATCTGCCCATCTATAATGGGAAATAAAGGGACAGTATCACAAATCTAAATTCATGAACCATACGGGGTGGGGGAATCCTTGTCACTGAAATTTTAACACAAAAATCAAAGGAGATTAATTAATTAATACAAAACTCAATATCTGCTAAATAATGATACATTTTCACATTTTTACCTGATTACCGCCTTTGTAATCCCGAAAAACATCATGACCATTGATCCAGCTGTTTGACTGTAAAAAGGGAACAGACAGACGGACATAATGCCCATTGTAGTAAGAGGTTGACTTACTTACCTTAATTTTTATTTACTTTTTTACACCTGTAAATTGAACAATTACCCACAACATCTACCAAATAATCATACTTTTTCATATTTTTTGCACTAAAAACCTTCCTCATTACTGCCTTTGTAATCCCGAAAAACATCATGACCATTGGTCCAGCTGTTTGACCGTAAAGAGGGAACAGACAGACGGACATAACACCCATTATAGTAAAATTAAGGCGGCAAATTGACAGAATCATTAGCATGCCAAGCAAAATGCTTAGTGGTATTATGTCAGTCTTCATATTCTGAGTTCAAATTCTGCCGAGGTTGATTTTACCTTTCATCCTTTTGGGGTTGATAAAATAAGTACCAAATGAGTACTGGGGTCAATGTTATCAACTTACTCTTCCCCCAGAATTGCTTACCTTGTACCAAAATTTGAAATCAATATTTGATAACATTATGAGAAATAAAAGGGGACCCAGAATGGCATCTTGCTGTACTCTACTAATTACCACAGATTTTTGGACAGGTCTTGGTTTTCTGCCATTATCTGTCTTTGACCTTTCAGAGAATTAGAAATCCAAATACCTAAAATTCCAGTTATGTCACACACACACACAGTGCGGTGAATAAACTGTCATCTAAATTACGCAAAAAGGAAAATAACACTGACATCTCATTTTAACAAATTTATTTACCAAAATTACATAAAAATATCTTGAAATACTAAAGAGTAAATTTTTTCAATAAAATTGCCATTGGCTTCAACCATGGCCTCCAGACGACTTTGGAATTTTCTGCAACTCTTCTGGATGGTCTTCTTGTTTAAGTTGGTAAATGTTGCCATACTCCTTGTCTTCAGTTCATCTTTGGTGTTACAAGGAGTTTTGTTGTGCACCCCACACATAATAATCAAGGGGGTTGCAGTCTGGGGAGTTAGGTTGCCAGATGTTAGGGGTGATGTGGTTGCAGAAATTGTCTGACAGCCATCACTGGGTTCTCCTGCTTGTGTGGCATGGTGCAGAGTCCTGTTTCCAGACATAGGGTCTTCTAGCAGCCACCCTCTTGACTCAGGGCAACACTACCTCCTCCAGGCACTTGATGTAGGCCTCCTTGTTGAGTCTGAGGCCATGTGGGAAGATGAATGGAGGCATAACATCACCATCACTAATGATCACTCCAAATACCATGATGTTGACTGGATGTTTGATTTTTATCACTCTTGGTACATGTCCTCAGATTGACACCCAAACAGGGCGGTGAGCTGGCAGAAACGTTAGCACACCGGGTGAAATGCTTAGCGGTATTTCGTTTGCCGCTACGTTCTGAGTTCAAATTTCGCCATGGTTGACTGCCTTTCATCCTTTTGGGGTTGCTTAAATATCATTTCGGGGTTGATAAATTAAGTACCAGTTACGCACTGGGGTCGATATAATCAACTTAATCCGTTTAACTGTCCTTGTTTGTCCCCTCTGTGTGTAGCCCCTTGTGGGCAGTAAAGAAATAAGATTGACACCCAAACACTCTGAAATCTTTGTATTGGAGCTTCCGGCACAAATGCCAAGTAGTACAGCATGTCGTTTCCACATATCTGACAGAGTGAATTGCATCATGGTGCTGTCTTTCTTACAAATGGTGCCCAACCTGACACTACTAAACTGTGTAGTCAACAAAATCAAAAACAAGCAATGTGCATGTCCAAAACTAACAATATAAAATGGCAACAATTTACCCATTGCACCCTGTATATATATATTTATATATATATCAACATGAAAAACAGACAGTAAATAATGATGTATGTATGGTACATAAAAAGCACCAACTACACTCTTGGAGTAGTTAGTGTTAGGAAGGGCAGCTCCCAGCTTACCAGTTTTCAGTCAAACTATCCAACCCATGCCAGCATGGAAAACAGACGTTAAATGATGATTATGATAATGATGATACATATATATATATATATATATATCATCATCATCATTTAGCGTCCGTTTTCCATGCTAGCATGGGTTGGACGGTTCTACTGGGGTCTGTGAAGCCAGAAGGCTTCATCAGGCCCAGTCAAATCTGGCAGTGTTTCTACGGCTGGATGCCCTTCCTAACGCCAACCACTCCGTGAGTGTATATATATATATATATATATATATATACGAGGTACTTTCCAGAAGTTTTGTGAGTGTTTTAGGAGCGGTAATTATAACTGTCCTAGAGTATTGCAATTTTGATATAATTACTACACATATAATAAGCTGACCTGCCAACTTTTATTATTCCAGATTGAAGGAAACAACTATAACAACACTTTGAACACATTCTACTAAACACTGCTTATCATAGCTGGCTAGTTTGGAGAATACAATCGGGATGTGAAGAGAATTTGGAAGTTCACTATGCTACAAGGTTTTGTGTTAAACTGGTAAAATACTCTAGACAGCTCAGGGATCAACTTGAATGAGCTGGACATCTGTTTTTTACTGGCACAAAAGGCCAGGCAAAACAAGCCCACTGGAAAGCTCATAATGATTCCTTTTTTGACAGCAAGGACATCATCTACATCCACTGGGTTCCCTTTGGTTAGACAGTCAACAAAGAGTACTTTGTGGAGGTTTTGAGGGAGTTCAAGGGGAGATTTCATCACAAAAGGCCAGAGCTCTTCTACTTAGGTTGGTGACACCTGCACCAGAACAATGCGCCAGTCCACAATTCTGTCCTAGTAACCAACTGCTTGACAGAGATGGACATCAAAACTGACTCTCATTCTCCCTACAGTTTAGACCTTGCTTTTTGTGACTTTTAGTTGTTCCCCAAGCTGAAGGAGAAAACGAAGGAGGCTCCTGGACACCTTCATTTTGGAGGACATCACAAAGTAGCTGGAATGCTACAAGTGCACTGAAGTTAGAGGATCCTACTTTGAAGGAGATTAGAATTTTGATTCATGAAGACTAGAGAAGAATGAAGATAGTACGCTCTACTGGATATGTAATGCCAGTATACATGTGTGACAGAGTACTAGTGTACTGCGAAAAAATTTAGATAAATTAGAGCAGTGTGCAAGATAGAAGACTGTGCTGGTTTGGTCATGTGTGAGGACAGTTGCATAAAGAGGTGCTGATCATTTAAAGTGGATGGAACATGTGGAAGAGGGAAACTCAGGAAGATATGGAACAAGTATTGAAGGCTGATCTCAAGATGCTGAGCCTTACAAATGAGATAACAAAGGACCAAGATATCTGGCACCTTGCTGTACTCAAGGAGGCCTGCTTACTACAGCAGAACTGATATCCTAAAACCACTTTGGTAGTGCTTGTCTGTGAAGGGCTCTGACCTACCCTGAGCACTCTGCTCATCAATTTTTTCCTCCATATTTTATCCCCTAACACCCATCACTTCTCTACCCACTGAGAGCAGAATAAGCACACATTACATCCTGTGCTTTTCTCAGTTACCTTTCTTTCACACCCTAAACCACTTCCATTTCTCATTATTTTCCCCACCTACTGTCTCCTCCAATCAGTTTCATTCTGCACCTTCTCTCTCCTGACATCTAGCTTATTTGCTATTACCATCAATGCCCTCGCATTTCTACCACAAGAACTTTCCCTGAGCCTCTTCCTATATTTCTCATTTACACTGTTGATATTCATGTTACTCTCATCACTGGAATTCTTTGTAATAGTATCTGGGTCAGAATATCTTCTCCAAACAGTAACAGTAAATCATCTCAATACCACCAAGGGCACCTCTTCTTTTATAGTATTCCATTAACTTTGTACCCATTCACAAACCTGTGTAATAGTAGGCCTCTTCCTTCCCCCTGTTGGTGTCACTTCAAAATCTGAAGATTACATCCACTTGTTCCACTCCTGTATGAATTCTATAAACGGTATATTGATTGAAACATCTAAAAGCTATAATTGATTGGTCAGGCCTTCTGGAATTACAACTAATTGAGTCATTAGTTCTCCAGCTTTTCTCTTAAAATGTTCAGTCTTGTGAGTCCAAAAGTGGTCCCACACTAATAAGGTAGGTTTCTTTAAAAGCCCACTAGAATACCTGAATCAGATTTTTCAAGCCACGATTTCATTCTTCTCTTATCCATCCAACCTTTTTGGATGGCCATAACATAAATCCCATTGAACATTCTTTTTTTGGGCAATTTTTTTTTTAACAACAAAAAGGTACAATTTTGTGCCATTGGCACAGCATGCTAATACAACTGTGTTGTATTATGTTTTCTCATGGCCACCTGTTTTAACAGTCACAGATTTAGCACCTTTGAATTCTACTGCCTTGTTTGATGGCACATCAAATGTAAAGGAACTTTGTCTATATTTGCTCTCTGTAAAATATCAAAATTAACTTCTATTCTTCATGAATTATATACCTGTGAAACTTTGATTTTATTTTCATATTCAGGGGGAATTTTTTTTTTTGCCTATCTTGTTCTAGGTCTAATACAGAGGTAATTCTGTCATAAATCTGTCTAAAATCATTGGTATCAGGCCATTGCTATAAGTCTTAAACGATGCATAATCATTTTGGTGGATACTGGAAAACCTAAACTTCTCTAGTCTGACACCCATGCTTTTAATTCTTCTAATCAGGCCTCTTTATAGTTTCCCTACAGAGACAGAGCTATATCTAGTAGCTCTTCTTGCTTTCTTCCAGTCCTTACTATTTTCGCAATTGGTGATGGATCAAAACATCAAGTAACTGCCTTAATTCCATACTTCTTTGCGTGTGATATGATTTAGCTTAAGTTTGATATTTTAGCAGTTCTCTTTTTGCTTTTCAGCCATGGGTTTGAACACTGTAGGAAAATTATCAACAATAAGTTGTCTCAACTTTATATCCATTGAAGTAAGCTGTATGGTTATTTTGGTCAGTGTGCAAATTGCTATGCTGCATGGCAATGAAACAAGTGACAGCTGAGGACATGCGTAGGCTTGAAATAAATAAAGCCAGTATGCTTCGCTGGATGTGCAATGTCAGTGTGCATGTTCGACAGAGTGTAAGCATCTTGAGAGAAAAGTTAGGCATAAGAAGCATCAGATGTGGTGTGCAAGAGAGATGACTGCACTGGTATGGTCATGTGATGCATATGGAAGACAGCTGTGTAAAGAAGTGCTGATCTCTAACTGTGAAGGGTACCTGGTGTAGAGGGAGACCCAGGAAGACACGGAACGAGGTGGTGAAGCATGATCTTCAAACTTTGAGTCTCGCAGAGGTAATGACTAGTGACCGAGACCTTTGGCAATGTACTGTGTTTGAGAGGACCCCCAAGCCAAGAGCATCTGTTCTGGTGGCACATGAAGAACACCTTTTGAGTGTTGAGTCTCACGGAGGCAAAACGGGTGAGTTCCTTGCGAGTGTTGGGCCTCAGGGAGGCAAAGTGGTTGAGTTCCTTTCAAGTTTTGGGTCTCACAGAGGCAATGACCAAGACCTTTGGCATTATGTCGTGCTTGAGAAGAAAATCCATCAAGCTGAGCAAAATCGCACTCGTGCTAGTGGCACGTAAAAGCCCCTATGTCATGCTGGTGGCACATAAAAGTACCCATTATACTCTTGGAGTGGTTGGTGTTAGGAAGGGTATCCAGCTGTAGGAAACCATGCCAAATCAGACTGGAGTCTGGTGCAGTCTTCCAGCAAGCCACCCTGATCAAAGCATTCAAACCACACCAGCATGGACAACGGACGTTAAATGATAATGATGATGAAAATTGCCATACAGGATGTGAAACTTGTATTTGCGTGAACTTATGCTTGTCCATCTCCCAAGACAATGACACTTGATTTTCCATGCATAGTACTGTTACATTAGATGCAGGGCAATTTTTGGACACATTTAAAAATAGAAAATGTGCGTCTTATGTCTTATATGACAGCATGTATGATATACATACATATGTATAAAATATTATACTCCATTATTAGTGAAATCAACACAAAAGTACTGCATCCAGTGAGAGATAAATATCTTTTTAATATACATAGGATTTGAATTAGAGTTACTATAGTTTCATGCCTCTGGATATACAATGACCGGACAGGCTTGTATAGCGTCTTGTGTATTTCCAACTCTGAATGATTGCTTAGAAAAAAAATACACAGCATGCTATTCAAGCAACAACAATATCCGACCATTGTATTTTCAGAGGCATGAAACTAATTGTAGCTCGATTTTTAAATCCAGTGTGTGTGTGCGCGCGGTAAATTTGTCACATTCATACGTAAACAATGACCTTCAGTCAAAACAGAAGGGATGCTACAGAAACAACAAGCTTGACTCTGCAAAAATTCTAACCTATGGTGTTTTATTGTTAATGAATTATACTTCGAAACGGTAATGAAGTCAGTTTAATTAGTCTTCGAAATCAGAAGCATCCTCATTGGTCCAGAAAGTATTATTTGTACTACACGTGTGGAATCACCCAAACGCCTGCATAAGTGTGTTTTGTTTTTCTGTCTATCAAATATATACCATAAATCGGTAATTAACTCAGTTAATTTTAGTAGTAGTCACAATATATGTGTGAGCGTGTACGTGCGTGCTTGGAATCACTAGAACTTGGAGGACGGATAAGAGGGTAGTCTACCTCGGTCAGAGTAGTAAAATTAATGTTTGGTCGCTTGCAGAGAAAGAAAAAGAAACATCGAAACATCAGCTTCCTCTGACAAAGGCTTTTTTTTTTAATTCTAAAGGTTAAGACATTCCTTCTCATCATACACTAACTCAATGTTATTATTATCTCCACTGCCACCACAATTAATGTCGGGATCACCGAAGCTCCAAGTATTCGTAGAATAATATATTTGCGATTTGCATTTGCCATGATAGTCTAGGTTTGCTCTTGCGGAATTGGTTTGAATCATTCAACAACGATAATTGGTTCCATTTACAACAGCATCATCCACAGCTACCACCACTACCATCACTTCTAAACAAATATTCTCGGTTAGACCGACTACCTACGTGCTCTCTAAGTCTGCACGATAAGAGCTTCCACGGGACTTCATAACAATTACTACCAGCACTACCACCACCATTGTAACTGTTACAAATATCATCATTATGTGATCCCACCTTAACCTTCCCCCACTTCGATTATCACCACAAATATGGACATAGTAACCATGACAATGTCAACTGCAATCACCTCAGCCTTTTCCCTTTTCATTTACTGCTATTGTCATCACAGTCATTCTCATGATAACGACGGCGGTTTCCACCATTACTTCATCGATGTTCTTTCCTCATCAGCATAAATCAGTGGCAAATTTCTACTGTCTTCACTCTCCAAACCATCTTTACATAAAAATGCCGAATCCCGGTCATGCCCTTGCAAAAGACATCAATGTTGCAACATACCGTATCCACCCACTGCTAATTCTATAAAAAAAAAAGACCTATTTGTGTGAGTTATATTAACATCGAGTAGTGTTACCTTGTTACTTTTCACACGACGAATAAAGGGTAGTTATGAGCTACATCATTTTATTAATCATTTTTATTATTTTCTGTAATTCTCGAACATGTCAACACATGTTATACATACCTTCAAACATACAAATGAATTCAGCACTCAAGCAAGTACTCGTCCCCACGTGTATATATTCGTAATGTTATTGTATAAAGTGAGATAACTCTTACTAATATTTACTCATTCTTTCCACTGATTATGACAAATAATAGAAAATTCTGTTGAAACTTAGACTATGATATTGCTTTCTATTGGCTAGACACAACGGTAAATTTTCAACGTCGTTAACATTTATAGTGTTAGGTGGGTGGTGGGATTTTATATTGCTTCTCTTCACTCAGCAAAAAACAGATTTCTTTAGAAAGACTGAATTTCTTTTCAGGGCAAAAAATAGTTCACCACCCCCACTATTGTTAACTCTATTTATCTTTTACATGTTTCTGTCGTAGGACCGCGGCCGTGCTGGGGCACAGCCTTGAAGGGTTCAGTCGAACAAATCAGTCTCAGTACTTATTTATGTATAAGTCTGATACTTATTCCGTTAATCTCTTCTGCCGACGGAGAATGTAAACAAACAATACAATTGTCCAAGAGGTGGGGGAATAAGCTCACACACCCATATATATATATATATATATATATACATACTCATACACAACAGGTTTCTATACAGTTTCCGTTTACCGAATTCACTCACAAGACATTAATGGCCCAGAGTTATAGTAGAAGACATCTGCCCTAGGTGCCTGAAACCACGTGGTTGCGAAGTGGGCTTCTTAACCACTCACCTTGCTGTCATTTACTAGTCAATTTAATAAATTTAGTCAATTACGTTTTTACTCCCACGCAAAAACAATAAGAAAATTGCATACCTGGCATAGAAAAAAAGGACATGGTTTTCTCAAAACAGACTGACCAGTTATAGTGTATTACAGAATTAATTCTTAATTTTCTGGTTTATTTCCTGCCATGTAATTTTTTACTTTGAGAATCACTGCCTTGATCATGCTCAAGTGAGACTCATAATGGAATTCTTTCCTCACATCAAAACAGTGCGGCTATTCCACAAATTACTCACACATGCCAAACTTTGACCTACAGATGTTGGAGTGTTGTTTCTGCTCCTTGCCTTTTCTACTTCAGTTATGGTGACCTTTGTTCTATCAAACTAACTGGTTTCATGTCATTTTCACTCATTCCCTAAGGCTCATTCCCATCGACCATATTGTGTCTACATACAACATTGTACTAATCCGTCTTCCGTTTCATAGTATCATCCTTCTTCAATTCTCTCCATGCCAGTATTTTTCATGCAGTTGTCAGTTTACAAGCTATTCAAGTAGACCCTCAACAGTGTTGATTGCCCTAATGTCAGGTTCTGCAAAAGCTCCTTTCTCTAGACCTAATCATGGAAAAATAAATTAATTAGAAGCTGTTGAAAATAGTTACCAAAATTTATGGGCAAAATAAATGTGATAGTATACTGCTTAAAGGATATTTGTTTCTCATCTGCTTCACAATATCATCAACATCATCATCGTTTAACGTCCGCTTTCGATGCTGGTTTGACTGAGGATTGCCAAGCTGGGAGGTTGCACCGGGCTCCAATCTGATTTGGCAAGGTTTCTATAACTGGATGCCCTTCCTAACACCAACCACTCCGAGAGTGTAGTGGGCGCTTTTTAAGTGGCACCAGCATGAGGGCCAGTCAGGCAGTACCGACATCGACCATGCTCAAATGGTGCTTTTTACATGCTACTGGCATAGGAGCCAGACAGGTGGCACTGGCATTGACCATGTTCCAATGGTGCTTTATACGTACCACTCAAGCAGCACTGGCATTGGTCATGCTTGAATGATGCATTATACATGTCACATGTACAGCTGCCAGTCAGGTGGCACTGGCATCAGCCATGACTATGATTTCACTTGGTTCAACAGGTCTTCACAAGCTCAACATATTGCCTGATGATTGAAGGGTACTTTCAAATGGGCCAGTTATGTGACACTGGCATCAGCCATGGCTACGAGCTGACTTAGCTTGCCGGGTTTTCTCAAGTACAGTATATTGGTCATTTGTCATTGCCTTTGTGTTGCCCAACATTGGAAGGTTCTGCTTCCCTACCACATTCCATGTCTTCTTCGGTCTACTTCTTCCACAAGTTCCCTCCACTGTCAGGGTGTGGCACTTCTTCACTCAGCTGTCCTTATTCATACACAACACATGACCATACCAACACAGTCGTCTCTCTTGCACACCACCTCTGATGCTTCTTCAGTCCAACTTTTTTCTCAGGGCTCTTACACTCTGTTGTGTATGAACACTGACATTACACATCCAACGGATCATACTAGCTTCATTTCTTTCAAGCTTATGCATGTCCTCAGCAGTCACATCCCATGTTTCACTGCTGTGTAGCATGGCTGTTTGCACACTGGCATCATGTAGTCTACCTTTCACTCTGAGCAAGAGACCCTTTGTTACCAGCAGAGGTAGGCGCTCTCTGAACTTTGTCCAGGCTATTCTTATTCTGGCAGCTATACTATCAGAGCATCCACCTCTGCTACTGACTTGGTCACCTAGGTAATGGAAGCTATCAACTACTTCTAGTTTTACTCCCTGGCATGTGATGGAATTAGTTTTCTGTACATCTTTGGTGTTTATTGCACCTGTGCATCTGCCACATACAAAAACCATCTTCCCAGTTAACCTTCCTTTAATATTGCTGCACCTCTTATGTGTCCATAGCTTACACTAGGTACATCTTATGGAATTTCTACCTACACCTT
Organism: Octopus sinensis; assembly: GCF_006345805.1. NCBI lineage: Eukaryota > Metazoa > Mollusca > Cephalopoda > Octopoda > Octopodidae > Octopus > Octopus sinensis. The sequence continues at coordinate 22,148,802 of NC_043011.1, read as the reverse complement.
TTCTACAAATTGAGCAGGGTCATCTACCTAAAGGGATTTGTGATTCATGTGACTTTGGTTTTTGCTAGGTTGACGCTAAGGCCCTTTGATTCTAGACCTTACTTCTACACCTGAAACTTCTGCTCTAGTTCTGGTAGTGACTCAGCTATTAGTGCAAGGTCATCAACATAGAGGAGCTCCCAGGGGCAGCCTATCTTGAATTCTGTTATTGCTAAGGACTATGATGAATTAGATGGGGCTGAAGACTGATCCTAGAATTCTTCATTAGTTGCCAACCCTCACCTTACTGACAACATCCTTGTACATGACTTGTACAGCTCTCACTGACCACTGAGTCATATATGTGAAAGATTAACTTGATTTTAATTGTTTAAGTAAAGGATTATATATACATACATACATATATATATATATATATAGACACAAATCCAAAACTTAAGAGCTGCCACTGTCAGTGGCAGCATGATGGAAATTGGGTCAAGTGAAAGTAGAGAGGTATTAGAGGTATTAGAGCAGAGTTGAATAAATGCATGCTGTACTCAAGTGGCAAGATCAAGATGAGTCTAAATCAGATTCCACATGAGCAAGGAACAATTATACAAATACAAATTCTCATAGGTAGGTAACAGTGATTGAATAGAGGAAGGAAGTATATTGTTAGCAGAGAACTAGATAGATAAAATAATGGAAATCACAATAATTAAGGTTGCATTAGACAACACAACAGTGCCATTTATCTTTATAAACACACCATGATAAAAGTTAGCCGGTGAACCAAAGGACAGCTTTTATGAGGCCCCTTCACAGATTACCTTGATAATGAATGACTGTGACCACATAATCACAACTGATCATTTAATTAACATGTTTGGATGTCCTTGGTATACATAGTGCTCATGGATATGATACAAGGAATGAATTGGGGATAAAGGCTTCTGGGGTTCTGCAATGCAGATGACCTAACCATTTACTACGGTAACCACAGGAAACCAACCAGACACCTAATCACCTACAAAGCAAACACACAAACTACTTAGAATTTATATTCACCAGGAAACTGGCCAAATAAATGGTTACAAACAAATCTTTCCATGGAAGAATGAACCACTCACAATGGACTTGTCATTTGTTACTTCAAACTAAGAACTTAAAGGAAGTTTCAACTTGGAGAAGGGAAATATAGAAGCTGAAAGAGACCCAACAAGTTGTAGGTTCAGAGAAGCACTAGATGATACATCTGACAGTAGGAAAGATCATCATCATGATCATTGTTTTAATGTTCACTTTTCCAAGCTTGCATGGGTTGGACAGATATTGAGGTAGATTTTCTGTGGCTGGAGTCCTTTCCTGTCACTAACCCTCACCTGTTTCCATGCAAAGTAATATTTCACCATGGTCAAACGTATTCTCACATAATATTAGAAATGAACAACGCTGTTTTTATGATAGTGACAATCATTTTGCAACTCTCATGCGATGTCTAGACAAAGAGACAAACACACACTCACATAATCCATCCATACATACATAACATACATATGTGTGTGTATGTATATAATGGGCTTCTTTCAGTTTATGTCTATTAAAACTGCTCACAAGGCTTTCGCTGGCCTGGGGCTACAGTAGAAGACACTTGCCCAAGGTGCCACATAGTGGAACTGAACCCAGGATCATGAAGCAAGCTCCTTCCTAAACTGAGGGCTACAGATCAGATATCTAAATGGGGTAAGATTTCATCCAGATGGAAGATGATATGGTGTTGGAATAGTACTACAGTTAGAGACATGAAAACTGAAAGACAGATCTGGAAAGACTGTAAGAAATGAAGTGGTAGAAAACAGTATCAAGTAGCAGAAAGGGAAGCAAGACATTAGAAATACATGCTAAAAGTCATGCACCAAAACATTTGACATTTTATTTATATTACATTATTATTATTCATTTTATTAATATGGAAAGCTGGCAGAATTGTTAGTGTGCTGGGCAAAATGCTTAGTGGTATATCGTCTGTCATTAGATTCTGAGTTCAAATACCACTGAGGTCAACTTTGCCTCTCATCCTGAATGAGCAAAGGAAGGAAATGGAGAAATTGACATGCAGACATCAGTTTACTCAAAGATACTCAAATTTCATTATATGGATTTGCATATCTTTGAATAAACTGATATCTGCATGTCAGTTTCTCCATTTTCTTCCTTTTCTCATTCATATATATATATACATACATGTAAAATGAACAACATTGTAAAATATTTATTCAACAATTTTAGCTCTAAGACAAACTACTTAATTATAGGCATAGCTTCAGAAAGAACTAGTAGAATCCTCAGTGACTACCAAACACTGATACTAAATGCAGCATGATAAAAATGAAAGTAATTAATGTTATAAATTCAAGGACTTCTAAATCAGTGTTCACTTATATTCCCAAAATATATTTTTTATCTGGGTATATTTTAAACATATAAATTACAATACACATATATCCAAATACTTCTGTAGTTCAGTGATGTCTTTTCATGCTTCTGTATAGTGCAGCAATAGCATTTGCTACCAACTGACAATCATACTACTTTGGTTCAATTTTTCCCCACCCATTTCCCAAGACGATAGTGGGGGTGTAGGGACACACGAAAATAGCGCGGAAAACGGAAGTTAAACGATGATGATGAATGTATATAAGATTTTCTTTCTCCATCTTCCCTTCCTTGGACTTTTCCTTTTTTCTATATTTCTGACAAAGAGCTCCGCTCGAAACGTTAAATCCTCATATATATATATAGTTAATCCAAACATGAACAAAGAGAAAACAACAATGCGAGGACATGGAACAAGTATAGTGTTATTAGACGCTCAGGAAAGGAAAGAAAGAAGGAGGATTTAACGTTTTGAGCGGAGCTCTTCGTCAGAAATATAGAAAAAAGGAAAAGTCCAAGGAAGGGAAGACGGAGAAAGAAAATCGCCAACGATACACACGTGGTCAGAAAGCCTTCCTTTTGTACCTCAGTATAAAATTTTTAAAAAATATTACACATGGTGGAAAATTGATTTTCTACCATGTCTTACAATAATAATGATGTAAAAGTCATACAAATTAAGAATTTCTATTAAAAAAAAACTTCGTTTCTGAAGTATGTATATTCATGTCCAAAGGTTAGGCAAATTTCATAATTAGGCAATTTAGATCTTAAGGTTAGGCAAATTGGGACATGAATATACCTAATACAGAAATGAAGTCTTTTTTAAATAGAAATTCTTAACTTTTATGACTTTCTCATCATCATTATTATAAGACATGGTACGAAATCAATTTTTAAAAAATGATTACGTTTGGGGTGTACAAAAAAGAAAGTCTTTCCTGGCATATATCAGGGATAACGTTATTTTTCTTTAAAAAATTGTCTTAGTTGATAAAACCTCATCTGACAAAGCCATCAAAAACAAGCATCGTGAGCTCGCCTTTTCATTTGTTTCAGATAAATAATAGTTGATAATGAATAAAGTTTTTCTATTCATCTTTCTATAAATTAATCAGCTATTACTCGTGACAAAATCAAAGATCATTTTGTAAAATTATCTTTTCGATTCTGCATACGTTTTAAAACTACTACTCCTTACATGATTCGATGAAAACAAAATATGAAATTTGTTTCTTAAATGACAGACTGTTTTAAATCAATTATGAACAAAAAAATAAAACATTTCCATTAAAAAAAAAATCAAGTTCCCATGCCGGGAATCGAACCCGGGCCGCCTGGGTGAAAGCCAGGAATCCTAACCACTAGACCACATGGGATACTTGATAAACTAATGCAAAATATAAATTTATAAAATCAGGATAATTTCTCAGGCAAGATAATATTGAATAGACATGGAATTTATCAAATAAATATTATATATCAATTAATAGACCGTATTTTAATGTTCAACTGTTCTATTGAAATAATTCTCAATATATAGAGCCAATATGTAATTTTTCTCTTAACAGGGTGTGGAACTGAGCGTTTTCGTGCATTCATATGCAATCATTATCCTTACAGGTTACTTGCAGGTATTTTCCCTTCAGCCATATTGCATAGAGTTAGAATTACGGGCAATTTAGCTGATGTTGTTCGACCTCAGGTCAGTCTTGACTGAATAGACTTATGGTCAAGGTTGTGACCATCCTCTCTTTATGTATATCTAGAAATAGACCTTTTTTTCAAGACAGTAGCGTGCAATTTGAGGCAATTTGGCCGCTATTTGTTGCATGTTGTCAATCGCATACTTAGTGTTTCCACTGTTATTTAGCCCATCGGCTTGATTTATTTCACTATTTATCCCTTCGTTTCCAGACAGAAACATAGCATTACAATAAGGCCATTTTAACAGCGTTATAGACACGCGGGCAATTCAATAAATTGGGCCTTATAGTATTTATTTATTGTCAGCAAGTCACAGCCTACATAGATCAGAATTGCCTTCCCTCCCCATGTGCCCGCGAGTCCCCCCGGGTAACCATTCAATGTGCCCATACTTTAAAACGGCACAGATCAAAATCAGTTCACGTGTGAGCAATTACATCGTGGTAAATACATCACTTGTAATTTTATCACAAGGTAATTATCACGAGCCACACAACATCGATTTACTCATTTCAAGTACATCGTTTGTCAAGTCACCTCCTCCCCCGGCTTTGTTTTATCTTTTGTCCGCAGAGTAAATTACATTGCTTTGATATTATTTAGTTTTTATTCGCAGAATAAATACGACGAATTTTATTAACAACGAAAAAGATATTTAAAAAAAATCGGCGTGTCTACACCAGCGTGCCCCCTCCACGATTTGTTTCCTAATAACTTTCAGAAAAATGGATATTTTTTAATGGCATTTTCTATGAATGCCTTTCAGATGGTTAAATTATGATTACATTGGAATTTGTTGTCAAAAAGAAACGATGATATTTATATAATTAAAAAAAAAAACAAACTCGGAGCTGTGGGAGAGAGAGAGAAGTTTCGAATAATTAACATAAGTCAACTTTGTTTCTTCATAACTTTCCGAAAAGTGGGTATATTTTAATGAATTCATTCCATCATATAAATATGAAAACTTTTGGAAATCGTATAGAAAAAAAAATCAATCAAGAAACGAAGTGAAAATCGAACAATATATCACTTGTGCAGAAATTTCACGTAAGAGAATATAAAGGTAGTCCAGCGAAAATTCCGCGTATCGTCAATGGATATCCAAAGTTGCGAATTACTGGATCTTTTAAACATGTTCATATTTTGTCTTTTATAAATATTTCTTCCTTCCAATATATAAAAAAAGAAAGAAGCATTATCCATTCTCTAAATTGCAGTAATTTGTAATTCTATTTTCAAAATTAAACATGAATTTTTTTTCACGAATATATATAGTAAATTTAAATATCAAAAAATTTCTTTTTGTGTCTTTGAATTTCTTCTTTCATTATTAGTGAAATTTGATATATTTACTCTGCAAATAAAAATAAAAACAAAACAACCGTGAATAATGTTTAGCCATTTATTATTATTTACTGTAAGACAAGAAAAAAAAAAAAATGCATAACATTTACCGACGTATCAGCTCGTGATGTAAATTACCGGGTGATTTATTTTACCGGACACCATCAGAATTTGTCACGCTTTCATGCCTCCCCCGCCTGTCGTTATGTGACCAATGTGTATGATCTCTCAGCAATAATATTTTATTTTTAATAACTATAAATTTCTATAATAGCGTATGATCAAGTATTATACGAACTATTCTTACTCTGTAGTTTTTATCCCCAGCGGATAAATTTACCCACTGGTTGAGACCGACGGGCGCTGATCGTCCCTTAATTTCTTTATTAATTTATCTTTACTATATATGCATCAGCACTCGTGTTACTTTCCCGGATTTTCAAAATTTCTTTCTTTAAAATAAGTTGAAAATATTTATCATAAAAAAAATTCATTATAATCTAGGAAATTATATATCTATCATATATTTATATTTATAAACAAAACATCTTAAATCCCGTTTCAACACTATTGCGCTAATATTTGTAAAGTGAATTTCACGGGAAGAAAATTCCCGCCCTATGTTAATTAAGTTAGAGCAAGCTGTTGTTTAAGGTTCTTTTGGAGTTTTGAATCGAATATTCAGATAAAGAAAGCCATAACAAAAGTTTTCTTTGCTTTTGTTAGTAAACCACTATTTATTTAAATATGACAAAAAAAAAGGCAAAATAGAATCTAAATAAATAAATATACAAATTATTTATTTGCTGAATATCAGTACCAGAGGGGGGGGGGAATCAAATAATGAAATGAAGTTTAGAAGTGATTTGGTTAGTTTTGGAGAAATTTATGTAATGTTGCACCTAATTAGTTTAAAAAGACTAATAGAAAAGGCAAAAAGTCAATAATCTTATCAATGATGGAAAGGTTTTTGGTGCCAAATTCCATAAAGGTAGAATTACATTATTTTGTTACTTAAGCTTGTAGTTTTATTAAAAAGAAAAGCTATTAATGACAGAGATAGAATGTAAACAATTTTAATTGTTACTTTCGTCAGGCTTGACGACTTTGTTTTTAATTCTATAGGTATTATAGTTATGTTAATTCTCGCTCAGTTCTGATCGAAGGTTTGTAGCTGTAGACATCCTTTTTCTTTTCATTTCTTTTTTCTCTTTCTAATTTTTTTTAGGTGGACGTTATGCGTACCTCATGATCCAATGTGTCCTTCCTTTTTAAGACGATAAAATGTAATTGTGTAATTTGAGTAAGAATTAGGTGCTTTTGGTTGCATTACGATTGTTGTTTAGCCCCTGATCGAGCAAACTCATAATCAAAGGTGTTCTGGCCGTCACCTTCGTTTTTGTTTATATTAAGGATTACATTTTTCTGTGTCACCTAGGTTTGAATGAGATTTGGTTGCTATTTTCACCAGGTCGATCGATCGTTCAGAGATTCTCTTGTTTGGTTCGTGATACTAATTGTGTTGTTTTATCACCACTTCTTTTCTTATATATATATTGGGATGGGATGGGGCAAAATGAGTAATTTATGATTTCTCATTATTTACTCCTTACTTGTTTGAAATCATTACATTATCATTTTTTACTGTTGCATCATCTTTGGAAGTAAAAATTTGTCAGCATAGTTGTTATTTGTTGAGAGTCCGAAATATAGTTAGGTGACAGGTACTTTTTTGCATGAAATTTTTTCTGAACTTCGACCCGATTGCAATTGAGGTTGTTAATAAAATACCTGGATAAGTTTTGGTTTAAAAATCAATGTTCTTTTCTCTACTGGATTCTAAGTCAATTTTTCCCCACACTGATGTCTAATTTAATAATTTTCAGTTTTCAAAAAAAAAAAATTATGTTGAACTGGGGCAAAATTAGTAATGACTAATTTCAATAATTTCTTCTCTTTAACTGCATGGTGCGTAAATATATTGGGAAGAGAACCACTCTAGCAGATCGCGAAGAAGCTATGGAAAATATTTTATGCTGAGTGTTTAGATTTAGTCAAGTTTCGTTAATTTCATAACATGTGCCATTTTTCTATGACCCTCTTTTCAATTTGACAAAGATATTTTTGATATTTGTTGCATTTGTGATATCTAAAGATGGATATTGATGTGTATGAGCTTTTTCTCAAACGTATTTCCGGAGAGGTAAATTTATCTTGTTCTTACTCTTTTTGCTCCAGCTAAATTTGTCTTTTATACGCTCAAAGAGAACGGAGATAATTTTCTGAAATAGCCTTCTGACTGTTATAGTGCTTTTAACGCATTTGGAGGCGGTTCTTAGCTGAGATAGTTCCTTTAAGGCAGTGAACATTGGTAAAAAAATGCAGTAAATCTTACTTGTATCTCGCTGTTTTGTTTTGAGATATACTTTTAGCGATGCTAGGTGATGAAATTGAAAAATTATCTCTATTTTAATTGATTTTCAAAATAATATCTGTGCTATTATTATCGGGCTGATGTTTGGAAAAGAAATTACTATGAAATTTGGATCGAAGGTTTTAAATTTAGATCACTTTTTATTGGTACCCGCTACCTTCTCCACCCTAAAAATAATTACTACAAATTGTTTCATTGATCTTTTTCTTTGGAGGATTCAATTTTGATTTGAGCTATTCCTCGATGTACTTATTTCGCGACTCATTTGAGAAAGAACTGGCTCTTTTAATTCTAACCTGCATGCGACCGCTGCTCGTTCTATGATACAAACTGCCTGCTTTAAAGTGATCTAAATTTACCAAATTCGTTCCCTTAGGTAAGGCATTAACGTTCCTTCTACCTAATCGAAAGTAACTAAATATTAATGGTATTTGAATAAATTCCACGTTCATTTGGGTATATATTTCCATTTGTTACCTTCCTACGAATTTAGACAGCCAAACTTCCTATAGGATAGAGTGAAAAATTATCTGATATGCCAAAAAAACCGGTATTTCTTCGGATCTATATGCTTTAAACATCGTAGAATACGAATTTGCAATAAAATGAAATAAACAATGCTGGTGGTTACCTTAATTTTACAACGTAACAGATCTAAAAAAATTTTGAAACAAATTAAAGGAAAGGGTGGGGAGGGACAAAAACGAAGCAGGTGACAGGTAAAATTTTTGACAGACGATGTTTTGTGTATTTTCACCAGCAATTATTTCAGGTGCTTAAATTGAAACAACAAAAATTATCCAGGTGGGTTCTTAACATAATGTAATGAACTAAAATTTTTTAGATTATTAAAACTTATACCTATAGAGAAGAAAACAAACCCATTAGCTTAAGGATTAATTCTGGTTAAGAAAGGCAGGTGAGGTAACTCCAAAAATAAAATTAAAAATTGAATACACCTTCAGTAAATACGGTGACAGCACCAACAAGATTTGGTGTTATTAGATCTCTTCAGCTAAATGTTTATGAGTATTTATAATTGATTGTGAGATATAATGGTAATTTAGAAGAATGATTTGACAGGGAGTGGGGTGAATACATAGAAACATGTTCTGTTTGAAAATGAAATATTTGTGTAGGTCATAGCATACTAATTTAGAGAGCCAAAAATGTTTAATTACAGTTTACACGCCAGTGGGTCAGTTCTATTTCTGTCTCTTTTAACAACAGAACCTCCCTTCAACAAACAAATATCAAAAAAATATCACACCTGAGCAGTGTGTACCTAGAACCTTCATGATGGTTCCAAATGTTTAACCTCACTATCATTTAAGATCTCTCCCGGAGAAAACATCCATAATATAACTGTAACCACATACCAAAGAATGGTCTTAGGACCAGAAAATACTTCAGCCCCCTCTTCCCTCCACTAAGCTCAGATGAGGTCTAATATGGAATGTTGATCCCACATCTGGGATGTTTATAATCAATCATCATCATCATCATTTTAACATCCACTTTTCCATGCTTACATGGGGCTGATGGAGTTCATTGGTGTAGATTTTCTATAGCTGGATGTCCTTTCTGTTGCCAACCCTCACCCATTTCCAAGTCAGATAATATTTCTCCATAGCCATACCCAGACAGGTTTTCATGGAACATTGGAAACAAACGACACCACTTGTATGATGGTGAAACTTGTTTGCAACTATTGTGTAATATGAAGATAAGGTAACACACACACGCACACTACACACATGCATATATGTATGATCGGCCCCTTCACACTTCGTTCATTCCATGCTTCATTCTTTCGTTCCCCCTCTCACATTTCCTGGCCTTCTCTTCATGCTCACCTTCCCTCCTCTTTCACTTCACACTGTCCCTTTCATTTTTTCTCGCCCCCTCCTTAATTCTACTATCCCTCTGCCTCTACCTCTCTTCTCTTTCCATGTGACCGGTGTTTGGCCAAGCCTGACCTTTCTTTCTTGGTTTGACTACCATCTGTGCAATATCTATATTCCTTCCTGTGCCTGTCAGATCTTATGTCCCTGGCATAAGGCTTTAATTCCATACACATCAGCTTAATTTAATTCATCTCGAGTATAACCAGCCGAAATTGCAAAGATAGTTTGGAACTTGACTGAGGAAAAAAAAACTCTGAATGACCTGTCCTTGTTTTCTTTGTATTGTCTGTCTAGATGTTTTGTTGTCCCTTTTTTGTATTACCTAGCTGTCTGGATGTTTTGCGTTCTTGTCCCATTTTTGTATTATTTTATATATATATATATATATATATAATATATATATATATATATATACAACAGGCTTCTTTCAGTTTCCATCTATCAAATCTGCTCACAAGACTTTGGTCAGCTTGGGACTATAGAAGATGCTTGCCCAAGGTACTATGCAGTGGAACTGAACCTGGAACCATTGTACATGTGCATGCACATTAGTGTCTTCTAGCTAAGGCTTCATGTGATGGTTGTAAACAAATGTCACAGTTGTGCAAGGGGTTTGTTTTTGTTTCCAGTCTTCTGTGAAATCATGTCTGGCCATGGAAGAAATATTACCTTACTTGGAAGCAGGTGAGGGTTGGTGACAGGAAGGGAATCTGTCCATAGAAAATCTGCCTCAACAAAATTCCATTTGATTGTTGCAATGATGATGATGAATAGTAACTTAAGTAGAGTCAATATGGCAAACATTTGAATAAGATTAAGTACAACTTTTTGATTTCTTCACCTTATATATGCACGTTGTTTTGAATTAATCATGCATTATCTTGTGGCTTTGAGATTTTCATGATGTGATTGTTTTATTCTTAGAATGTTGGCACTCCGTCAGTTACGATGACAAGGGTTCCAGTTGATCTGATCAACGGAACAGCCTGCTCATGAAATTAATGTGCAAGTGGCTGACCATTCTACAGACACAGGTACCCTTAACGTAGTTCTTGGGAGAGATTCAGCGTGACACAAGAGTGTGACAATGCTAGTCCTTTGAAATACAGGTGCAACAGAAACAGGAAGATAGAGTGACAGAAAGTTGTGGTGAAAGAGTACAGCAGGGTTCGCCACCCCACCCCCACTGCTGGAGCCTCGTGGAGCTTTAGGTATTTTCGCTCCATAAACACTCATAATGCCTGGTCTGGGAATTGAAACCATGATCCTACAACCGTGAGTCCTCTGCCCTAACCACTGGGCCATTGCACCTCCACATTCTTAGAATGACATTGTAGTGAGTAGATGTGAAAAACTGAATCTGGTCAGTTTGGAATTAAGCAGGTAAAATATTTGGGCCTGATATAGCTGGTTTAAATGTTAAAGGGTTAATTAAAAATATTTCTTGGATATAAGTTATCATTTAATTCACTCCTCAATCCTTGAGGACTGAATCAAACCTTGGTTTGATTTGAACTGCATATGATGCAACAGCAAAATGTCATGAAACATTTTTCTTGTTCAGTTTTCTACAATTTACATCAATTATATTTCTTTTATCATTTTCTTGTTTCAATCATTGGACAGCAGCCATGCTGGGGCACCCCCTTGAAGGGTTTTAGTCAAACAAATTGACCTCAACACTTATTTTTTAAAGTCGGGTACTTATTCTATTGGTCTTTATTGCTGAACTGCTAAGTTATGGAGATGTAAATAAACCAACACAGTGGCTGGGTGGGGGACAAACAATCACAAACACATGACAGGCTTCCACACAAGTTTTGGTTGGTCTGGGGTTATAATAAACACTTGCTCAAAATGCTGCACAGTGGGACTGAACCTGAAACCACATGGTTGCAAAATGGGCTTCTTAACCACACAACCACACTTGCTTTTCTTTTTGACTAGGCACAAAATTGTCTATTTATAGGTTGTGATGAGGAATTAGATATTGTAATATTCATGTTTTCCGAAAGATAATGATAATTATAACCAGGACTCCGACTTCGGTCAATGGGAACTTATCTTCAGCATCTATCATTTTGTGCTCGACCAACTTGATTTCTTTTGACTAGGTACCTATGTTATTAGATTTATAAGGGTAGGGAAATGTGATGTGTCAATTCAAGAGTTATGTGCTCCTCCAAATGTTTTTTTTTGTTCAGGTGAGATGGAAGTAAGAAACGAAACTAAAAATGCAAGCAGTAGTTTTGGATATAAACATTAATTTTCAAAAAATGTTTATACAAAAAAAAAAAAGAAGTTTATACACACACGAAAGGAAAAAAAAATATTGGCAGGATTTCGGATCAGTGCGTTGTGCAAAAAAAATTTGGCCAAAATCGGTCCGGATGGCGTTGGTGAAATGAAAAATCGAGTTATAGATAAAAAAAAAAATTGTCATAAAAAGATGCCCTCCACACTCATTTCCAAAGCCTTGGTGAAAAAGAAATTGTAAAGATCCAACTTATGTGGGTGTCCTGATCCGAAACCCTGCCCAAAAGTTTTAAAAATTATAAAACCCGATTATAAAATAACCATATTTTGGGGTTTATAATGCAATATCTCTTCAAATTAGTTTCAGTAAGCCGCTGACGTGACTGTGTAAGTTAAACTCTCTTTGCAATCACATTGCATCGGGTTCAGCCTCACAGCACGACCCCTTAGACGCATGGTCAGACCAATGCCTTGTGAGCGAATTTGGTTAGACGGAAACTATGTGAATATCCGTGAGTGAAATGTGTAATGTTGGATAAAGTTGTTTCAGAGTTATGTCCCTTAGATTGGCCTGCGATATGAAATTCACACCTCGTGTCAGCTAAATGTGGAAATAATCTTCCATGCATTTGTGTTTGTGAGTGAAGAGAGAGAGAGGGGGGAAGAGAGTGGAGGATATACAAACAGTTTGTAGAGGTGTATGTATGCATTGCGTGCATTATGAGAGAAAAAATTACTATGCTAAAGAGAAAGAGGAAAGTAGGGAGACAAAGAAAGGAAGGAAGGTATAAGGAAAGTGGGGAAAGGTATATGAGCTATGAGGAGATCATTAAGGAGAAAAGGAGGGGAGGCAGAATAAGAATGTCTTTTGTACTCTAGGTGCAAAGCCCGAAATTTTTGGGGAGGAGGCAGTCAATTAGATCGATCCCAGAGTGAAGCAAATTCTTCGACTCCTTTGTGATTCGAGTTCAAATCCTGTTAGGATTAACATTGCTTTTCATCATTCTAGGGTTGATAATATGGAACGCCAGTCAAATACTGCAGTCGAGATAATCAACAGTTCCTTCGCAACAAATTTCTCCCCTTGTGCCTGTGTAAGAATTATTACTTTGAACATGTAACTGTTAACATACATGATTAAAATAGACAGACTAAACAGCATTGCTCTTGCTTATTGGTGCGACTGGGGAATGTTTAAGGAAATTAGTTTCATTATCAAGTACAAATAATCAGTCCAAACTTTAGAACTAGTCAAACTTACATCAATAATCTGTTGTGTGTGTGTGACATACACACACACATGCTCACTTTCCCACATGTATATATCATCATCTAACGTCCGTTTTCCATGCTGGCATGGGTTGCACAGTCTACAGCTGGTAAGTTAGGGGCTGCACCAAGCCCCGTTGTCTGTTCTGGCATGGTTTCTATGGCCAGATGCCCTTCCTAACACCAACCACTTCATAGAGTATGCTTGGTGCTTTTTATGTAGCTCCAACACCGGTATCAATTCTGCTATGGTAGACAGGTCTTCTTGATGGCAGCAAGGATAGATATCGAGGTCCTTAGTCATCTCTTCCGTAAGGCTCAGTGTCTTGAGGTCATACTTGTGTGTGTGTGTCTTAGTGTTTCTTTATCTTGACATTACATGATAGTTGAAAATATGTGTCACTGTCATACAAGTGGGTTCCTTTGTTTCCATTACTCTGTGAAAACCTGTCTGGGTCTGGCTATGGAGAAATATTATCTGACATGGAAACAGGTGAGAGTTGGTGACAGGAAGGACATCCAACTGTAGAAAATCTACATCAATAATTATTTTGGTTATCATTTTGGTAATTTGCTTGAAATTAGCAGAAATATTGCTCATTATGCAAGGTTGCTTTCTTACAGTAAAAGAACACGAAATCAAGTGTTAATTATAGACATGTCTTGTATGTTTCTTTAAAAGCAATGAATCATGCCTTTATGTTTATGAACAAAAAAAAATGACACAAAAACCAATATTTTTGGGCTATAAACAATGATCTTTATTGTTTATGAAACAACATAAAATACTTTACAAAAGTCAGTAGCTTTGACCTTCACTGGCAAAATTTCTTTTTTCATAGAAATATGACAATTTTTCCCGCCAAAATTTTGAAAGGTTTACAAATTGATACAGTTATTACTATGAAATGAACTAATAAAAAAAAAAGAGACAAACAGAAGGAAAAAAATCAGAAACAAAACCCTAAAATTTCAACAGTTCCATGTCCATAGATTCCATATAATGAACCATTTTATATTGCATCTATAAATAAGGAAGCAGTCAAAAATAAAGTCTAGCTTGCTCCTTTGTTGAATTATTCCTTGTAATAAAGACTCTATAGTAGTTACAACAAGAGATATTCATACTTTAGTTTCTTTGAAAAGTGCCAGTATTTTTGAACATTTTCATAACAGAGTTACTTTATTAGTCTGGGTCCTATCTGATCGACTTGTTTTATTTTTGTAGTCAGTATAAGAAAGTGTACTAATGGAGATTAATGGTTGGAATTAATGTTTCTAGACATGTTTCAGCAGTTTCTAGATACGATCCATACCACAGGATTCCATTAACAAGGAGCAAAAAGAAAACAATTTTTGCTACAGCATTAAAAAGAAAGGGGTTGATTTAATTTGAGAAGACAGTGAATAATAAAACGCTGTCATTTAGTTATACTTAAAACAGAATAACAAATTGCCCTGAATTTTACTTTTTTCTTTGGTGTGAAAAAGTGAAAAACCAAGTAAAAATTACTGATAATAAATTTTCTTTTGATTTAATCAAGAAACTTAGATATTATGATTGAGTGTTAAATTTAATATGCTATCTCTAAATTTAATGTTAAATAAATTGAACTATAGCTGAATATTCTTGGTTGTGAAGATATCAGCCACTCTTAAACTTATTTCTAATAGAATATGTCTTTAACTCCATTTGTTATAAAGACAGGATGTCTTATTCATGTCAAGTGATGAGGACCAACTTAATACCGTTTATAATTTTTGTATTGACTAAAACAGCTTAACTGTAAGATATGAAAAAGTTCCAAAATTAGTTTGTTTTTCTCTAATCCAGCTCATAACATTAGCTTCACAGATTGTCAGCAAAGTTAATTTAAACAGATATGAAGATGAAGGATAAATTAATATATCCTTACTTCAGTTTCTGTCTTTTACCAACAAACTAACTTCTTACAAAAGAAACAAAAATGCATAAAAAATTTATCAGTTGCTGATAGAAACTTCCCTATATATATATCTTTTCAATGTTTGAATGATTATAATGAAGTAGGCAAAAGGAAATCAAATTAAGCAGAAGTTGGGCGGAATAAATAATTTTAAACAATTGTTACTGTCAATCTATTCACTAGAGTAGAGATCATAAACAAGATATGTAATTTATTTCATCTTTCCATGAAACCGAGAACAAGTTTCAATCTTTTTAAAAGTTGGAATTATAAAGCAGCCACTAGCTTAATAGGTAACATAGAACACAGAGATAAGAACCAATTTCCAGTGAAATGATTGTTTGGTACATGGTGGGATTGTAATATGAAGCCATCAAAAATAAAACAAAATAACTGGGTTTATTCAGCCAGTACAACAACCAGGTGAGATGTAGAGCAGGGAGACAGTCATGGAATTAAAACAACACATACACATAGGATACATATACACAGAACACATTTCCAAACAAACAAATACAAGGAAAATAACTTCACAGTTGAAAGATTATTAATAAACAGAAAGAATGCAATATATTTCGAGGGATTATAAAGAGCCATGAAAGTAAAACATTGGCAAATTTGAACCAAAGCTGGTTACAGATTGTGAAATTACAATAGATACTCTGTGGAAAGTGTATGTGTGTGAATGATAGTGACAGGAATATACATCTCATAATATCTAACATGCTGTCATTAAAATATTTTTTGAGGATTAGTTTGTGTTATTAAGAAAATATGAAAGCAATAAATCTGTATATTTTATAACTATTGCTTCATTCCTTTAATTACAGTGGTTGCTAAGAATAGCTGAACCTATATGCAAATGTTTTGTCTAGTGATGAATGGGAGAGCAATAAGAAAGAAGCTTTAAATAAATTAAGATATTACAAGCTTTTCCTAGTTCGTTGATGTAACTAAAAACTATATACATGGCATGGCAGTGACTAAGGAAAGTAGTTGGAAATGGCTTTTAAGAGTTATAACATACATTTCAATTCACAGAATAGTTATACTCCTGTACAGTAACAGGCAATAACAATAATAATAAACTAAAAGTTTATAACATGGAAATAGCAGCTGTACATTAAATAGTATCACATTCCCCAGCTATCTCACCAAAATAAAATGGTACTGTGTTGATGAATTATACCCTATAAGTATTGCAAAGTGTTTAGCAGAAACTATAGAACAGTAACTAAACATAGAGAAGCTGGTGACATTGGCTGAATATGTATAGGTTTACATTTGGCATAAACTAACAGTTCCATCGTTTATGTCTTTCAGCACAACACACGCAGCTAGGCACTTTCTTTTTTTTTTATTGTTTTTTTTTTCTTTTTCTTTTTTTCTTTTGAAAGCTAAAAAAAGGCACTGAATTAAGTTGAAAATAAAATATATGTGCTTGCTTGCATGTGTTCATATATATATCTCTTAGGCTGTAGTGCAGCATTTTGCTGGGTGTATCTAAAATTGTACTTTGCATCTCAGTGATTGGTTTGCGCATTGATATAATGAAGACAAAGCATTGTGTAGTAGATAACTTGAAAGCTGAACCTTTTCTATTTTCTTTTGAGTAAACAATTAAAAAAAGTTTTTTTACATATCTACTAAGGATGTATGTTATACATAGTATCTCCCCAACATAGCTGCACTATCTATACATATATATATCTATCTATTTATCTATCTATCTATATATGTATACGTATATATATGTATGTATGATAGACCGACTATATATTCTACTGAAGCATATATGGAACATTTAAAATATATTTGTTACTATTATATATATATATATATATATATATAATTTGCAAGTATTTTATTTAAAATTAAAGCAATTGAATTGAATGGCTGATTTTATTTTTTGCTATTTTAAAAAATTTTATTTAATAGTGAAATAACTATTTACACAAATCACAATATTTACTTGTAAAATAAAGAACTATCTTTTCCAAAACTGAAAAAGAAGAAAAACAAACAGATTTTCTTTCCTTTTCATCAGCAAAGATATTGACAAGTGACACACAGACATGTAGATTTATTTGAGCAAGAGCAATCTCAGTTAATTTTGCATGAGCATTAAGTAGCAGCAATTTCTGGAACATTTCCTTTCAGTTTCATGAGGAGAGCAAAGATCTGTGTATTTTTTTTTAAACAAAAGGCAAGCAACAGGAAAGACCTGTTGGAAGAAACAGCAGCAGAGGCAGCAATTAGAGACTTGATTTCGAAATCTCTTTAGGGATAGGCTTATATATGACTAACTTTTCGACTGTGTATCCATGGTAAGTACTTTAAGCACGTGCCATGGCTTCAGTGATCTTGGTGAGAATCCACTGCAATTAAAAGGAGATAATGAAAGGTCACATAAGTTAGGTTACAACATCTGGTCAGCATAAAAGAAGAAATAAGAAGGATTAAAATGATTGGTCAATAAAGGCAATCTTCTTATAAATATTAAAGTAAGAAAAAAAGCGATAATTTATTTACTCAATTTACTTCTGATTTCTCACAAGCTCACTTACACACACATGTGGCAACTGCACATTTTAATCTTGCTTAAAACATGTAAGCAATTGCTATCTCTTTTGCTTATGTATGTTTTACACATGATACGAAAGACATGAAAGCATATCACATTCTTGAAAATGACGATGTATTTGCCATATCCTGAAAGTGGATCACAAATGGTAAAAAAAAATCCATTCATTTCTTTATTAACTTGTTTGCATGCTTTAGAAACAGGTACGATTTTAAACTGCATCTGGTAGTGGAGCCATGGCTCAAGAATTCCAGAGTTTTGAGAAGTATGGGACCACCTCTTAGCCACTATTTTTTCCCAGGTCTACTCTGACCCAGAGTAGTAGAACCTGTCAGGGTTCCAGCTATGGGTTAAATAGCACGTAACTACCCAAGTCAGGGTTTATTGAAATGATGGGATGCAGATTGATGGATGTGAACTATTTTGGCAAATGAATCTTAAAGAAAATAAGGGCGAATATCACTAAGTGCTGAGCAGATGAACAGATAACAAACCATGAATGGTTAGGATCAACCAGTTCAGTAGTGAACAACTACTATCATCTACAGTTGTGGCATGTGCAGATGAGATATTTTAGCAAGTGAAAGACCAGTATGACTAAAACCCAAACCAGATGTTCATGCCACATTGCTTGATCAGGACATCTGGCATAGAGTTGCATTGGTCTAGGCAAGTTGCCTGACCAGATGATACTAAAGACATGAAAACCTAACATAATTTTGAAATGATGATTTATTTGGACCTCAGACATTATCTATATGCAAGACAAGTTGTTAAGTTTAGCAATGGAAAAGATGAATATAGTTAGTCTCAGTACAAGTTGTATGAAAATCTGGTGTAGACTAAAATTTCTAGTTACAACACATAAATTTATTAATTGTAAACACTTCCATTACAAGTGTATATTGATAACTCCATTTGTAAGATCATCATCATCGTTTAACGTCCGTTGGATTGGACGGTTCGACCGGGGTCTGGGAAGCCTGGAGGCTGCACCAGGCTCCAGTCTGATCTGGCAGTGTTTCTACAGCTGGATGCCCTTCCTAACTTCAACCACTTCGAGAGTGTAAGCAAATAATCTGAGTGTGTGTATGGGTATTTATATATTACACACAAGCATACACATCTATATGTATATATATACACACTCACTTCAAAAGTTACTGATTAGCAGAGTCATTAGAACATTGGATAGCATGTGTTGTAATATTCTGGCTCTCTGAGTTCAAATCTAACTGAAATCAACTTTGTCTTTAATCTTTTCAGGGTTGATAAAGTACCAGCCAGGTATGATGCAACCCTCTCTCCCTTTATGTATCACATTCTTGATGTTCCATTGAGTAAAGTGTAGCAGACTCAAGATGGTATCTGAGCCTGCTTATGGCTACATAGGTATACTGTGCCATTGCTGTTTGTGAGAGAAGGCTGTTTCTAATTATTCTGAATTTCATAGATCATAGACAACAAGATATTTAATAAAAAAAAACATTAGTGTGAGTTACAGTTGAATAAAAATATTCACTACTTCAATAGCCAGTTATAAACAAGAAATCTTTTTAATATGAATTCACAAAACTCTTCTTCCTCATGTAATTTTCACAGCCCTCATATTTACCATTTCAAATCTCTTTAAAAAAAAACGACTCTCAAAAGCTATGTATACATTCAGACACTTAGATGCCTCCCTACTTCACTGTCTGAATATATCTTGAGTTAAAAAGATAACATCATTAACAATTATAAAATCAACGGGTCCATTATAAACATGTGCCATCCCAAAATTAATGGGATCAAACTTGTGAGTAGATGATAGCAACAGTGAAAGACACATTAGGATAATGTATTTTTAGATGTACTGGGACAGAATGGAGCGTCTTTGATAAACCTTCTAGTCCAAGGCTGATCAAGGTCTGAATATCAACAACATCATATTGCAATATACTATTATTATACTATTTTATCTTTATGGAAAGTGATGCCCAAGCATGGTTGAGATATATGTATACATTAGAATAGAATAGTTAGGGTGAATCATTGTATAATATTACTTCCAATAAGTAAATAGCACAAGTGAAGAAGTGAAAATAAGACAACAGTTCTACCTTATATTTCGGGGTTATGACCTCTTCCTCAGAACACATGGAGAAATGAATGATGGAATAGATCATTGCTCAAATATGTAGAGGAGGAAGATGGTGACATGTAGACTGGTGTTATAACAATCAATCTGCTTCATGTAGCTCTTTTCTGTTTTTAGAGCTGGTCTTAGCTTGTTAATAAGGATGGCCTTGATGTATCTAAGATTGTATTACACTGAACATCCCTGATAAATTCTGTGAAATCCTAGGTCTGGCACTTCTGTAGGGGTTTGTGGTTTGAAGTGTTTGTGTGCATATGTTCTTGATGCATATGTGCAGTTTTCTGGTGGTGCTCCCAATGTAGGATGCATCACATTTGCTGCAGGTTACCTCATATACCATGCACGTCCTTAAGCACATTTTGAAGTTGTTGATGGGGCAATTAGCTAGGGCACACCCCATAATGCTGACAAAGCTACCAACACAAAGTGGTTCCACAAGTTCCGAATAAACAATGGCTATCCTTCATCGTTTACCAAATGATTGCATCTGAACAATGCTGAAATCAGTACTCTTTGTAATAAGGTCTGTACTTCCAAATCTGATATGAGCTTCCTAAAACTATCCTATTTCAGTGACAAAACCATTGTTGCTAAACATCATGTGATCTACAAGTAGGGACTTAATATATAAGATGGTGTACATTTAAAGGAAATTTTTGTCTAGAACTCATACTACCAACAACACACACACACTTACCTCTTTCACTTTTTGATCTTGTATCATCACAACCTTTTTCGGCAGATTGCTGCCAAAGAATTTCTTTTTCTCCTTCTCCTGCAAATAAAGTTAACATTATCTAGATAACAATAATTATGGCAGATAAAACATAAATATTCTATTAATTGATTTATGCTCTATTTAATCAACTTTAATCTATTATATTGAAAATGAATTCATACACACAAGTTAGTAAGTTGATATATCATTATCGTCATCACCATCATTTTAACATTTACTTTTCCATGCTGGTAAGGGTCAAATGAGGTTTATTGAGGCAGAATTTCCATAGCCAAATGCCTTTCCAGTTGCCAGCCCATGCAAAATTTCTCTGTGTTTTCATGGATAATTGGAAATGAAGAACACTGCTTATATAATGGTGTTTTTCAGTTTTAATCTTCCATAAGAAGAAACACACACACATATATATATATATATATATATATATATATATATATATTCATACACAGTAAGCTTCTTTTAGTTTCCATCTACCAAATCCATTCACAAGGTTTTGGTCGGCCTAGGGCTATAGTAGAAAGCACTTGCCCAAGGTGCCACATGGTGGCATCAAACCCAGAACCATGTGGTTGGGAAACAAACTTGTTAACCACATATCCACTCATGCACCTATAGATCATGAATATATTATTTAATTAACATGAAGAGAACAAATTAGTTCCCATAAGCATCTTTTGGATCCAATACCATTTGCACTACCTTTATCAGTCTAATAACGATATCTTATAATGAATTGGCAAGGTCACATAGAAATTTGACTGGCAATATTTGCTCTGACTCTCTATACTTCGAGTTCAAATCT
The DNA here is from genome assembly GCF_006345805.1 of Octopus sinensis. Classification (NCBI taxonomy): domain Eukaryota; kingdom Metazoa; phylum Mollusca; class Cephalopoda; order Octopoda; family Octopodidae; genus Octopus; species Octopus sinensis. The sequence continues at coordinate 22,127,253 of NC_043011.1, read as the reverse complement.
TGTCAAGATCAACTCTGTCTTTCATACCTTTTATGGTCAATAACACGCCAACCCCACCCAACACCCCAGTCAAAGGCAGTGGATTAGCAGAATGGTTAGAGTATCAGAAAAAAAAAGTCTGGGATGATCAGTTCTGGTTCTCTACATTCTGAAGGCAATGTATATGATGTCACTGGTGCCAAGCTGTATTGGCATCACCTTTCCTATAGAAAACATTTCTGGAACCTGGTAGATAAATATTAATGACTTGTTGGGATGCAATGTTTTATTATGCAACCATAATATACTATAAAGTGTATTCAACGTTTTTATAAGTCCCTACTGTGTTAGCAGTGTGCTTTACATCATTTGTTAAGGTTAACGGTATGGTAAAGAGAAACCTACAAGCATGGACAATTGATGGTCTTCCACAATAAACTTTGCCCAGACCTGAAAATTGGTAAGCAATGACCTTTCCAGTTACTCCCACCCACTCTTTATAAAATGCAGAGTAGCATTATACAAGCAACACACCTGGGCTTGTCTCACTATCATACTTTGTAGTTGAGCATATACACTACAGTTTTGGGATATAGGATCACTTGAAGATTCTGAGTTCAATCCCCACTAAAGGTGGCATTTCAAAAGCAGCAGAAGGTCACCTAGGAGTCTTTCTGTTCATTGTTTAGCAAGTTTTCACTAACTACTACTTCAGTAATACCTGACACAAAGTCACCAATTTTTTTCCCCAGGGTAAAGACCCCCTTCGGTCATGAATGACCATGGGGTTGTACCTAGAAAGTTCCCCTCCAAGGCACAAGTTCAGGCAAGGTTGGTTATGGAAGACCACCAGTCACCCATGCATACCAACAACCCCTCTTTATGCCACTGATGTTATCCACGGGAAAGGCAAATGCTGATACAGCTTGGCACCAGTGATGTTCCAACACATTTCTACAGTTGAGTGAACTGGAGCAATGTGAAATAAAGTGTCTTGCTCAAGAACACAACACACAGCCCAGTCTGGGAATTGAACTCACTACCTCATGATAATGAGCCTGATGCTTAAACCACTGAGCCATGTGTCTTCACAGGCATTTTCTCCCAGACATTTTTCTTAGTCTTTCTCTGCCATATTATTACCTAAGGTAATGAGTCAACAAGGGCTTGTCTATACAATTGTTCCACTTGCTAGAAATATAAGGTGTATCTTCATAAAATCACACCTAACATCGTTAAAATAGAAAAGAGTATGCAAGATAATGCAGTCCCAGATAGCCCCCAAAAGATAGGATACTATAGTTCCCCTTGATTGAGATTGATTTGGGGCAAAACAACAACAGCCTAAAATACCTCAGCTACATTTCAGCTGACAGTGGTTCAGGTTATGGCTGAGTTTCACATTACTACGGCAAACATACTGTTAGAAGCTCCAGCAAAGGCTGTGGGTATCTTAAGAGTTATCAACTTCAGCGATAGTAAATGAGTTAGCTTATTTAATAATTCATGTGAGGTGGCAAGCTGGCAGAATCATTAGCATGCCAGGGAAAATGCTTACAATCATTTGGTCTATTCTTACCTTCTGAGTTCAAATTCTGCTGAGGTTGGCTTTGCTTTTTATACTTTCATGGTCGATAAAATAAGTACCATTTGAACAGTGGGGTTGCTGTTATTAAACTTACCCTCTCTCCCCAAATCACTGGCCTTGTGCCAAAAATTTGAAACCAATATTTTATTGATAAGTGTAGAAGAGAGAAAAGTTAAAATACAGAAATGTACTTACTTTCAAGATGATCTCTATTCCCTTTGCATGAGATTTTGGAGCCTCTCTAAGTTCACTATAAAGGTGTGTCCACTCACAGTCCCAGTGGCCAAAGATTTCACCACGGTTAGCAAATATGAGACGTCTGAAATAAATAATGATTGAGTTGTTGTAGAAAATATTAATTAAAAACAAAGACAAAATACAGTTGAAAATTATTTTTATCAATCATAAATAAATGGTTCATTTTTGTGATAAGTCAAAACATGCAGACACAGTAGAATGTAGTACTGACTTATAAAAACATTTATTGGGTTGTCCGGAAAGTTCGTGCCAATTTTTAAAGGAAGGAAAAAGGTCAATAAATACTTGCCATTACATTTTTAATCAACCAAATATGAACCATTTTGTTGCACAATCCGTCTCCATCTTGCCTTTAACTTGAAAATACCCTTTTCCCAGAATTGAGGTGGTTTCATGGCAAAGAATTCATCAAAGTATCTTTTTACATCATCCAAGGAATTGAAATTTTTACTATTAAGACTATTCTGCAGAGACCTGAATAAGTGGAAATCTGAAGGAGCAATATCTGGTGAATATGGAGGGTTGGGTAACACATCCCAGCTGAGCTGCAGTAATTTTTGTCTGGTTCCCAAAGTATCAAGTGCCGAAAATGAACTTTCTTATCTTCCATTTTAAAGGGTTACAGAATTAACACAGGTTATAGGAACATAAACCTTCTTCCATGAAAAGATAGCTTAAACTGTTCTCTAAATGGAGGTGTAGTCAAATCATGTTTTATGGACTCAACCATGTTCTAAAATAAGTCGAAAGGTAAGCTACTATAAATTGGCATGAACTTTCCAGATAACCCAATAGTATACTTCAGAGTATATTGTATTTGCATAACGAAGTACCATGTACCTACAAATCTTTGATGTTTACATACCAGTTCCAGGAATGTGCCTAATATGTAAATTGGTATATCTAATAACACTGCTATATAAGCAATGTGTTCAGAGGTAAGAGTGGGTTAGATGAGTGCTGATGAAGGGGCAACAATCCCTGAAAAATAGTATATACACTAATTACCCACTTTTATCTCTGATCTCATTGCTTGTTTATATCTGACATCTTGATACAAAACGTTGTAGCAAAAATCAGTGCTGGCTATAGTTTCTATAGAATATCTGTTGAAACAACCTTAACAAAAATAATAGTTTAATTCTATCACCTCTGAGTGCAGGGAGATAACTTGTGTCTAGATCTGAGCTCCATACCCAGAACACACACACACACCTCTCAGAAAACAGTGATATTTAGAATTGGCAGTCTGTGAATTCAATATCAAAAACCATAGCTCTTCATTTTTATCACTGTACACTTGAAACCTTGACTTCAACAGATTCTTCTAAAAGTTGAAGTAGCACATCAGGTGCAAATAACCCATGACTTTGTAATTTATTTTTTTCTGGAAATATTTGAGTGCAGTGAGCTTCAACATCATTATCATTGTTGTTTAACGTCTGCTTTCCATGCTGGCATGGATTGGACAGTTTGACCGACAACTGGTAAGTTAGGAGGTTGCACTAGGCTCCAATCTAATTTTGCAAGGTTTCTACAGCTGGATGCCCTTCCTAATGCCAACCACTCCAAGAGTGTAGTGGATGCTTTTACATGCCACTGGTACAGGAGTCAGTCAGGTGGCACTGGCATCAGTCAAACTTGAAAGGTGCTTTTTATGTGTCACTGGCACAGGTGCTAGTCGGGAGGCACTGGCATCGGTTACGCTTGAATGGTGCTTTTTACGTACCACCAGCACAGGTGCTAGTCAGGCAGCACTGTCATCAGCCATGACTACAATTTCACTCGGTTTAACAGGTCTACACAAGCATGGCAAATTGCCCAACAACTGAAGTGTGCTTTTTTAAATGGACCAGTTATGCAACAATGGGCATTGGCCACAACTACAATTTCACTTGTCTTGCCAGGTCTTCTCAAGCACAACATATCTCCAATGGTCTGAGTTGCTTGTCATTGATTCTGTGAGGTCCAACATTCAAAGGTCATGCTTCCCCACCTATGTCTTCCTGGGTCTACCTCTTCCACTTCTTCACACAGCTGTCCTCATCCATATGCATCACATAACCATACCAGCGCAGTTGTCTCTCTTGCACACCACATCTGATGCTTCTTATGTCTAACTTTTCTCTCAGGGCACTTACACTCTGTTGTGTATGCACACTGATATTACACATCCAGTGGGCCATACTAGCTTCATTTCTTTCAATGGTAACAAAATTATAAAACAAGAAAAATATTCAAAACAACACCTAAATAGCATTATTTTAATTTCTTTCATGGTCACAAAATTATAAAACAAGAAAAATATTCAAAACAACACCTAAAATAGCACTATCTATGAGAAAACATTTGTAAACAGTTTTATTCAGCATTGATGACTTATCTTTATTCTGACTGACCAGATTTTAACAAGGGGTTTGTCAATTCCTAACTATATTGGGAATTCAGCAGAGGTCAAGTCTGAAATTTTTGGTTAATCATGAATGATACAAACAATGGGTAGTGAAATGGGAAATTGTGTAGCTTATGTTTGTCTAGAGGGTATCTATAGTTTAAGTGAATTAGCTTGAAAAGTGAATCAAAATAGACTGCGGATCTCAGGGAAATTCTTTTTGTTCACTGCAGATTGTAAATTATTTAAACTAACTTGTAATCCGTGAAATATACTAAATATTAGCTCACACACCCACACACACAAATGCTACAGATACCGGGGTGTTACATGATTTTTGTCCTTGGGTAGCAACTGTTATTTCCTATTTGCTTACCCCTAAAAAATGTGAAAAATGGCTAATATTTCCTTCAAACTTTCCCTCTCAACACATGGCTATGATGCTCCCCCACTACTACCAATATTGTCAGCTACTAATGGACATGCTCAAGTGGTTTAAGCTCAAGCAATTGAAAAGCAAATCTGAGGTACTGAGCAGAATATTTGGACTTCTAGGCAATGCAGTGTGAATAGCAATTAACCAGTACTTTTGATAGCAGACAGTGTCTGTTGAAGTTTATTGATTTTCTTAATAGTATTGACAATAGCATTTAATTGGCTACATTAGAAACTATTTATTATTTTATTACAAAATATAATAAACAAAACCACATTAAAATCCAAATCCAAAAAGATGAAAGCACAAACACAAGAAAAGAAAGAAGGAAAAAGAGGAAGGAAGAAAGAAAGAAAATCAATTTAACACCAAGTGCCTCAATTGGTTGGACACTACAAGGCTGAATGTAACCTACTGATGCAAGCCAACCCGAAAAATTAAAAACAAAACACTACAATTTTTTTTAACTTACTTATCTGTCACTAAAAGAACATTTTTTCCATCTTTAGTTACAACAGCATGAGCAATATATTCATCAGTGGCAGCATAAATTCCTTTCTCAGTTTCCTGAAATTAGAAGAAAATTTCATTAAAAGGGGATTAGATTAAAATAAACTTTAATACAACAAACTGCACCCACCAAATACACATGTAAAGATCCCCATTCAGAGGTAATATTGTAAAGAGGCTGCAACATGCCTGTAAATTGGAGAGAGAGAGAGAGAGAAGGAAAGAGAGAAAAGGCCCCCAAATATCTGATTTTTGATACTGAGTCAAAATAGCTATTTTGACTTGGATCACGACATTACAACACTAGTGTTATTTGGAAATACATGAAGCAGAGAATAATATAATCTTGGATTTTCTTCTTTTAGTTTTATACCTAAGGAAAAAAATTGAATTTTTGTGTAACATTTTTAATGTTTTATTATTGACTAGCACTATGACCTGGGTCATAGTGCTAGTGCATGCATATACAGCTGCATGTGTATGCACATACACGTGAGTACTGTCCAAATCTCCGATCAATCACATACAGCTAACTGGCCTTCAATTGGCATATCAAGTTTCAGGCATTTTGATTGGGTTTTGGATAGAAAATTCACAAAAAAGTCACTTCTATTGATTTTTTAATGGCTTTGTGGGGTGACTGGGGAAATGTAAAGATGTGCATGACCACCCTTGGACGGTTTTAAATGACCATAGAAAGTGCGAGCCCTCTAACTGAAAAATTGTGGATTTATGTAAAGGACACACACACAGACATTTTGCTGTTTATATATATAGAGATATTATTTTTTTTTGTTGAAAATGAACATCAGGCAGCCAGACACAGTAGGGATGTTTTATTGTATATAGTTCAGTGTTTCACTGTTCTGAGTTCAAATGTTCAAATATTAAAGGAATTAGCTCAGCCTTTCACCTTTCGGTGATTAATAAAATCAAATAAATACCTAAGGAAATGAATAATATAATCAATTGTTTTCCTCTCTTTACAAAAAAAAAAAATGAGTAGAAAGTTAATGTTCAGAAGAACAAGTGGAGTGTTACTTGAGCAACATGTTCTAGACCAGTGATTCTCAACAAGAGTCCATATGGTCCCTGAAGGTCCAAATAAGATTTTTGGGGCTCCACACAACAAAATAGTAAACTGGGGATCCATACTAGTATTTTAAGGGCCCCTGAAAAATTTTGCTTTAGATATATGTATATGTATGTATTGCAAGAAACAGCCAAGTTTCTTTAACATTTTACATGGTTCAAACAAAATAGGAATTTTGAAAGAAGTTTTAATAAAACTAGCTTTTAAACATTGAATGGCTATGGGGGTCCACCAGAATAAAATAGTAATCGAAGGGGTCCATAGGTAAAAAATGGATGAGAACCCCTGTTCTAGATAAAACAAACCCCCAAATATTATGAAACATGATATATTAGTTCCCTAAGCAACACTGATGTTCCTCTTATTGAGCTTATCAAATAAAGCCCTTCATCTGTTGACATTTTAAAGAGCTGTCTCTCTTAGTGAATTGATTCAAATATTGTACTTATTAAGTAACATTACTTACCTGTAAAATTGCATAGCCTTCAGCTTCTAGATGATTGTATGGCCGGATTATCAAGTCATTATGGAATCGACGTGGTGGGCGTAAACGGCGGATTTCATCCGACATTTCAGCAATTCTATACAAAAAGCAAAAAAAAAAATGGAAACAATAAAACTGGCCTATGTACAATTAAGAAACAACTATGATAACAACTATATTACAACTTGTTATACATTTGTTACATGACTAAGATGCTAGACTAGTGACCAAAGAGTCATTATGTTACAGTTATTCTATTGTACAGCTCTACAAACACAGCTCTACTTGTTTCAGTTTTATTTTACTCTTTTGAACAAATTATCTTCATGTTTTAGTTTTCATCACAACATCCAATTTAATAAGCAAGATGAAACTTGTCACATAAATAAATGCTAAAACACATCAACAAAATGACAATTTCCTAATAGTATACACTATAACATCATTAGGTGAGACAAGCTGACACTGAATCAGCTTCGCTGACTGACAGGTGACAGTCATTTAGAGAATGTGCAGGCTAAAACTACGTGCCTTCACTAGTCAGTTAAGGTGAGACAGTGTTATGTGACAACTTGCTGGGGCTGCTTGCTGGAGCCTAGCAGCAGGTATTTAAAGGGAAAAATTTGACAAGTCAGTCAGTCACTGGCTGACACTCACTGACGATACATCGAAGAGGTCAGGGAACAGAAGAAAGAAGAAGAAAGAAGCCATGCACCCAACAACAGAGCTGAAGACACCTCCGAAAGGGGGGCCCTGCCACATCAAAACGGTAGAGGAGTAAGGGCCGAAACCGGACGTGGTTCCTCCTGGTGATGTCTTGAGCTAACTAGATCCTATAAAGGAGCTGTAGTGGTAGCAGACCACGAAACACGGTTGTAATCCCCCACAACAGAACTATTAATACAAACCTGCGTATACTGTCAAGGGAGCTACTAGCAAAGTCAATCACTCCACTTGTCGGGCGAGTTACGGCACCAACTAAACCTTTACCAATACCTAGGTTTTTTTCAAAATAAAAGAAAACAGATTAAACAGAATAGCATTGTTTGTTCATAAATAATGTGTTAAAAGATTTCACATAAAAGTCAAGGAAGTTGGAAATATTCCACAAATTACTGGATTATTGGGGGGACTGCCCAAGAAGTTGTTTTCATGCTGTAATTCAAAGAAAGATACAAAGGAATAGTTTTTACTCCACCCACTATCCTAGGAGAGTATGTGAATTCTTCACTAGCAAACTTATTAAAACACAACAGACTTACATTGGCATTAATGAACTGTACCTTTCCATGGTACATCATCATCATCATCATCATCGTTTAGCGTCCGTTTTCCATGCTAGCATGGGTTGGACGGTTCTACTGGGGTCTGTGAAGCCAGAAGGCTTCATCAGGCCCAGTCAAATCTGGCAGTGTTTCTACGGCTGGATGCCCTTCCTAACACCAACCACTCCGTGAGTGTAGTGGGTGCTTTTTACGTGCCACCCGCACTGGTGCCAGACAGAGCTGGCAAACGGCCACGAACGGATGGTGCTTTTTATGTGCCACTTATAATTAAATGGACTGAGATATTAAAAGTTAAGAATGTTTCTGTGAGTCAAAAATACTAATGTGATAGGAACTATTGACTGTTTCACTAATAGGTTGGTACTCAAAATGCAATCACCTGTAATCACCTGTGAATCAACATTTTTGTATTATTACCAAATTTGATGAAATGTAAAACAAATGAAATGACTCAAAAAAAATATCACCCTGAGTCCTATATGCAAAGTTGGGTCTCCCATAAATTAATTTTGTCTCTGATACTACTATAGACTAATTTTAATCCAAACAGTCTCTTCTACTTAGCCTGACTCTATAATAATACTATTTATTTAAACATTATAATTACTTGTACTGCAAAAGAAATTATCGTAGCACATAATGTGTGGTAAGAAGTTTGCTTCCCAATCACATGATTGTGGGTTCAGTCCCACTGTATGGCACTTTGGACAAGTGTCTTCTACTATAAGTCTTGTGAGTGGATTTTGGTGGACAGAACTTTAAAAAAGCTTGCTGTATATTTCCATATATCTATGTGTCTTTGTGTCTGTGTTTGTCCCCAACCACTGCTTGACAACCAGTATTGGTGTGTTTATGTCCCCATAACTTAGCAGTTCAGCAAAAGAGACTGATAGAATAAGTACTGGTCTTTAAAATATAAATACTGGGGTCAATTCATTTGACTAAGAACTCTTCAAGGTGGTGCCCCAGCATGGCCACAGTCTAATGACTGAAACAAGTAAAAGATAAAAAATAAAAGATAATCAACTGACAAAGTTCACTAGTTACCGGCTGATTGCTTTAAATATTACATGCTTTAATGCACTAAAAACTTTTTCCTTTGAATATGTGCTGCTGAAATTGGGGTGCATCTAAAATGCAGTGCATCATTTATGCCATCACCTATGGTAATTAAGCAGAGAATAGGCAGACGTGTAAGTGAGTATATATTCCAGCTCTTCGCATTCTGAGTTTAAAATTCCTGCTGGGTGAAGTTTGCCTTCCATTCTTCCAGGGTTGATAAATAAAGTACCATCTAAAGTGGTGGACTGGCTGAATCAGCAGAGCATCGGACATGACAATGTGATGTGGTATTGGTTTCAGCTGTGTGTGTTCTGAATTAAAATTTGCCATGGTTTACTTGGCTAGAAAACTTAATCCATCACTCTGTTTAAAACACTGCTGCTATGTCCCAAGGTACCTTTAGCAGAGTTCACTGGGTTGCAAGCTCTCAGGCCAGATCTCACTTTTATGGAGTGAAGGGGCATAGCTTAGTGGTTAGAGTGTTTGGCTAATGATCATAAGGTTGTGAGTTTGATACCCAGCAGTGCATTGTGTCCTTGAGCAAGACACTTTATTTCTTGTTGGTCCATTCCTTTCAACTGGCAAAAGTGAGTTGTACATGTAACTCATCAGGGCCACCCTTGTAACATTCTGTGTCACTCTGATTTTCCTTGAGAACTACATTAAGGATGTATCTGTGGAGTGCTCAGCCACATACATGAGCAGGCTGTTTGATTGTCTTAATCAACTAGAACACTTGTCATAACCAATAGAGAACCAGGCCTCTCTTCTAACTAAGCAATAAATCTGAAGATAGTGATACCCACTTATAGCTCTGTAAAGTCATCCAAGATTGGATGAAATTTGGAAGTTGGTATAATTGATTCTGAACATCTTACAGATTGGTGGTTGAAGGCAAAATATAGGTTGGTGGGTTTAAAAAAAAAAATTTCCAAAGGAGATACAGTTCTAGGAAGTATTGAAAGAAAGAAAGCAAGAAGGAAGGAAGGCAAGAAGGAAGGAAGGCAAGAAAGAAGGAAGGCAAGAAAGAAGGAAGGCAAGAAGGAAGGAAGGCAAGAAGGAAGGAAGGCAAGAAGGAAGGAAGGCAAGAAGGAGTGGAAAGACTATTTAGTACAGGACCTAGATGGGGAAAAAGGTGTTTTAGAGTTAGTTTAGCAGAGGATCTAAGAGTGATAAGATGAATGGTAAACATACAGAGTGGAATTATTTGAAAGAGGAATGGATTTGAAAAAATTGAGAAGAACTGAGAGACTAAAATAATCATCTACACTTACCCTTGAAGAACCCTTCAACACCTTCCTTTTGAGCACCTTCAATGGGTTTTCGTACAATACCAGTAACACCATCGACTACACCCTGCAAATCAAAGCAACAAATATATTATACATGCATACATAACACACACACACACACACACACATGCACATCCATATATACATAATGTGTGTGTATGCATATATACATACACACATATTAGAAAAATAAGGTACACAGAAATCTGGATGGTTGTACATTTACAGATTTTTATTAATAAGTCACATGTTTTTATAAATCATATATTAGTGCTTGCATCTACTCTAGTAGATTCTTCAGATTTCACACACATATATACACATATATATACATACACACAAGTAATCACATAAATGCAAAACAAGTTGGAAAAAATAGTACTTGAATATTGAAGGTAAAGTAATACGCTGTTTTATTAAAGCTGCGAAAACATCACAAAAAAGAAAATGTTACTCAGAGTTTGACATTCCTGCTCGTCAGACAGTTGTAATTAAGACTCTTAATCACAACTGTCTAACAAACGGGAACGTGAAACACTGAGTAACAGTTTTTTTTGTGATGCTTTTGCAGCTTTAATAAAAAAAGTATGTGTGTGTGTGTGTGTGTGTATATATATATATATATATATATATATATATATATAGTTTTAACTGTATTAGGAATGAGGAGTTTTGTTAGGAGTTAATTTTAACATCAAAAATCAATGGAAACTAGTTGTGATCCCTGGGCTGGTGGCACATAAAAAGCACCATCCGAATGTGGCCGATGCCAGCGCCGCCTTGACTGGCTTCCGTGCCGGTGGCACGTAAAAAGCACCCACTACACTCATGGAGTGGTTGGCATTAGGAAGGGCATCCAGCTGTAGAAACACTGCCAGATCAGACTGGAGCCTGGTGCAGCCTTCTGGCTTCCCAGATCCCCAGTCGAACCGTCCAACCCATGCTAGCATGGAGAACGGACCTTAAACGACGATGATGATGTATATATGTGTGTGTGTGTGTGTGCAGGTATATGGCTTAGTGATTTGAGCATTGGGCTTCCAATCTTGAGGTTGTGAGTTTGATTCCTGGACTGGGCTGTGTGTTGTGTTCTTGAGTAAGACACTTTATTTCATGTCGTTCCAGTTCATTCAGCTGTAGAAATGAGTTGCGACATCACTGGTGCCAGGCTGTATCAGCCTATGCCTTTCCCTTGGACAACATTGGTAGCATGGAGAGAGGAAACTGATGTGTGGGCGACTGCTGGTCTTCCACAAACAACCTAACCTGGACTTGAGTTTCACTAGGGAACTATCTGGGGCAATCTTATGGTCATAATATATATATGTAGTGAACCTAATCCATGTTGAGTTTTTTCCCCCCTGGCTCTCTATTTCTTTTTATCTCCTTTCTTCTCTCTTCAGTCTTTCCATCATCCAATGAAGAACCATGTCTAAAACACAACTTTTACTCTATAATTTTTATTCCTTCTTTGAGCATCAATCTAATAATACTAACTGTGAATGTCTTTCAAACTTTTAAACACATGCCAGCATGGAAAATGGACACATTAAATGGTGAGGATGATGATGATGCATTTGCTTCTTGCTTTACATACATACATGCTTGTTATCAAATCAACAAGAAAACAGAAGGAATCCTCATTGATTTCTTTTCCTCTGCTTAGCAATATGCTTATGCTTGGTGGGTAGTCTTATCTGAGTTGAGGGCAGCGTGGTAGATAGGAAGTGGATAGAAGCAAAGCTGCTGCCCCAGTGACAGAAGGAAAAAAGTGAGCCATGTTGGCGGGTATGAATATTTGCATGGCGATTCACAGAGTGAACACCAATTGATGATGGCAGCAGAAAGAGAAGAACAAAAGTGATGGGTGCAAGGAGGAGAGATAGATGTAGATGATAGCAGTGGTAGTGATGATGATAACAGCAGTGAAGAATGTGATGATCCAAGTCATTAATGAGGTAAATTTTCTTTTATCGAATTTAAAGGCTATTTTTCAGGTATCATTCAAAATCATATATGACTGTTCTTGAGTGTAAAAGGCATGGCTATGTGGTAAGAAGTTTGCTTCTCAACCACATGGTTCTGGGTTCAGTCCCACTGCGTGGCACCTTGGGCAAGTGTCTTCTATTATAGTTTGTGAGTGGATTTGGAAGACGGAAACTGAAAGAAGCTTGTTGTGCATGTATATATATGTGTGTGTGTATATATATAGATATAGATAGATATCATCACCCTCATCATTTAGTGTCTGCTTTCCATGCTGGCATGGGTTAGACAGTTTGATTGAAACTGGCTAGCTGGAGAGCTTCACTATATTCTAATCTGATTTTGCGTGGTTTCTCTGGCTGGTTGCCCTTCCTAACACCAACCACTCCAAGAGTGTAATGGGTGCTTTTTACATGTCACTGGCATGGGTGCCAGTTATGTGACACCAGTATCAGCCACAACTATGATTTCACTTGGCTTGATGAGTCTTCTCAAGCACAACATATCACTAAAGATCTCAGTCATTTATCACCTCCATGAGGCCCAATGTTCAAAGGGAGCTTTTTACGTGACACAGCATTGGCTACATATATGATAATGATGATGATACATGTGTGTTTGTGTCTGTACCTGTATTTTGTCCCACACCACTGCTTGATAATTGGTACTGGTGTGTTTATGTCACTGTAACTTAGCAGTTTAGCTAAAAAGTATAAGGTTTGATTCATTTGACTAATAATTCTTCAAGTTGGTACCCCAACATGGCCACAGTCAAATGATTGAAACAAATCATAGATGTTGAGACCCCCTTCGGTCATGACTAACCATGGGATTATACCTAGAAAGTTACCCTCCCAGGCACAAGTCTGGGCAAGGTTGTTTGTAGAAGACCAGCAGTCGCCGATGCATACCGGCCTCCCCTCTCCACACCACTGATGTTATCCAAGGGAAAGGCAAAGGCCAATATAGCTTGGCACCCGTGACATTGCAACTCATTTCTACAGCTGAGTGAACTGGAGCAACGTGAAATAAAGTGTCTTGCTCAAGAACACAACACGCAGCCTGGTCCGGGATTTGAACTCACAACCCCGCAATCGTAAGCTCGACGCTCTAACCACTGAGCCATGCACCTTCACAAATCATAGATAAAAGATAGGTTTTTGCTTTACTTAAACTATAGTTAACATATTCTCTGATCCAACAAACAGCCTCTTTCTCCATCATCATCATCATCATCAACATTAGCTGCCAGCTGCCACCATCAACATGATCATCATACATCTGTTTCCATCTTCATGGACTGGATATGTTATCACAGTTCACACTGGCTCTTATTTGAAGTTACTGCCCTCCTAGATAGCTTCTAGGACATCTCACACATACACTTTATTATTAACCATTTTACAACAATGTAACTTACACGGAACTATAACATGTGCTTAAAATTATGTACTTGTTAACGTAGCCTATATAGAACCATAGAATACAAAAGACATTCACATACACATGCATATGTCCAATGTACTGTACATAGAATCATTATCATAATCTGTATAACTGAACTATGTACTCTATACATATGTAAAGAGCATCTCAAGTTAATACTTGATATTATTATATAGAGCCATAACATATAATACTGTGTCCTACATAATGATATTAATGTTAATACAAGTATGTACATATGTGTGCATGGATTTATGCATATTAGCATTAACATCATCATCATCGTTTAACATCTGCTTTCCATGTTGACATGGGTTGGATGATTTGGTAGGTGCTGGCCAGCTGGGGAGTTGTCCATGCTCCAGTTGTCTGCTTTGGTATAGTTTCTACAACAGGATGCCCTTCCTAATGCCAATCACTTTACAGGGTGTGCTGGGTGCTTCTTATGTGCTATCAGCATGAGTGTTTTTATGTGGCACTAGGATGAGTACAATTTATGTGGCACTGGCATAAGTGTCTTTTATGTGGCAACAGCACCTGCAGGACAAAGACCTCTTGGCTTGGAGAGGGAGCTGGATGTAAATATGTATGTATGTACATATATACATGTGTGTGTGGTTGCATGCACACACACACACACAGGTGTGTGTGTACATATATATACATATAATATACAAACACACGGACATACATACATATACAAACAGTAATATTGCTATACTATTCAAATAGGAAGGAAAAAAAAAACTGTTGAAGACTTACCATAACAAGTCCTTTTCCTCCACGTGCAAAACCTTCTCGGACATTGGCAGGGCGTTTATTCATAGCTTCTCTTCGTTTCTTCTGATATTCATCATCTAAAGTGAGGGCAGCAATACCTTTTCCCATAGCTCCAGTGATTCTTGACACGGCACCCGCAGCACCACCTACACCACAGACAGACAAAATCAGTTTGTTTGTGTGAATTGCATTGATGAACACAAATATCCTCTAAGAGGCAAAATAACAGAAAAGATTGTCTGACCTCTGATTAAAGGTCAAAACAATCTCTAATTTAAAAAAAAAGAAACAATCGACATTTTGTTGATGTCATAAAAATTTATTAAGTTTCAAAAGAACACTAAATAATTGTTTTGAAACAGTGGATCTTGAAGCATGTAAAGCTAGGCACCTGTGCTGGTGACAAGTAGAAGACACCTGTGCTGGTGACATGTAAAATGCATCTGTGCCGGTGACATATAAAAGGCGCCCATGTCAGCGACATGTAAAGTGCACTTGTGCTGGTGACACATAAAAGACACCCAGTATACTCTGTAGAGTGGTTGGTATGAGAAAGGGCTTCCAACTGTAGAAACCAAGCCAAAACATACTGGAGCCTGGTGCAGCTCTTCAGCTTATCAACTCCAGTCAAACCATCTAACTCATGTCAGCATGGAAAACAGACATTAAATGATGATGGTGATGATAATGATAATGATGAAATATTTAGTTGAAAAAGTTGAAGGTTGCCTATGGGACTCAAACTCACATCTCTTGTAAGTATAACAGGCATTCTACCATGGGCATCTTTCAACTTTTTCTATCTGGAAGGGTTTTTCAATCCAATATTCATATGCTATTATATATAACTTCAAGAGCTTCAAGAGCCATTGTTTGCCACCCCCAAATTGATAATATTACAATTACATAATAATTTTTAAATCATTCACAAACATCACAAATTTACAGAAGGGAGTGAAATTGTGTGACATTCATGTCTTTCCTAAGAACCTTAGCTGGTATGTATAAAATGAGATCAGATTACTGACTTGACTTTTTAATTAAATTATACTGAGTTAATAAAATGCATCATGCATTGAATCAAATCAAGTAATAAAGGAGATTATGAATTATAATAGGTAAGATTCTAGTAAAATCATACTTAGATAACATCAACTAGTTTTCTTTAAGCTAGACAAGCAGTGAGTTGTCTTTGGTGATACTTTTAAATAATCTCAGATGGTCCATTACCCCATTATGTAAAATTTTATCATGTGAAGACTATGAAACTGGTCAGTTATCACATGAATACTTTAAAATAGAATTGAACTGCCAGATTGAAATCTGTTTCACTGCTTTGAAGGCTGAAGAGAAAAGTCTTTATTGATCGTTGTACTATATAGATTCTGAAAAATCTCATAAACAGAACATTCTTTTTCCTAGTACCTCTTCTGGTACTGTCAAAATAATTTGGAGAATAATATATTTGATATCTCACCAACAGCATGACCAAATAAACTGCGGACTCCAAGAGCAAGTCCTTCAGCAAATTCCTCTGGTCCTTGAATGGCACCCTGAAAACAAAGAATGATATATAAAAATATATGTATATATAAAACAAAAAAGAAAAGGCATATATGCACAAACAAAAATAGATACATATACAAATACATGTACACACTATAATATTTTGATATTTGTCACATTTAAATACTGCAAAAATTTAAGAAGTGGAATTAATAACTGTTTTCTTATTTCCTGTGAGAACATTATACAATTGCAATAAGAATAGTTGAAGATTCTTTCCATTAGCAACAACACTGTTTTATTGCTTTGTAATATAGTTTGCAAGAAAGAAAATTCATTAAACTACTTAATGTCATATTCAAATATATTTAGTAACAAAAATACTATCTGATATCTTTTATTTCTCTTCAATACATTTGCAGTAGCTCAAATAAAGAGGTTAAAATACATGAAACGTTTTAACAAATGAAAAAAAAAAAAAAAAAAGAAAAAATACAGTTATAAGCAGAAGTTGACATTTGAAGAAAAAAATCCTGTGATTTTCACCAATTATTAATTTGTGATTTGAAACTAAATAGTTTAACAGCAGCAATGCCTTAGACAATATAGATATAGATGTGATTGTGTGATAAAGAAGTTTGCTTCCCAACCACATGGTTCTGGGTTTAATCCCACTGCATGACACCATAGGCAAGTGTCTTCTACTATAGTCTCAGACTTGTCAAAACCTTGTGAGTGGATTTGGTAAACGGAAAGCCCCCGCCATGATTGATCGCTAGCCACTAAAATTTTTTTAATCGTCTCTTTCTGTTTATTTCTGCGTTCTTTTCTGTTGAAAAGCAGAGGCTCGAAATATAAAAGACTTTCTCACTTCCCGAGCATTAAATTAATAGAGCTGTTTGTTGTTTACACACGTGTCTTGATCTTTTGTTTTGTGTGGTTTTGGGAAAATTTCAACTATATATATATATATATATATATATATATATATATAAGACTACCGTTGGTTTCATGTTAAGGAAATCGCCAACAATTTTCAAGCCTATCACATAGAACATAAGTGTCCATCTCCAGTTTGGATTAAAACAATGGTAGCCTTAATACAAAAATAAAAGAATCTTTATCCACCAATGTGGTGTTGAGCACTCATTCTCATGTTCAATATATGTATGCATGTATGTATGTATGTATGTGCATGTGTTACTGTCTTCTGTTAACATTGTGTGATAGCTGTAAGCAAGTGTTACCACCATACAGGTGGTAGCCTTCATTTCCAACCTCTCATGAGGGCATGCCTGGCCATGGGAAGATACCAACTGACTTGGAAATAGGTGAGGGCTGGCAACAGGTAGGGCAACACACTATAAAATATCTGCCTCAAGAAATTTCATCTGATATCCATGCCAGCATAGAAAAGTGGATGTTAAAAAATGATGAAATGTCTTATATACAAAAGTAGATAAGAGTACAACCAGTCAGTTCAAATGTTACCAGGGTTAACTTTGCCTTTTGGGGTCGATAAAATAATTACCAGTTGAACACCGGAGTCAGTGTAATCAAATTATTCCCTCTCCCTGAAACTGCTGGCCTTGTGCCAAAGTTTGAAACCAATATATGAATACAAAAAAAAAAATCAATATTACCTGGTATGGCTCATAGAAGAGATCTTCTAAACCTTCTCCTAGGCCTCGTAACAGTCCAAATGGGTTGCCTAAGACATCTAAGCCGAGCACCAACACATACATTTGTTTAATTGCCTAAAAACAAAAACAAAAAAACAAAAAAAATGTATTTCTTAAAATATGACTCTTTTTTAAAGGTATTCCTTGTTTTTAAATTTGTTTCTCAAACTGAAAAGGGTAAACTGGTGAAATCTAATATTAGAACTATACAGTTTAGAAAATTAGCAAGATAGCCCTGAAGTCGGTACAAGCATTAACAGGTCTTGTTTTTTGTATAATTATTTATGATTGAATACTTATTAGTACCAGTGACAAAAGAATAACTGCTATCAACTTTAACCCATTAGCATTCAGATTATTCTGTCAAATGTAACGCTCATTTATTTACATTGTTTTGAATTAATCAAGCATTATCTCACAACTTTGAGATTTCAATGATGTGATTGTTTATTTTTACAATGACATTATCGGGTAGGTGTGAGAGGCTGGATCAGGCCAGTATGAACATGACACAGGTAGAATATTTGGGCTGGATATAGCTGGTTTGAATGCTAAAGGTAAGTAAGTGAGCTTAATGGCAAATCACAATGAAGGAAGGTACAGAGTTAAGTTTAAATAGGATTTAGATTTATGTCTAATAAATGTGTTATTTCAACTATTTATTCAGTTGTTATTAATTTATTTTTCTTAGTTAGTTAATTAATTGATTACAAGTCAATGGTGTGGTAGAGACTGAGATTCTATAGAGTGGTGAACAAGTGCTTTGCATCAATTACTGCATCTGATGGCTTACAAGATACACTTTTTTCCTAAAAATGTCTAAAAAAAAATCATTTTAAGTCTTGTATGTGAAGTTGTTTTAAATATCACATGCTTTAATACACTCCAAAGTTATCTCTTGAATATGAGCAGCTGAAGTTGGGGGTGCGTCTCATCTAATATGCTTGTGCATCTTTTATTCAATCGAATATGGTAATTATATTCTTTTACATTCTGAGTTCAAATCTTAGTAGGGTTCGCATTGTCATTTTCTGGAACCAATAAAATAAGTACCAGTCATACATTGGGTTAATACAATCAAACATGATCAACCAATATACTGCTAACATGTAACCCAATACAGACTATTGCATAGTCAAGTTGTTGGTTAATAAACAGACAAACCCACTTGCTTAGTGAGGAAGGTGATTGTGGACATCCTGTAGGATGATCTATCAAAGGGCAGATGAACTCAAGTGAGTCAATGATAATCAAATAATGTTTACATAAGCACATTATATATGGGTGTGTATATTTAGTAGCATGTTCTCATTTCATTGTAATTAGTCAAAGAAGAAATAAGTAATCTACAGCTTCAAAGTTTGTGGCAGCAGGTAATAGGGACAACTGGTGCAGGTACCAACATATTGTCATGCTAGGCTACAAGTCATGATGCAGGGCAAATATCTAGAATGATGTTTTATGGCTGGGATAGCCAACCAAGTTAGATGGTACTGTAAAGCCTGGAAATCCTTTAGCTATTTTGGAAATCTCTTGTGTTCTCAGATTACACTGTGTAATATGATTTTTATCCTTGGGAAGCAACTGTTATTTCCTATTTGCTTATCCCTAGAAAGTATGAAAGTATGAAAAATGGTTAATGTTATCTTCAAACTTTGCTTTTGTTACATTTATTCCAGCTCCAAAGAATCCCTCTCAACACATGGCTATGATGCTCCCCCACTACTCCTGCTCATAGTTAGAGATTTACATGTAGTCAGCCACTAAGGGGCATGCTCAAATGGCTAAAGCAACTGACAAGCAAATCTGTGGTACTGAGTAGAATATTTGCTATAACAATATTTCTGCTTCAGCAGCTCAGCACTGAATGTCAGAAATGTAATGGAAAATAGGTCAATTTGAAAACATTGAAGTCTAGGTCACAAAAGCAAAGTTTGAAGGGAATAGTTGTCACTTCCTTTGATTTCTAGATAGAAGCAATTAGGAAATAACACTTACTGACCCAAAGAAAAAAAAATTGTTACAGAGTGTATTTTGTATAAAAGAATGAGAGTGAATCTGATGTATGTACAGCTCTTTCTCACTATAAACCCCACCCCGCCTTGTGTCAATTTAGCATCTGCCTAAGCCATCATCAAATGTAGGCAAACTATCAAACAAATTTTCTTTTTAACTAAATATCAGCAATTTATTTTACAAAACTTTTCAGATAAAAATATAGAAACTTGACAACAAATTACAAACTAAAATAAAACTGTAAGAATTAATTAAAATAAGCCATTTACCTGTCCAGCATAGTGTTGACTCATCTGACCAATTAATTGACTTTGGTTATAAAAACTGTGATTTCTTTCAAAATACCCAAGTCTGGAGAAAGTGAAACATGAAGTAGATTAACTCATAGTCCTGGATTCAAAACCTTTTATTTTCTTTAATCAAAACAAAAGGAAATTTGGTAGAAATCTAGATGGCAATTTGTTGTGTAGATTAACAAAAGCAATTTATTTCCTCTAAGGGGAGAAAAAAAACAACCTTTATCACAACATTGTTTACAGCAGATAAATTATTCTCTGAAGTAGTTCCAGTGAGCTCTGCTAGAGTAGACTTATGGCAAGGAAGTAACCAATCATATTCATAAAAGCAACTCACAGCTCCTACTATATTACATTTGCATATCTGTAGTGTTCTACCTGTGATCATCAGAGTTTTGTTGTTGACATAAAATTGTAACAGTTTATTATATAATGAGGTCAGTAAAAAGTTTGTAAAGAAAATTTTGTAGCTATTACATAGATTAGAATGTATATGTTTGTGTCTAAATAAGGTATACACACATATATGTATATACACACATGCACATATATATATTTATTTCCTATTCTGAGTTTATACCATGTTGGGAAAGGCTGCCACTGATCTCTCCAAGAACAAAATATGTATGAAACACATACTTGTGTCCATTCAAGCTATTAATATCTTAAAATTTTTGTCACATTTTTAACTTTCACCTTCAGTAAACAGTCAACTTTAAGGTAAGTGGAACATAAAACAATATTTGAGAATTAAATGAACAGACTTACTTGAATACGACATCCTGAACATCAGTTAGTACAACACCAACACTCTGGAGGAAAATATTGAGAATGTTGGATTTAATTTCTGCTGGACCATCTTCTCCACCACCTTGCAGAGAGAAACTCAAATGAATCTGCAAAAAAAGAAAAGAATTTTTTTTTCCTTACTCTTTTACATTAATTTTTGTTTCCACACTTGGATGAGCAGCATGTTTTCTCACTGGGGCAATTGTTTCCACTGAGTTTATACCCTGTTGGGATATAAACTCAGTAGAAGGTTATATCCTAGTGGCTAACAACACAATCCTGAAATAACAGAGATATTGATAGAATAGATATGGGTTATGAGATTTATAAATGACAAACCACTGATCACTAAATTTAAGTTCATTTTGTATTTTTTTAAGTAATGAGTTTGATTTGGATAAAAATCTGATAAATTTTTGTCATTCATTAGTTTCATTTCTTATAGATCAGTTAGGAAGTTGGTGAGCAAGTTTCTGACTGAATTTGATTTGAATGCAAACTTTCACTAGATACTGGTCACCACAAATTTATACATATGTTGTCTGGTTAGGATAAATGTGCTACCTTAACTTTCTTGAGGGAGAATGAATTCTTTTAATAAAATACTAACCTATCACTCATAGTTACTCACAAGAAAATTTGACAATTATTTTCATAATACTTAGTTAAAACCATTAACTTTTACAACAAAAAATAGAATATCTAATCCTAGTTTATTAAAAAATTTTCAAAGCACTAATATTAACCCTTTAGTATTCAGATTCACCATCCCAAATATTGGGTCATTACTCAGTTGTGGGTCTTGTTAATCTTTGTAGAGGACTAGTAATTGTTGAACATGGTTAGTACTGCAAAGCAAAGTAATCTCTTTCATTGAATAATATCAATATTACAATTTTAAATGAGAGTTTTGTATTTGGGGTATGACAATTCACACAACAATGATTTCAAAAGCTAACATTTCCCATATCTGGATTACAAAAGAAATTATAAATAGAAGCTTACCTTGATAGGTGAGAAGTGTAAGTAGTCATAGAAGTTCTTTTGTTCTTCAACAAGAGACACACCAGCCACATCAATAAGCTCTGTCTGGGTTATCTTACAGTCTTCAAGGAACAGACGGGTCTACAGGAAAAATATTATACAGATTAAGTTAAGGTATTATTGAGAGAGAGAGAGAGAGAAGAAGAAGAAGAAGAAAGAGAAAAGAGAGAGAGAGTGTGAGAGAGAAAGGAGGGAATGAGAGAATGAAAGCAGACAAAACATGCAGAGAAAGAAAACAAAGAGCAAAAGAAAGAATGAGTTCTCATAACTGTGGAGAGCTAAACTATTCACATACTGAATAAAAAAAAAAACTTCTGTAGTAATGATTTTGTCTAAAGCAATGTCATTCTAAAGAGTTGTCTTAAGTCAGAACAGAAGTTATAACTAAAAAACTTCCTCTGGTAATTATTTCCTTTTGTTAGATTGTTTAGTATGTAAACAGAAGCAAGAAACTATTAAAAAAGTGTTGAAGAAACTATCTAGGGTAAGTGGTTTGATGTAGAGCTGCTGTTGAACATATACACAAATTTACACACACACACACACACACACACACATATATATATATAACTCAGACTTCTTTCAGTTTCAATCTACTGATATTAGATCAAGGTGCCACGCAGTGGGACTGAACCTGGATCCATGTGGTTGGTAAGCAAGCTACTTACCACACAGCCACTCCTGCGCCTATATAATTAAACAACTTAATGATCAGTACCAGTACCCAACTAATATTTTATCTAATTGGAGAAGTGAAATGCAAAGTCAACTTTAATAGGATCTGAACTCATAACCATAGGTATACACTAGCATTTTTTCGATGACTCTACTGCCTACACAAATGCAAATGTCTTCTGAAGTTGAAAAAATAAAAACAGATAAATACCTCTTCAGTGTTTGAAATGACTTCATCAGATGAGAATAGCTGAAGGATAGCATTCAAAAAGTTCTGGTCCACTTTTGCAGACATCTCTTGAATTAGCACCTTAAAGTATCTGAAAATGAATAATTATTTGGGAATATAGCTTAAATATGGTAGTTAATGGTTGAATCCAAATAAATTTTTTAGATAATAGCCAAATTATGCATTTTGTACCAAAGACCCTATCTTAAAAGGTTACATTGTATAAAATGTATTAAGCTATAAGCTATTTGTTGCATGAAAAGGTTTTTACATGATTAGTAAATAGGTTCAAGAATATTGTAGTCTTTGCAAATAATAATAATAATAATAATAATAATAATGATGATGATAATCCTTTCTACTATAGGCACAAGGCCTGAAACTTGTGGGGAGGGGACTAGTCGATTACATTGACCCCAATGTTTCACTAGTACTTAATTTATCAACCCCGAAAGGATGAAAAGCATCTTGTTTCGACAAATTTACTGTTGTCATGCCATACAACAGCAAGCTTCACCACCTCATCAGTTGTTTCTTCTGGTTCGGATGATGATTTGGAGCAGTGGTTTTCAACCAGGGTTCCGCGGAACCTTAGGGTTCTACCAGTACAGTCCAGGGGTTCCGCAAGAAGTTACAAAAATGCTAAAATCAACAGTAATTTTTAATTCTCCTGTGCAGATATGTGTTCATAAGACAATTAAATTATTGCATAGGGGTTCCTTGAGCCAGTGAAATGTTTTCTTGGGGTGCCGCTCCAGCAAAAAGGTTGAAAAGCACTGATTTGGAGAATGAGTATTTTCCTAGTTCAGAATCAAATGATTCCGATAGCGATGATGATATTCCGGTGAATGAAAGGTACAGGCAGGCAGCAGTGAATGGCCCTGGACAACAGAGTGTTGTGTGGTGAGCAAGAGACAATTTCGTCCAATGGCATGGGTTTACTGGTATGCTTGGCATAAAAGCAAACCTTGAACATGGAAATTTGCTATTGGAAATCTACGAGTTTTTGATGGATGAAATGTTCCAATATATATTAGACAAAATGAATGACTATGTCGAAAACCATCCCCAGCATGTCAGACCTGGGCATGGCAGTGATTGGTTTCCAACCATAGGAAACAAAATCAAAGTTATGCTTGACCCTGGTGTCATATTGGAATCAGGATCCAGTCACACTGACACCTTTCTTTCTTGAAATGATGCCACGTGATCGATTTTTCAAAAATCTACATTCAACTCAGGCAAATCTAGGATGATAGGCTGCACAAAATACATTCTATCATTGACAAAGTGGCTGAAAATTTCAGAACACTGTATGTCCCCATACAGGACATTTGTATGGATGAGAGTTTGTGGAAATTCAAGGGAAGGCTTGACCAAACGTACCCGCTTTGGAGTCAAAGTTTATAAAACATACAGGTTAGCTGGCAGAGCTTGTGGATACATGTGGAATAACAAAATCTACACTGATCAGGACAGATTGGATCTTCTAGCCTCTACTCTAATGTCAACTGATGTTGTGTTGTTGCTGAATGAAAACTTGTTCCAAAAAGGCTACAATATTTATATGGACAACTGGTTTTCTAGGCCAGACCTCTTCCTGCAGCTGCAGACAAGGAGGACTAATGCCTGTGGGACTGTGAGGATACACAGAAAAAACATGCTGCCTGATCTTCACAAGATAAAACTTCGAAGGGGGAAAATAGTGTACTAATAGTGGCATTCTTGCTCTAGTGTGGTGTGACAAGAAAAACGTCTGCATGCTATTCACAATGCATTCTGCAAGCATGAAGGACATTGGGAAACAAGATGTGGATGGTAATACCACAATGAAACAGACTGTAATTGCTTTATACAATGAAGGAATGGGTGAGGTTGATCACTCAGAACAGCTGGCAACAAATCAGTGAGAAAATTTGTGAAATGGTACAAAAAAATTTTCTTGTATATAGTTGACATGTGTGTCCTGAACTCACATTTGATTTGGCAGATGCTTGGCAGTGTGGGGGATGGATTGACATTCAGGAATCTATTGTTCCATGAAATGATAGAAGTATCAGACCTACCAAAGTACAGAACGCATTGAAGTCCCCATGCTAGACTCTCCTCACTGCATTGTGGAGGGACGTGGACATTTTCCATGGCTGCTTCCCCCCTACCACCAAGAAGGCAAATGCTTCAAAGAGATGCACAGTATGTAAAGTAAAAGGGGAAATGTATGGAAAATAGATACCATTGTTCACAATGTGATATGTTACTGTGTGTGGTACCTTGTTTTGAACTCTACCATACTAAAGTCAATTTTTGAATTCATGTGATTGTAAATACATGAAATTGATCTGACTTATGCTGTCGAGTGATTTTATTCAGGAATAATACTGCATGAGCATCCTGCATAGAGATATAGTTTAGGTAAATAAGTAATACTTGCACTAAAGCGATTGATGTAAATATAAGCCAAATGTTATCTCACACAGAGTGCTGCAGTATGATTACCATTGTTGTGTGCAGGCAGCTGAATGAATCATTGCCGTAATCTGGTTAAAGCGGTTGATGCAAATATATATTGAACCATTGTCATGTGCTAATTGCTGATCTCAGCCAAAATGATTATCGTCAATGCAACCTAGTTGCTTGATAAAAAATAAAGGTCATGGGGTTAATGAATGAATACTGTTACAGAAATCTAGAACTGCTTCAAGTTAGAAAGAATGAACAATAACAAAATATAAGTGTTCATCATCATTATCATTGTTTAATGTCCATTTTACATGCTGGCATGGGTTGGACAGCTTGGCAGGAACTCGCAAGGCCAGGGGTCTGTACCAGGTTCCACAATTTGTTTAGGCTTGGTTTCTACTAATGGATGCCCTACCTAATGCCAACCATTTTACAGAATGTACTGGTTGCTTTATATGTGGTACCATCACTAGTGTTTTTTATGTGGCACCAGCACTAGTACTTTTTATGTGGAATCAGCACCAGTACTTTTTATGTGGCATCAGCACTCACACCAATGCTTTTTATATTGCAGTTTGGTTTTAGGATCTCAATTCTGTTGTGGTGGGTAGGTTCAATATGTAAAAAATGAAGGTGAGAGATATATAATTGACATTCAATGTTAAGGAGGGCAAATCCCATAATTAAGATGTCATTTAAATATATCTATCGAAATACACAACCAGAAAGATGTTGTAGCATGTGAAAAAAATTAATGTAGTCATCCTTAAGATTTATGTAGTTAAACTGCCTCTGCCAATTAAAACATTGGGGTAAGAGGTTTGCTTCCCATTCACATGGTTTCAGTCATGCTGTGTAGTATCTTGGGCAAGTGTCTTCTGCTGTAGTTCTGGGCTGATAGAAACTGAAAGAAGCCCATCATGTGTGTGTTTTTGTTTCTGCATCCTGCCCCCCACAACTTGACAACTAGTGATTGTTCATGTCCTGCAACTTAGCGGTTCAGCAAAAGAAACCATTAGAATAAGTACAAGACTTACAAATAAGTATGGGGTTGATTTATTTGGACTAAAGTCCTTCAAGGTGATGCCCAAGCATGGCCACAGTCCAATGGCAGAAATAAGTAAATGATAAAAAGATATCAACTGCTTAAAATATCATTGAAATAGAAAATCCATCCTGTATATATGCTTCAAATGTTATAATATAAAAATAAAGATCTCACTAATAATAACGTTTACTGGTGTAATTCGGAAATGTTTAGAGTAAAGAAAGCAAATTCCAGAAACTATAAAGAAAGGCAACTTACTTGACTTGAACAATATTGCTGTGTTCATGTTTTCGTTGCATAATACTGATTTCTGTGAAAGGTTTAGGAACTGAAAGAAAAAGATGGAGGAAACCCAAGTCAAATCAATACACCTTAATGATTTAATGATTAAATTCTTGGTAAAAATAAAGAAGTAAATGTTTCTTAAAAAGCAGAGAGGCTTACAAGGAGCAATGTTCAGTACTGATTTTTATGATCTTGAGAATATTTGATATACATATGGCACTGTAGTCTATCACAAGTAATATTACTATAATAATCTGGTATATATTCTAGACTGTTAGGTGAGGCACATAAAAATAAATATTCTGCTTCATGAAAAAAACAAACAGCCCACCCACCAAAACAAAAACATGAAGCAAATCTGAATGGAATCAAGAGTTTTAAGTTGAGTACAATATTCATGTCCAACTGATACCAGCATGGGAGACGGATGTTAAATGATGATGATAATAATGATTGTGCAATCAATGGAGTCCCAAATTTAACATCATATAGTTACACTGTAGTGCAACAGTGCAAAATCGACACAACCAATTTTAATGTGATTTGGAAAAGAATGCTGTTTTATCCTATGCCATTGTGCAATCTCATTCAAATATCAACTACACTAAACTCATTCAGTTATTCTGATTACTCCGGGAGGTGGAGGGAGGTCAGGTTGTGGTGCAAAAATGGCTTTGAGAATTGCAATATTACAAACACATGAAGATGGCAGCTGGTAGAATTGTTGGCATGCCAGGCAAAATGCTTAGTAGCATTTTGTCTGACTTTACGTTCTGAGTTCAAATGCCGTTAGGGTCAACTTTGCATTACAAACTTTGAGGGTTGATGAAATAAGCACCAGTCGATATAATTGATTTACCCCTCTCCTGAACTTGCTGTTCTTGTGCCAAAATTTGAAACCAATATTACAAATACATGAATCACTGTATCACTGTACTGATCTGACTGTCAGCTGTTGTTTTACATTGATATCACAATATCTTTCATCAAAATGGAGCATTTGAATGATGCCATCCTGCTGACTAGGTGGGAAGACTGAAATTCTTCTGAATGGAACACCAGTCCATTGTAGAGTTACCTATTTACAGATGAGCAGACTGGAGCAGTATGGAACAAAGAGTGTTGCTCAAGAACACAATGTACCACCAGTCTGGGAAATGAAACCATGATTTTGTGATCATGAGAGCAACATACTATCTACTAGGCCATGTACCTTCACAAATACATGAATAAACAAATAAATAAATGAAAAAAAAAGAAAAACTGAAATGTTTTATATTCACTAACCACTATCAGCTGCTACAGATTTTGGAGGTGGAATTGGTGCCAAAACAGTTGGAAAAACTGCTCCACTGATTTGGTTATCCAACTGAAATAGAAAATCAGATTATGAAGATTAGCAAAGAACTAGTACAATAATGATTATTCTTTAATTCTTATATGATTATATTTCTAATAACAACAGATGAATTATTATGTTTCAATAAATTTTTTGAAATAATCCAGAATTTAAAATGGTTGTTTTAAGATAATGAGTCATTAATAACATTAAAAATGTTATTAATCTTAACCCCTGCCAGTCCAAAGCATTTTTATAATTTGTCCTCAATGTCCATGCTTGTTTTCAGACTTAAAGTTAGCTCTTGTTTCATACATCCTAAGTCATATAAAACTTTTTCATAAGTCCTAAGAGAATGTGTATCATATATGATGCATGGACACCATAGAAATATGTTGTGTATCATATGTAATACACAGGAAAGGCAAAGGATAAATTTACAAATACATATTTCTAGTCTAGGACTAAGTACATATTCAGGAATAAGACACCTGATGATGTCAGAGATTAGTCAGATTCAAACATAATGTAAATGTAGAAGTAAAAACATACACTAAAGATGAGGTTAGTAGATAGGTGATTTAAAAAAAAAATACAATTTTAAGTTTTACTTCCTCAAATCTGTTGTTATTGCTTATGAGGTAAAATATCAGTTGACATTTTTAATTTAAATATGTAAATTTTGATACAAATAATTTTAGGTAAATTGGTATCAGAGTGTCAAAGGCTGTCTCAAGTGATATTGTATTGGAAGGGTTAAAGAAATAGGTGGGTGGTTGAAAAAGAAAAAGCTAAGAATGTATTAACCCTATTGTTACCAAATTTTTGTTAAACTATACTGTTTTTGTTTCAATTAATTTTGAGAATGATGGAGAATTCAGTGAAATAAGTGTCATTATTAATCAGGTTTATGGAACATAAATTAACAAGAAATTTTGATGGTAGGTTTTAACTTCGATCACTTTAAAACAAGAAGATTGATTCATCAAATGAGAGGTGGTTCTCAGGTGGGTTGGTATCAAAAGGGTTAAAAAGTAGCAGAGTCATGGCTTACCTGGAGACGATTAATTTTAGCATGCAACTGTAGTTGATGAGGAGAAGTTTTATATTGTAACCAGATTCCATCCTGGAAGCTTCGTCTAATGATGCGTTTGTTCGGTTTAGTCATAATCATGTCTTTGAAATCAACCTGAGATTTTAAAAGAGAATGTGTTAATGTGACAACTAATAAAAAAAGTAACAATGGGGACTCCCTCACCCCCAGACATTATGAAGATGATAATGTATGTATGGATATATATATCCTTTCTGCTCTAGGCATAAGGCCTGAAATTTTTGGGGAATGGACCCTGAATGGAAGAAAGACAAAGTCAACATTGGTGAAATTTGAACTCAGAGAGTAAAGACAGATGAAATGCCACGAAGCATTTTTCCCAGTGTACTAACAATTCTGGCAGTTCGCTGCCTTACATACATGGATATATATCAGCACAAGATCTACAACTGTGAACAAAAATAGTTGTAAAAAAAAAAATTGGAGCTCAAGAAAACAGAAATGAACACACACAGGTACAGACCCCCACCTCATACACATCCACATAAATAATAATTGTTTCAAATTTTGACACAAGGTCAACAATTAGTCAATTATATAGACCCCAATTCTTGACTAGTAATTTATTTTATTGACTCTAAAAGAATAAAAAGCAAAGCTGACCTTGGTGGGATGAGAGCTCAGCAGCATACACAAATAATAACAAACATTACTAATAATATGCATAATTTATTGAAAAATGTCAACAACATCATCAATTTAACATTCACTTTTTCATATATGCATGGGTTTGATGGGGTTCATTGAGGTAGATTTTCTATGGATGGATGTCTTTTCTGTTGCCAACCTCACCAATTTTCAAGCAAGGTAATATTTCCCAATGGTCGGACATAGTCTTGCAGAATATTGGAAATGAATGACACTGCTTGTATGACATTACCAACAATTTCACACCTATCACATGATGTCAAGACAAGAACACACACACACACACAATGGGCTTTTATCCAGTTTCTATCATTAAATCCACTCACAAGGACTTGGTTGGCCCATGGGCTTTAGCAGAAGATACTTGCCCAAGAGGTCATGCAGAGGGACTGAACTTCTTACTATAAAGCCATACTGCCACCAATATAAATGTGTTAAATAACATAGAACTTTTAATAGTGAAATGACCAACAAGATATTGAGGTAAATATTACTCAAAGTTGTGATGCATATGTCCTGTTTCCCAAAATGCTAATACAGCTAAAGAAAACAACCTCATAAATATTTATGAAACATTTAGTAGGTGGGATGAGTATATTGTTAAAAAAATATAGTTATTTGGTACCATCCTAAATTATTCTCAGAGGTAGAAGTACTAGAGTTAATTTGTTCAATTGAAACCCTTCAAAGAGGTTCCCCAGCATGGTCTCAGCCCAATGGTTGAAACAAGTAAAACAAAAGATAAAAGACAGCACTTCACAAGATTAAAAAAAAAAAATTGTACTTATATTTTGTACTATATAGGCACAGGAGTGGCTATGTGGTAAGTAGCTTGCTTACCAACCACATGATTCCGGGTTCAGTCCCACTGCATGGTACCGTGGGCAAGTGTCTTCTACTATAGCCTCGAGCCGATCAAAGCCTTGTGAGAAGCCCGTCATATATATATATATATATGTATGTATGTGTGTGTATATGTTTGTGTGTCTGTATTTGTTCCCCCAACATCACTTGACAAATGATGATGGTGTGTTTACGCCCCTCATAACTTAGTGGTTCGGCAAAAGAGACCGATAGAATAAGTACTAGGCTGACAAAGAATAAGCCCTGGGGTCGATTTGCTCGACTAAAAAGTGGTGCTCCAGTATGGCTGCAGTCAAATGACTGAAACAAGTAAAAGAATAAAAGAATACTTACTTCAAATTTATTTTCTAAAGTCTTGCGAGACGAAGCTGCTGCATTACCTAGAGTAAGTTCGTTGAGATATTTTTGGTAACCATCCTCCAAGTAGGCACATGACTTCAAATTCAAGGCTTTGAACCGTTTTTTCTTTTCCTCCCAAATAACACCAGAACTAAAAATGAATCGTAAGCCAATTTCAATATCTCAGTTAAAAATATAAAATAAGGAAATACTCTGTAGGATGAAGACACACCAAATTGTTGCACATGGAAGAATGTTAAATTTAAAACAGATACAATAGACTAAACTGGCACAATAGAACCTGGGAAATCATTACATTATGTGATGTGATGCCAGTTGTCCAATCCATGCCAATATGGAAAATCTATGTTAAACTGTGATGATGGTGATTATGTTTATATATGTATATATATATATATATATATATATATATATCATCATCATCTTCGTTTAACGTCCGTTTTCCATGCTAGCATGGGTTGGATGGTTCGACTGGGGTCTGGGAAGCCAGGAGGCTGCACCAGGCTCCAGTCTGATCTGGCAGTGTTTCTACAGCTGGATGCCCTTCCTAATGCCAACCACTCCGTGAGTGTAAGGGGTGATTTTTACGTGCCACCGGCACAGGTGCCAGGGGAGGCTGGCAACAGCCATGATCAGTTGGTGCTTTTTACAAGCCACCAACACGGTGCTGGCATTGGCCATGTTTGGAATGGTGCTTTTTACATGCCACCGGCACAGGTATCACAACTACAATTTCCATATATATATATATATATTGATATTTTGCTTAGACTCTGTGAGGCTAATGACCTAGTGTAGAACTCAATATACATGTGCTTCAGAATGAAGCATTAGTTGAGTAGAGAACAGTTATAAGAAAATGAGATGACAAAGGAATAAATGAGTTATTCTTTTGTCATCTCAATTTTTTACACACACACACACACAATGTCACATCATAAAATAAATGTGCACACACACAAATTGTTACAAGAAAAAAATTCACCTCAAGAGGCAAAAGTTACATTAGCATGAGGGCAAAAAATTTCTAAACAAGATTGTATCATATCTCTTCCCAAAAATATGGTTGAAAAATATTTAATGTATGTACATGTGTGCATGTGCACGCATGTATATATATATATATATATATCCCATCATCATCATTCAATGTTTGCCTTCCATGCTGGTATAGATTGGACAGTCTGACAGCAGCTGGCAAGCCAGAGGACCATGCCAACCTCTGCTGTTTGCTTTGACATGGTTTCCGTGGCTGGATGCCCTTCTTAATGCCAACCACTATATTGAGTGTACTGGGTGGTTTTTATGTAGCACGAGCACTAGTGTGGTCATCAAGTGACTTACAAGAGAATACCCCTCAACTGATGGGGCAGGGGCAGTAGTACTGAGGAAAACAGCTTTGTGCCAAGAGATGAGAGGTTATAGTATGATAAGGGGACAGAAACAGGTGTCTTGCTGTAGAGGAGATATATGGCTAACCCTATGCTGAACTAAATGAGATGTGAACTGTATATTCTATGAGTCACAAAGGACTGCCATGAAATATATATTATATGAACTATAGTATGATACCATGAAATGTATATTTTATAAGTTACAGAAGGATGCTGTGAAACTTGCTGTTAGAATTAAAGTGAGAAATCATGAGAACCATAAAATGTGTGCTGTACCAACCCCAGTAAGCTATTGTGAAATGTTTATTCTAACACTTGTTACTAAGTAAAGTAAAATGTATGGAAAGCTGCAAAAAGCAACAAGATTACATACCTGGTGATACCTAGATAGGCCACTTCTGTCTGGTTGTAATTATTTACCAAAGACAATCCTAATCCAAATATAAACAAGTTGATTTCTTGTTCAATTCGCTCAAGTTCACCAGCCTGCAGATTAGATACAGAATTAGAATAACATTTTATACAATCTTGTCTTTAAGAAGTTTTTAGTGTCTAGAAAAAAAGCTTAAAAAATCTGTTTACCTGTTGAGCAATGGTAACCAGAGCTAAATCTTGACTGAATAATAATACACGTTGCATTCCATCCAAGAAAGATACCCAATACACTTTGGTATCATTGTCTGCAAAGAATTCTCCAATTCCATCCTGAAATTAGAAATAGAATTGATTATAATATCTCATAGCATAATAAATGGAGTGGCTGTGTGGTAAGTAGCTTGTTTACCAACCACATGGTTCCGGGTTCAGTCCCACTGCGTGGCACCTTGGGCAAGTGTCTTCTACTATAGCCTCAGGCCGACCAAAGCCTTGTGAGTGGATTTGGTAGATGGCAACTGAAAGAAGCCTGTCGTATATATGTATATATATGTGTGTATGTATATGTTTGTGCGTCTGTGTTTGTCCCCCCAACATTGCTTGACAACAGATGATGGTGTGTTTACGTCCCCCGAAACTTATCGGTTTGGCAAAAGAGACCGATAGAATAAGTACTAGGATTACAAAGAATAAGTTCTGGGTCGATTTGCTCGACTAAAGGCGCTGCTCCAGTATGGCTGCAGTCAAATGACTGAAACAAGTAAAAGAGTAAAAGAGTATATGTCCAGAAAAATACAACTGTTGCTGCTGTTGTTGTAATTCTTAATGCAAAGATTGAAGTTCGGTCTTTTTTTAGAGATATGGAAATCATGTTCCCAGCTCCCAGTTCACAAACCAAGACACATTTAATATAGAGATATATTATAGAGGGGTGTTACAGTTGATTAGCCCCAGGTTAAATTTGATTGGTTATATTTTCCTCTAGCCAGATGGTTCTCAACCATTTTTTACCTATGGACCCCTTGTTTACTATTTTATTCTGGCGGACCCTAATAGCCAATACGTACCCATAAAACTAATTTTATGGGTACGTATTTCAAAATTCGTATTTTGTTATTCATTCATTTGGTTGTATAGGCTGAATTATATAAAATGCTAGAGAAACAAATCAAGCAGTTTCTTGCAATACATATATTTAAAGCAAAACTTTTCATGGACCCTTATAATACTACTGTGGATCTCCAATTTGCTATTTTGCTAGCTTAGACCCCAAAAATCTTATATGGATCCCTGTTGAGAACCACTACTCTAGCTGATAAAAGGCACATGAAAACAGCTATGAATTGGGTACCATATGTTGGCAGGTGTTAAAAGGGTAGGTTGAAGATCACTTGGTGGTGGACATTTTAAGATAACCTTGAAAACAGTTAATGTTATGTGGAATGGATATGCAAGAGTAGCAGCCAACTGAACCCTGTGGAGGAAGCTTGCTGTATAATGTAGGACAACCTAAAGCTTAAGAGATTTGACAGAGTAGATCTATGATCAAAGGCTTCCAGCTGTGATCACCTGCTTTGTTTTTGAAGACAGTGTAATGAGGACTACATCAGTTAATGAGCATTTCCTTTATTAATGATGATAGGATCTTATTTGAGGGAAATTTGACTGTTATCTCTTGCAGGTTAAGTGATCCCACAGATACTCCGTTGTTGGTTTTTTATAGTTGTACTTTTATGATCAAAGGTATTTTATTTATTCCAACTACTTAAAATATTTTTGAAGACATTGTGTCTAGAACTACATTATTCATATGTCTCCTTCTTGTATTTACCCCTTTAGCATTTAAACCAGCCATATCCAGCCAAAATATACCTGTTTTATGCTCAAACTGAGCAAATCTGGTTTTTCCTACCTTACTCTACAATGTCATTTTAAAACTAAACAATCACATCATTGAAATCTTGAAGCTACGTAATATTGTATGAATAATTCAAAACAACATGAATAAATAAGCATTGCATTTGACAGATTAATCTGAATGCTAAAGAGTTAAGAGGGTGTGATTTGAAAGAGATTTAGTTGCTATTTCTAGCAGGTTAAAACGATCTTGCAGAGGCTCACTTGCTGGTCCATTTAAGGTGGAATGAGAACCTATGATGGCTTACTTGATAAAAATTGAGCAAGTAGTCAATGTATTGGCAGTTCATATTATGTCACCAGTGATGTCTCCAAAGTCCATCCCCTCCTCACCATGGTGGGGACGTTGGCAACGGGTAGTGTCAGAGCTATGCCGTCGGGAACTTCGGTTCCTGGTAGGGCCACCCAAGGCGGATTGGTCTGACACCGAGTGGTATTAGGGCCAAAACCCAGCAGATGGGGCTCTGGTGAAAATCCTCGGAGTGTCTACTTCGGCAACTGGCGGCTCCTCGGTCGTTCTGCCCCTGCGTCTGCAGACAATCTATGGCAAACAGGATGTCTCTACATGCGGGATTATTGGGGACCGCTTGTCAAATCCACATATTCCCACGAAACTTCTTCCATGAATTCTCAATGGCGAATACAATGCCTCGAGGGTGGTGGAAGAAGCCGACTCAACCCGCTCAGAGTGAACGTCACCACAAGTACAAGTAAGTACACCAGTGGTGCATTATAGCTGTGATCAACTGCACAATCCATCATACAATGGCTCACTGCTGTAGACAATAATGAACATTAAAATTAGGTTGCAGTGTCGAGTTCAAGTCCTTCAGTGGTCCATAGGAAGTAATGACATAATTCTACTTTCACTTTTATGTCTACTTTAAAGCAGTATAACAAGAATTAATCTTTTGGAATATAATCCAGCTCCTCATTCGTATTTTCTCTAAAAATTATGCCACCCCTTATAATATTTCTCCTTATGATGTTACTTAATACAATTACCATGTATTTCAAATATTCCTGAAATATTTCTTTCTCCCATACAGACACACACACACACACACACACACACACACACATGTGCTGTCTCTCTCTCTCTCTCACTCCCTCTCTGATTCTGACATACCTGAGTGAGATTATTCTTTAATTCTTTGGTAGTTCCACATGTCCAGATGAGTTCCCTGTTTCCTGAAGGATTTTCCCAGGTATATAGCATGGCTTGTTCTGATCCTAGCATATGGGTGGTTTTCACATCTCTAAACACACATAGGAAAATAACATATTATATATATATATATATATATATATATATATATATATATATCATCAATGATGATGATAATGATATATATATATATATATCCATACACAAGAATAAATAACAAAATTCAAAGGTGAGATAATTTTTTAAGTAATTAAAAAATATCTTGCTTTTGATGAAAATTTCAGCAAATTAAAATAAAGCAAACAGCATATCTTACTTCTGGCTAAACTGGACTGAACACCTATCGGTGTGGTTCACCAAAAGAACAGATGCCATACCAAGTTTGTAGTTGGTCAGTGTTGTAATAAAGGAAGTTTCTGTTATTTGGCAATCAATGTTGATTCCGCCATGCTGAAAAATAAGGATAGTTCAAAGATTTAAAAAGAAGTTAGTAAGAGCTATAATGGATTCAATATAAGTTGTAGTGAAAGTAAAAACAAAAGCAAAAACGATAAATGAACAAGAGATTATTCAAAGATTGCTGTATAGAATAAAATTGTGATTACTCATCATCATCATCATTTAGTGTCTGTTTCTTATGCTGGCATGTATTGGACAATTTGACAGGAGTAGAAATGTCCAGGCTCCAATTATCTGTTTTGGCATGGTTTCTATGGCTGGATGCCCTTCTCAATGTCAACCACTTTACAGAGTGTGTTGGGTGTTTTATACGCTACTGGTATGGCTGCTTTTATGTGGAAGTGGCACAAGTGCATTTTATGTGGCCCTGGTACATACAGAATAAAATGGGGTTTTGTGCAGAAATCATACTTAAGGTTGTCAGTGTGTGTAAGTTTAAACAGCAGTTATGTATGGATGTATGAGGGGGTACCCAAAAGAAACCAGAATTTTGCAATATTATTTTATTCACTTAGTTTTACATGTTTACACTCTTATTGCCTTCAAAATATTCTCCATTTGAAGCAATGCATCAGTCCAGATGCATTTTCCACTATTTGATGCAGTACTGGAACTCTTGCGAAGCGATGCCTTTTAACACCTCTGTCATTTCTTTCTTCACCTCTTCTACATCTGCAAATTCCACAGCATCAGCTTTCCTCACCAGTGATGACCTTGGAGAAAAGGTCTGGACCAACTTCCAACTGTTCTTTCATTTCCCATGTATTCAGTCATGACCGCTGTTGATCTTCCGTGAGCAAGTGAGGCACAAATTTTGCTGCAACTCTTTTCATTTGCAATTCTTTTCTCAAAATTCATTGGCAAAAGCTCCAGGACACAACAGTCATGTCAACAAGTTTGTCAATTGTTTGGTGACGGTCTTCCAAGATCAGTTCATGAATTTTCATGAGGTTTTCATTTGTTCAAGAGGAGGACTGTTGTCTTGAATGAAGTTGGTCTTCAAGCAACAAGTGACCATTCCTAAAGCATGGAAACCACTCTTAAGCTTGTGTTTTGCTCATGACAGTGTCCTTGTAAGCTGTTTGAAGCATGTGAAGTGTTTTGGCTGTCGTTTGCCCTAGCAGACGACAGAATTTCATGGAAGCATGCTGTTCCTTCATTTCAGCCATTGCAAAAATCAATGAACAAGGGAGATGCACTGCAAAACAAAGATGCACCACATGGCAGTACGACTTCACTCACCACTGCCGGATGGACAGACTGATGCCTGAGGGTCGCATCAAGTGGCTTCTAGCAGCAGAAGCCTGAACTACAATGGGCTTGTCCCACAGAGAATGTTTCCAGTTACTTTTGGGTACCTCCTCATAAATTTAAAGAGCACATATGTTTGTTGATAACTAAGGGATTCTTTGATGATTACATTACAAATGATTGTAGTAAACATAAGATGAAGATTAAGATTAGAAAATGAACAATGGAGAAAGTTAACTAGAAAAAAGTACTGGGATTAAAGTAAGACTAAATAAGAGACCAGGTAAGACAAGCACAACAGTTAGAACTTTCAAGTGTCTAATACAGTAAGAAAAAGGGACCAAGTAAGACTGGTAAGAAACCAAGAAAAGCCAGTAGGGTAATAGGTAAGATTAGTAAGAAACAAGGAATATTAGTATACAATATATAAAATGAAACTAAATTTGACTTCCCATTTGAAGCTGTGTAATGTGCAAAAGAGAGGTATGGCCATGTGATGTGTATGGGTAAGGCAGCTGCATAAAGAAGTGCCAATCTCTAACAGTGGAGGAAATCTGTGGAAGAGGTAGACGCAGGAAGATGTGGGATGAGGTGGTGAAGTATGATATCCAGATGTTGAGTCTCACAGACACAATGACAAGTGATCAAGACTTTTGATGATTTGCTGTGCTTGAGAAAACACGTCAAGCTAAGTGTAATCATGGTTAATGCTGGTGACATGAAAGGCACTCGTGCCTGTGACGCGTGAGGCACCTGTGCTGGTGACATGTAAAAGGCACCCATACCAGTGACATGCAAAAGGCACCTAGTACACTCTATGGAGTGGTCGGCATTAGAAAGGGCATCCAGCAGTAGAAACAAAGCCAAAACAGACTGGAGCCTGATGCCCTGAGGCAGCTCTTTGGTTTATCAGTTCCAGTCAAAAACATTTAACCCAGGAAAATGGATGCTAAATGATGATGATGATAAAACTGTTATTGTTCTTGAGAAAGGCATGTACTCCTGTTTCCACTGTAATAATTTACGTTAAAAAAAATTAGTGAATTGTAGACATAGTGTTTGAAGGTAGTCAAGTGAAGAACAGTGTGTGAGGTAAAATGTGGTCATAAAGTGAAAGCTGATACAATCATGGGTCAAAGCCATTTAATTATCCTTCTAGAAAACATTGTTGATGTGGGTGTCTATGGGCATAGGTATGGCTGTGGGATTAAGAGGTCTGTTTTGCAACCATGATTCCAGGTTCAATTCTACTACACAGCAGTTTGAGCAAGTGTCTTCTACTATAGCTTTAGTTTGATCAATGTTTTGTGAATGAAATTTGGTAGGCAAAATCTGTGCAGAAGTTTGTGTGTGTGTGCATGTGTGTATTTGGTGTAATACATACATGTGTGTAAATGTTTTTTGGTCATGCATATGAGGTAAAGATGTAAACATTGTTGAGAAAACTGAAAAATCATTGTTTCCAAATAAAACTACTCTGCGTAGTATTAGTTTTACAGTGAGTTGCAATCCTTTGATATACTTGAAATATAAAGTGTTGTGAACCAATGGATTGGGCCATTAAAAACTTGTAACTATTGACAGAATTGTTCACTAAATATAATACAAAAAAAGAAAAGAAATATAGAAAAATAATACAAATTACATTGTTGTCCAATTTAAGAAGAGTTGAATGAGGTTTGTTTATGGAGAAGACATTGGTCTCTTCATTTGTATCAAGAACTTTGGCTTTCAATTCGATCTTTGTTGTCAGAGGCCAGAAAGGTATACATTGTTGTGGACGGATTTCAATCCAGCTAGATGGTTCAGTAGTTATTTCTTGAACTAAATATGTTAGCTGAAATTATACAAAATTGAGAAAAAAAAAAGGAATTTAACAACGGTTAGGTATATTGATTAATTATTTTATGTAAATGAAAACAGAAACACACACAAAAACAGTATTTATATGAAAAGAATATCAAAAATACATTGCATTTCATTTGAAGATTAATAATATATATTTTAATTATTTGAACAATGTACATTTATTAGATAAAACTTTTAAAACATTGATTGAAAAAATTTGCTCAGCAGCAACCATTTTACCTCTGAAGTATTTAACATCATATGGTATGGGGTGAAGGTTACGATTTTTGTTAAACCAGAGGAAGATAAACGGATGTTAACACCAACCTAAAGAAAAAGAGAGATAAATGTTTTAAATACATTTCGTAATTGTAACAATTATAAAACTTTCATGCATTCTTGTTTTATATAGAGTATACAAAGCAATAAGGACTTATTGTTCCAAATTTATAGGAGTTTAAGACATAAATATAAAGGAGCTGTATAAGAAGGATTTATTTTGATTATGCATAATGACAAATTTGTAAAAGTGTGTAATGCAAACTTAAGAGATTCCAATATATCATTGCTACTTATTTTATTGATAAAGGAAGAATGAAAAATAAAGTCAGTTTTAACTAGTTTTGAAATGAAATAAGAACCCTCATGTTTCAGTCATCATCACCACATTTAAGCAATAAAATGTCACAAAATATATTGCTATGCAGAGTTTTTTTAACATGCTTATGATGTTAGTTTTTAAACTATATACTGACAAGATTTCCAAATTATGGTATGTTAAACAGATAATAGATAAATTGCCCTAGGAAGAAGAAAGCAGTTTAAGTACAATAATAATACTTCCAGCATGATGGTGAATCTGTCCAGTTAGCCAGGTCAAATAAAGCAAACGGTTTCCAGCAGAATGAATTCTTCACATATATCAGCATCTATATATTCCTAATTACAAAGCAGTAATTTTCAACTTTGTTGGTCAGAATCCAAGCTCACTTTGCAACCACAGGGTTTTGGGTTCAGTTCCACTGCATAGCACTTTCGGCAAATGTTTTCTGTTTTAGCTTCAAGTCAAGCAATGCCCTGTGAGTGAATCTGGTTGACAGAAACTGTGTGGAAAGCCTATCACACACATATGTGTGCATGCATGCATGTATGTATATGTGTGTGTCCCCATCACTGCTTGAGAACTGGTGTTTACACCCCCATAACTTAGCAGTGTAGCACAGAGGCCAACAGAATAAGTACCAGACTTAAAAATAAGGTCTGGAGTCAAAAACCTTCAAGACAGTACCCTAGCATGGCTGCAGTTCAATGACTGAAACAAGCAAGAGGTTGAAAATATATATAGTCATTTGTTGTTTTGTTC
The DNA here is from genome assembly GCF_006345805.1 of Octopus sinensis. Taxonomy (NCBI): domain Eukaryota; kingdom Metazoa; phylum Mollusca; class Cephalopoda; order Octopoda; family Octopodidae; genus Octopus; species Octopus sinensis. Next base: position 22,086,531 of record NC_043011.1, on the reverse strand, counting down.
TCTTATTGAACACTTGTGAGTGAATTCATCGAATATAAAGGAAACTAACAAATTGTTCTCCAACTGGATACTCCATATAGGAAAGAGGACTGAATCAATGTGGACATGCTTTTTGACAGAGACAAAGAGCTAGAAGAAACAACAAAGGTCATTCCATTCTATTCTGCCATCATTTTGCCCAGCATGCTAACAATTTTGCCAAATTGCCACCTTAAAAGTTCCTTCCTGAGTCATATAGACTCATAGCGCCAGTTTCCTGTTTCCCGTGGCGCATATATTCCCCACTGGATGAGATACTGGTCCATTACCAGCTGAGTGAGCTTCTGGCTCATCTGATAATAACGAATAAAGTTTCTTAATGAAAGAGGACTGGTGTTAAAACAGTCAAACACAGATCTTAAGAGATAAAGATTCATTTCTAACATGGTTTCAGTGACATCTGGAAATAACTATTGGTAATAGTAATGAAAACAAACGAGCTATTCTAAAGATATAGTCTGTCATATGATCTCTGAGACATTATCCCCAAAAGCATAATAATTGAGGAAATCTGATAATGTATACAACTGATAAATCAATTTAGTCAAATATTAGTAGATTTAAGAATAATGAATGTAATAAATAAAAAGAAAAAAAGAACTATTTACTTCATAGATTCCAGAAGCTTTGTTCTTGCACTGAACGGTACCAGAGCTTCCGACAGTATCCAGTGAAAACTTGTCAGACCATTCAGACTCTGCAACTTGGAGACAAGCCTAAAAATAAAAAAGAATTCAAAAATTCTATAGTAAAAATTTAATTTATGAATTATGATTTATGGTTATTAATTTATGATTTTCAATTGATCTTTGGGTCAAAGTGATAGAGAGAGAGGAGAGAGGAAGAGATGAAAAAAGAACAAAAGGATGGCTATAAAAATTTGGTGGTGAAAACTGAAAGATCTATGAAAAGGAAAAAAGTAAAATCATTACATTCTGATTATTTGCTTCACTTAAGATAATATTTTGAACACTACTTATTGATATTGAATAATCACAGCTAATTCTGTTTGTATATATCTCTAGAATGGAGATCAGGATCAAAAATTTACAAGCAAACAATAAAATTCCTCTGATATATGAAGTCTTGGCATTGAATTTGAGTGTCTGATCAGTATCCTGGAAATAGTCACTTATTTTTATGTATTTTTACTGAGAATATGCTACCTATGTTACTGATTGGCAGAAATGTCACTACATCAGTATTTGTTCAAGCTCTTTGTGTCCTGAGTTCAAATCCTAATGAGGTCAATCCTCCTCCTCCTCCTCCTCCAATGTCCATTTCCCATGCTGGCTTGAGTTGGATAGTTTGAACCAGAGTTGGCAAGTTAGAGAACTGCACCAGGTTCCAGTCTCACTTAGCTTGGTTTCTACAGCCTGATACCCTTCCTAACACTAACCACTTTACACTATGTGCTGGGTGTTTTTAATGTGGCACCCAAATAAGCACTTTTAAGTGGCACCAACACAAGTGCTTTTTTTTGTGGCACCAGCACAGGAATCTTGTAGGCCATCCCTCTTCCCCAGAGGGAATGGCCTTAGCACTAAATTAAGTCTCTGTCACATAGTGATAATCCCCACCCTGGTCTCAGAATCAGCTGCACTATGCTGAGAGAGGTACATGGAGGATGAGTCACAGTATCCCTTTCTTTTGAGACAGCCAGTTCACTGTTACAGAAGTAGAATGTAATCCACGATGCTTCAGTGGAGCATGGTACATTGTAATGATGTGATAATCCTGTTGCTTTCAATTTCAGGACTTTCAATACACCCAAGAATTTTTAAGTTAAGAAATATTTGCAATTGTAAAATTCAGCAAGTTACTTTCCAGACAAAAACAGAAGTTAAGATGGGAAAATTATCACATTATTAGACACTTGCAGACATATTTCAATTTGCTTGAGTTAAAATCTGTTTTCTTCAGAAGATTGTTACATTTATTTATTGTTTAAAACAGAAAAAAAAAATCATTACCATACTTTCCTAACCTATTTAGCAATGGTTAAACATCAACAAAATAATTACAAATAATTATTTAATACAGCAGATTTGTTATGTTATTTTGATTTAATTTTAGGTCTTTGTCTTAAAACACCATGCTTTTACATGGCAAAGTAACTGCAAATACTGCAGAACAAGTTAGATTATTTTCATCTAAAGATTGTGTGTGTGTGTGTGAGAGAGAGAGAGAGAGAGGAGGGGAGAGAGAGAGAGAGAGAGAGAGAGAGAGAGAGAGAGAGAGAGAGAAGTAAGTGAAAATGTCTATAACATCAAGAAACATTTGATTTCATTATGAATCATTGGCCTGCATGAATGGTCTATGATAATTCCGTTAATGAGAAAGCATCATTATCATCACCATTATTTGCCATCATTTTTAAGTGCAATAAATTAGAAGGGACGTTTTGAGGTAGTGTATTATAACTGGACGTCCTTTCTGATATCAATAAACCATGGAAAGATGTTAACAAAAACATTACTTTTTTTTATATATGGCAATGATTCATAATGAATGAAATGTTTAAGATATCCCATCTTTTTACTGCGTTAATTTAACTTCAATATTTAAAAAAAAAAAAACGAAACTCAATCCATTAGTTAATTCTTACATTGAAATACCTGGAAACAGAGAATTAATACTACAATTTGTTCAGAAATTTAATAAGCAACTGTTGTAAGAAATAATACAAAAATATTATAAATAAAGTAAAATTGATGTGAACAAATAATTGCTTTTTGTTTTAGAATTGAATGAAATATTTTCAATAAATTTATATTTACAATAGGGTTGTTCTGATTAATGATTATATTTAAACAGTGTTATTTGATTCACAAAGTAAATGGTAAAATATTGATTTTTTTTTAACATTCACAACATTTCTAAACTCCAAAAACACCATAAAATTCTGAGTAAATTTTGAATTAGAATTTCCAATAAATTAAAGATTTATTTCAATTAGAAATTAAGGTGACAATATTGATAAGTATATTTACTAAAAATTTACTTTACAAGAAATAGTAGTAGTGATAATAGTAGAGTTTAGTGTTTTCAAAAGAATTTGTCAACATACAATTTTACAAATTGTCAACAAATTTATTCCTTAAAGACTTGGAAATTTCAAAAGTTAAAAGTTATAATAAAGCTTAGGATAGTTTTATTTTTTTATTTAAACATTGAAACTTCTTTGTATGTTATAATCTCAGTTTTAGTAAGATATAACAAAAAACAAAATCAAAACATTAATAAACAATGAAATACAATCAAACTGTATTATATAAATGCACACACACACACACACACACACCACACACAAACACACACACACACAGAGGGTGTTCATAAATTATCTTTACAGTTTGAAGCATAGAGGATGAAAAAATAATTTATGGACACCTTCTACATATATAAGATTACAGGGCTCATTAAATCATTAGTGATTTTAGTAAGCACAGAAGATTGAGAGAAAAAAAACTGATAGAAAATGAACAAAGCCAAGTGCAAACATTAAATAATATAACAATAACAATACCCAACTGTAAAATACCACAATAATAAAAATATGAATATATAAAATACCATCATGCAGAGAAAGAGGCAATTTAATTACAATAATAATCTTCACTACAACATATAATAAAACAAAATGGAAGGAATAAAAAAAAGCAGAAATGAAAGGGGGCTTGTTGCAAAAAGCCAAGAACAAAGGCAAAAAACAGGTACAAAACATGGTTGACTAAATATATATAAATAAATACTATTTTTAACAGGAGGAAATTTATAGCATGATAATTCAGTAATAATTGACAGTATAACTCACACTTCAAATTCATATAAAAACAGTGAAATATGCATGCATATGTTGTATATGAGTGTGTGTGTGTATAGATATGTAAGTATATATATATATAAAACATACATATATATGTATGACTGCTACTGTTGGGTTTAGAGTTCTATGAAGATTATCATCATGGAGTCTGCTTCCAGTAGAATGGTTTGTCCACTACTGTACTTAGTAACACTACTTTATCATAGCATACAGAGAAAATGTAGGAGAAATTACAATAAACACCGTTTTTAGACATTAGATCTCTGTAACATAATGCAATAAAGTGTTCCTCAGATGATCCATTGTGGTTAAGCATCCAATTGCACTTGGAACATCCAATGCAGAGTTCTAAACAACTACAATAGCGAAGCATACATAGGAACAAACGATATAAACTCGAGTTTATCATAATTTCTCATATCTATCTGTTTATATATATATATATATATATATATATATATATATATATATATATATATATATAAATATATATATAAGGTCTGGTAGTGTGTAAAGTTAGGGTAATTTTCAGAAAAGCAGTCAACTTGAATACTAGGCTATCAACACTGTTGGGTTCCAAGCCAAAGCTGAAATTTCTCAGGTGTAGAAAATCCAAATTTCAAAATGATTTCTCTATAAAGAGGATTTGGCGAAGAGTAAATAATCCAGATGATAAGAAGACAAAACAAATTCTTTAACACATCTTTAATGATTTGTTACAATTGTTTCTGTACTAACTGAACAGACACAATTGTAAAGAAACATTAAAGATGTGTTAAAGAATTTTCATATATGTATACACCTGCTGGATGGTATTGTCATGTCACACATTGTGTCATGTTGATCCTCCTTGAAGATTGCTTTAAAGGCAGGTACACATATCTGCAGAATGGTCAGCTGCTTGTACGCTAATTCACTGAGCAGGTAATTCAACTGAATCCTCATCATAAAAACTACTAAGTTATATACCTTGCCCCTTTACAAACACCACATGTGCACACACACACACTTTTCATTGAGGGTATTGAAGTTAGATTTCTTCCCAGTTATTGACTGGTTTCATCTCAATAAATTGTACACATGTGTTGAGTTCTCTTTCTTAAAAAGACAGCCATACTTAGAATATATATATATATAATGTGTGTATATGTACACACACAAAAAATTCTTAAATCATATTTTAACTAATTTAACTGAATTTAAAATAAAATGAAATTGTAATTACTTATGAGATTATTAAACATTTCAAAGAAGATTTAAGAATTAACAAAACTAAAGTAATTCTACAAACATATATAATACTGGAAGATTATATACATAACATTATATATTTTGTAAATGAAACTCATAAAAGACATCAATGTTCAGCATTTATCTCTTCTGCGGGTGTATTTCTGCTATTACTAAGACCATGGCATTGTGGAACAGAAGTGTTTCTACACAAGCTTTAAGAAGTATCATTTTAATTCTATAATTGGCTGCAATACATTCAAAATATATAATAAAGCTTCCATGCTGTTATCTTTTCCTTTCTTTTTTACTTGCTAGGTGAAGAGGAAGGGACAGCACCCAATGCCTTTGCAGGTTTTCCAAGACTAGTGGAGCTGATTGACAGTTGTCAAGCAATATTCCTGTCTGTATGTTACATGCAAGATAAGAAAAATCCATGACAATAGGATCTATGATTCTAGGTGAGTAAGCTGGGTCCATGAAGGAGAGATTTCAATTTTCAATCATTTCCTTATTCAGGACAACATATTTTACTTTCTAAAAATTCTAATCTTCATGTCTATCCAGAGAAGGTGATAGTAAACCATTTCCACATACTCTCATGACACAGAATGATGACACCATAGCATGTTATGGCTTAAAAATCCCCAACCAGAACACATGATAAAATAGATTTTAATACCTAAAATAATCAATATAATGTGTTCTAAAGGGTATTAATAAAAGTGAAATGACTAGGACCGAGAACTGAAATATCTAATATAAATCACTAGAATATCAGGAGACAAGGGGTGATCTTAATCAAGGAGTTAAAACAAAATCATTAGATATATTAACTTAGAGGAAGAGAAATGCCCAACATTTTGGACTCTCTCTCTTTTAAAAGGATTATCTTAATATAGCTATATATTTTTTGCTCTGACTTATAAAACCCCATGACCTATGAATTAAAAGGGGCATTTGATCTGATAGATGCTTAAATGTCAGGTACTCTACATATAACATCATAGTGTTAAATGATAATTTGTTTATACATTAGTTGCTGTACTGCAGAACATGGAAACAACAGAATGCCTAGCTATATAAGTTTTATAACCTTTCAAAGTTGCATACTTTTAGACAAGTGTTTCCCAAGGTAGGGCATGGCAGTATTTTGGTGGGGAAGGGTTACATCAGAATGCAGTGTATGTAAATAACAAGTTAATAAATCTTGCAATAAAGTTTTGATTAAAACGTTTTTTGAAATTTATAGGCTACATATCAGTCTTTCCAATTCATGATGGAGTGCACATTTTTTTTTTAAATCAAAGATGGAGCAAAAAAGACTCTAAGAACACTGAGATCCTCCATTTTTTTTATGTATGTTTTTCTTATGAACATTAACCTATAAGAGTTCAGAGTACACATTTATTCCATTAACCTTGATCAGTTACCTCTATGTGCCATCCTTCTCACCAAACCAACTAATGTACAAAAGAAACATACAGAACATGTATATACATGTAGCTTTTAATCAATGATTGATAATCAGTACAAAACACCATATACCAGAAAAGAGAATAAAAAGTTGTTCCAAATACCAACTCTTATGCATGCATAATTTACAGGAAGTGTGCAGTAGTGTTTTTAGGGAGGTTCTCTGGGAGGAGCAGAAAGAGAAAAGAAGTAATGGGAAATATTGTGGTAACTAAACTGATATCGAGAGCATTTATATGTTATATTATTGAAAAATATTTATTGACAAGATAGGAGTGCAGTCATGTATAGTTCCATGTAATGGGAGAGTACATGAGAAAGATTAAGGTCTTTGGATTTGAAGAGAATAGGCATAAAGCATTACCTTAGTAGATGGTGAAAGTGAATGAGAAAGGTGATGGCTGTTGGGCATGAGCAGAGTACATGAGTATGAGCTAAGGAGGCTACTGACTGAGAATAATGGTAGAGAAAAGTAGAAGCCACTAGCTGTTTGTGGCTTAGAAGGCAAGTAGTCTTACAAATGAATATAAAATCTTGATGTGGGGTGAGAGAGGGAAGGAGGGAGAGAGAAAATATATATGATGACCAACAGAAAGTTTCTGTTGGTTTGAGGAGTTATACTCAAAACTATTGAGTGCAGTAGACGAGGTTCCATCATAAGTGATTGAGGAAATTACTGCATAAGTGCGTGTGTTCGTTAGTTTACCTTTGAAAATACACGTTCTGTTTCAGAAGTCTGAGAAAAAGCACAAGAAAGCAGCAATATATTAAATGAAAATTACATTGGCTCTAAATAGCTAGATTTTCCAATTAGATGATGGCTGAAGAAAAAATATAATTTTAAAAACATTGTTTTGTTGTAATCTTTCTTTTCTGAACCTTGGATAATTCCTAAATGTATTTTATTACTACGATACTAAGTTAAGAGAGAGTGTTGTTGGTGTTTGATTACAATAATAGTGCCTAATACTAATAGAAATGGTATTCCTTTTTAATAATCCAAATGGTTGACCTCAACCCAACTATTTTGTACTTCATTAGAGTTCTCTATATCAATGTACAACTGCAGCATGGATGACACATGTTAACCATCCCAAAATACACTTAAGCATTTATTATTTGTTACAGGGTACCAAAATTTTCAGCATGTGAACTGTCACCTAGTCACTGCATGTAATCTATGAGTTTTTGGGTTGCTAAATATATATCAGTGTTTATTTTAAGATCATATCACAGATTTATGATGACTTACAATTCAATAAATTTTAACTAAATGTCATTTAGCTTGAAACATCACTTTATACAAGATTTCTGTAACATTATTCTTAGTCAAGCTAAGGTAGTGAGCTAGCAGAATCATTAGAATGGCAGACAAAATGCTTAGCTGCATTTCTTCTGGTTTTACATTATGAGAGCAGAATAAAACAGGGGGTTCAATTAAACTCTTTATTATATGTCATGAATTACATAATCTTTACACATATTTCACTAGCATATATTAGTATGTCGCATGGCAATCAGTACCTAGATGACTGCCAGAAGATCTGGTGTTTCAAGGTAATTATATAACTATCTATAAGGATTACCATACAAGTACACACTAGTGAAACATGTGTAAAGGTTATGTAATTTATGGTATAATAAAGAGTTTAACTGAAGCTTCTGTTTAATTGTACTCTCTCATATATATATATATATATAATATATATATATATATATATATATATATATATATATATATATATAGAGAGAGAGAGAGAGAGAGAGGCACAGGCATGGCTGTGTGGTTAGGGAGTTTGCTTCTCAGCCACATGGTTTTTAGTTCAGCCCCACTGCATGGCACCTTGGGTAAGTGTCTTCTGCTATAGCCTTAGGCTGACTGAAGTCTTGAATTGAATTTGGTGGCTGGAAGCTTCCATTGTGTGTGTAAGTGCTTGTGCCTCCTAACAGAGAGGAGGAATATATATACATATATATATATATATATATATATATATATATATATATATATATATATATATATATATATGTATATATATATATGTGTATGTATGTATGTATAATATTAATACAAATGTTACTAAATCTTGAGTTTAGTCAATATTTTACCACTGAAAATAAGAAGCATGAGTGTAATATAGTGGCAAAAATCTTAGTGCAAAAATTTTGTACAGGTGCATATATCTAAGCGATAAAAGTATAAACAAAATTGAAATCAGAAGTTATCCTAGATAAGGTGTAAAAGCAAAAATTATATTTGTCAATTAGCAGTTTATTTTCAGTGATAAACAAGGATTTATAGCAATAACACAAGCAAATAACCATACAGTAAAATTGAAATATCTTAAGCATCAAAAAACAAACAAAAAAATTAAATTGCTTTCAAAATCCCTATCCAACAAATTAAGAATTTCTCATTTATGAACATAATTCAACATGGTTTCATTTCTAATATTTGTTTTTAAAAATTGGAAAGTCACAAGAATACAACTTTCCTTTTGGTGATTCAGGGAAATTATATGTGAAATAGAAAAAAATCTTGTAGCTTTTCATTGAAATCAAGTTGCTCAACCTGCGAGAAATAGTAGCTAAATCTCCCTCAAACAAAATGTCACTGCAGCGATTTCCAAACAGTGTCTCATGACACTAGCATGGCAATTATTGAATGAAGAAGTTATTACTACCCTTTTTTTTTAGGCAATTTAAATTTTAACTATAGGTGGAAATTTGTAAAATTTTCCTAATCCTTTTGTTACCATGTTTCTATTGAAATACATTGCCTTTGTTGCAAATGATAAAAATAAAAAAGGAAGAATTTTGTAAAATAACTTTGACATTATTAAGCTGGTGTTTGAAACATAAATTAATATGAAATTTTGTTGGAAGATTGTAGATTAGGTCATTTAAAAAAAGGAAGTTTGTGTAACAAAACCAGGGATAGTCTCAAACAGATTGGTATCAAAAGGATTAATACATTTTTTCTTGAGTGTGTGTTGTGAATAAACGGAAAAAAAAAACTAAGAACCACTGCCCTACTGTTGTAAAAAATTAGAGAGATTGATGTAGTCCTTATGACTAGATTATAAAGTCAGCTTTAACAGAGCTGATTTAAACAGGAACAACAACTTTAAATTAACACGAAGTTGATTTATCTAAAGGATTAGACAGAGAGATGAAAAACTAAAGTGCTATTTAGTAACAACTGTTAGCATTTTTAACTTGGATTTTCTTTCCTTGACTGATGCAATTAAATATTATCTACTTTGATTTAGTTGCTGCTATAAATTTTAGTAATGACAAATTAATTTATGTGAAACAACAATCAGAGAGAGAATTTTGTTAGAAATCAGAGATAAGAGGGTATAACTACATTTAGGTTTTATATTTTTGACATAACCAAAAAACTGATTTTTCTCTCCTTCATAGAAATTTTTTTTTTTTAATATATAATATTAAACTTACACCAAGGCTATCTAATTATAAGTTGACTACATTTGAAGCTTAACCAAACATGGGATCTCTTTTCCTCATAAGAAGATACTGAATCCAGTTCTTAAATATTTAATATTCAGATGGTAGATATTATTAAGTGGCAATAATATATATTTGTACAATGACAAGTCATCTTTAGAAAATGTGAAAATGTTTGAAATATTAGATGCAGGCATGGGTGTGTGGTAAGAAGTTTGTTTCCCAACCACATGATCTCAGGTTGAGTCCCACTGTGTAGCATCAAGGCCAACCAAAGCCATGTGAGTCATATTGGTAGATGAAAACTGAAAGAAGCTTGTCATGTGTGTGTGTGTATGCTTGTGTCTCCCTGTTTTGACACTGTGTGATTGTTGTAAATGAATGTCCATTTCCAATATTCTGCAAAAGCATGTCTGACCATGGGGAAATATTACCTTGCTTAGAAATAGACAAGGGTTAGTGACAAGAAGGACATTTGGCCATAGAAAATCTGCCTCAATAGACACCATCCAACCTATACAAGCATGGAAAAAGTGGATGTTAAAACAATGATGATAATTAAAATTATCACAAAAATTGAGTACAATTCCTATCAGCCATAATGTTCTTCTCCCCAGTTGTCCCTTCACTAACCATTACACCCAGTCTTTTGCTCTCCTCAACAAAACCCCTCAACTCTCTATAATTCCCAAAGCCATTAACTTACAACTGTTCAAAAGGAATGCTAACTATATTGATCTCACCGGTTTCAGAGAACAGCTGAAAGCCATAGATACAGCCCATTCTTCCAAACTAAACTAATAACATCCACTCTTACAAAATGTTTAATTAAAAATCTTTGCAAAATCTTTAATTAAAAATCTCTGGTATTCATCATCATCATCATCCTCGTTTAACGTCCACTTTCCATGCTAGCATGGGTTGGACGATTTTGACTGAGGGCTGGCGAGCCAGATGGCTGCACCAGGCTCCAATCTTGATCTGGCAGAGTTTCTACAGCTGGATGCCCTTCCTAATGTCAACCACTCCGAGAGTGTAGTGGGTGCTTTTTACGTGCCAGTCAGGCAGTACTGGCAATGACCTTGCTCGAATCTTTTTACACGTGCCAGCGAAGCGATGTTGGTAATGATCACGCTCGAATGGTGCCCTTTTATGTGCCATTTGGCTGCTCCGGCAACGATCACGCTTGAATGGTGCTCTTGGCACCCTACTAGCATAGGCATAAGTGCCAATAAGGCAACGCTTGTAACAATATTATAAGGAATAAATAAAACAATTGTCTATTATCAATAGTGAAATAAAAGATTTTATAAGTGAAGCTAGATATATATTTCTTACTTGAAAGAGAAACTTAACAGAATGCTAATATAATCCAATGTTTACTATTCTGATACTTTAACACTTTAGTATTTAAACTAGCCATATCAGGCCCAATTATTCTACCTGTTTTATGTGCAAACTGGCCAGATCTAGCCTTTCACACTTACCCTACAATACCATTCTAAAAATAAACAATCACATCATTGAAATCTTGAAGCTATGAGATCATATATGATTAATTCAAAACAATGTGGATAAATAAGCATTACACTTGATAGAGTAATCGGAATGTTAAAAGGTTAAACCTACTGTTATATTTATTATTAGATTCAAATTATGGAAGCAGCAGTTAAAAACATAATGCTTTCTAACCTGTAGTTTCACTTAACCTCTAAGCCTAATGTATTAATGAAAATGTATAGGAAAATGGGTATAGAAATGACAGAGTGGTCAAAAAGCTCACTTTGCAACCACATGGTTTCAGGTTCAGTCCCACTGCATGGTACCTTGAGCAAGTGTCTTGTATTACAGCTCTGGATCAACCAATGCCTTGTGAGAAAATTTGGTAGATGGAAACTGTGGAAGCCCATCATACATGTGTGTGTGTATCTGTGTTTGTCCACCCGACTGCTTAACAACCAGAGTTGGTTTGTTTACATCCCCATAACTTAAAGGTTTGGCAAAAGAGACAAATAGACAAAGTAGCAGATATTAAAACAGGTACTGGGGTCAATTTATATGACAAAGCCCTTCAAGGCAATGCCCTGCATGAACTCAGTTGAATGACTGAAACAAGGAAAAACAAAAAATAAAAGATAAATAAGCACAAACATTGAGTAATGCTGCTCTGATTAATACCCTTTGATCAAAACCAGAATATTTTAGTTGGAAATTTTGTAATTATAGGGTTTGGAAGATATACCACAGATTCTCATGCTCCATTGGTTCTGTACAGTTAAGGTATAACAGGTCAACAGGAGTGGTCAAAGCAGTTGGATATGCTCATAGTTGTATAATTAGATTCTTCACATTAAAAGCAATTCACATAGGAAGACACATAAGAAAGAGGTCATGCAGAAATAACAGAACAAGTCAGCAAGAAAATAACAGCAAATCAGCCAGACAATTGGTAGTTAATGAGGGTAAGGTATATACTTTCTAGAATCTGAGAAACCTCAATGACTAAAAACATGTTTTTAAATTCAAGTTAAAATTTTCTTTCCTATATTCTAAAGCAAGCATTGTTAATGCTGATCAAATAGATACTTTCTACAGTCAAATGAACTTCAATCACTAAAAGTATGTAATTAAATTCAAGTTAAAATTTTCTCTCCTACATTCTAAAGCAAGCATTGTTTAATTTTTTATTTGTCAAGGAAAGATAATAAAACGGAACTTTTTTCATGAACTAAACCAACATAAATCTTTCTTTTTAGATAAAAGACTTTGCGGGTGTTGGGCTGCAAATTTTATCAACATTACTTTGTTAACTTGAAGTTAGTTTGCTTTATATATAAAACCTGATTAGCTTTGTGTGTTAATTTTCTTCAGTTCATATTTTTAAAACTAAGTTTAAAAATTTACATTGCCAAGGAGAACTTGCTGGATGAGTGCTACACCAGAATCTTGCATCATATGGCTCTGGGCATCTATCTCATGGATGAGAAACATGACCAATGTTGACCTTTGTACTGGTCTACCATAGGTAACCACAAAGATTTGACAAAGGAGAGACTGAGGTTCACTGTCCACAGATTATGCCACCATGTCATTGCTTCAAGGTTTATCCTCTGGAAGTTTATACATAGTAATGCCACATGTGCTTGGTAGATAATATATGTGGAGATGCTGAGGAAAGACATTAGCTATACCAGGAGGAGTATCATACCAAAAGCCCAAGTTACCACATTGGCCTTGACTTAAATGATGTACACACAGTTTGGATTCTGCTGTTATTGCTTTTACTACATACTATGAGAAAAGCAGTGAGCTGGAAGAATTGTTAATGTGTCAGACAAAATGCTTAGTAGCATTTCTTCTGGCTTTCCATGTTTTGAATTTAAATTCCACTGAGGTTGACTTTGTCTTTCATCCCTCCAGAGTCGATAAGATAAAGTACCAGTTAAATACTGGGGTTGATGTAATCAACTAACCTCGTCCCCCTAAAATTGCTGATCTTACACCAAAATTCGAAATGATTATTTAGTATGAGAAGTTATAGATAACACGATTATAAATAATTACAATGTTTTTTACTTAATAGAAATAATAGTTACTCTTTAAACTTTAACAAATAGCAGATTACTATAAAAAGAAGAGCAGTTCCATTTGTATTGAATAGATTGATAATCATTGCTATTTTCTATTCAATATACTTTTATGGACATGTATACATGATGGATTAGAAGTGGTGGAAGATATGTCTATCAAGTAGAATAATCAATAAAAATTTCTTAAGAAACAAGTTCAGTTTGATCAACAATATACCTCTTTCTAAACTAATGATAGGATAAATATTCTATAACACATTCTAATTTATCTAGATAAATTTTGAAAACATGGAGAGACTACAGTAGTTTTGTTGGCAATGAATTTATGTCCTGCTACTCATTAAGTACTCAAATCCCTCCATTTGTTTGAAAGAATAAAGGAATGCTTTCCTCAAGGATGTGGTTAAGGCAGTTAAGAAAAAAAAATATTGTTGGAAAACAAATTGTGACAAATTAGAAAGATATTTGAAGAAAGTGAAGGTAATTTGGTTTTTTGTTTTACACTACTAATTCTGTTTGTAATCTCCATTCCTTTGTAGGACAAAAATCCCTCCATCCTCTATTATGAAGTCACACTTCCAATCATTAGGGCAGTTGAATTTCCAGTCAAATATAATATCTAATTCTCCAAAAGTTTGTATCAATTCATACCTAGACTAAGGATTACGAAATCTGCAACTCTTTCAGCACTCATTCTATGCTATGCTTCATTTGGATGCAGTCCAATATTTTTATTATCAGTATTTAAGTGTTTTAAAAACTACTATATAGTTAAAAAAAAGTACAAAACAAAAACAAAACATTGATTATAGGAAATATTTTCACCAACATATTCCAGAATTACAAATTGTATTTAGACAGTGACTTCTCAGATTTAGTTAGATTTTTAGTTTGAAGATATGATTGTTTAGATCCCATACAAAACCTTGCTGATACACCTCATTGCTTAGAGATAAAACCAATCAATCTCAAAGCTGCTGACATCAGAATTGGCAGTGATCAGTAGAACAGAATGAAACAAATTGTGAGTTAGCGAACAAGGGGACAATACTCAGTTGCTGTATCAACCAAAGGTCAGCAGTCTAGGAACAACATCATCAAACTGGCACTTACTTTACCATGTTGGCGCCACTCCTTCACTTTGGGATTTTTTTTGTCCTTCTCTTTTTTCTCTTTCTCGTCCCCTTTATCCCAACCTTTTCCTTCTTTTTCCTTGTGTACCTAGGTACACAGTTAGGAGTGATTTAGAAATAAAGTGAAATAACAGAAAATAAAATAAAATAAAATAAACACAGTGTTAAGTTATTACATTAATGACAACTTGGACAATAAATTAAAGAAAAAATAATCCAAATAAATGAGTTGATCGACTGGTTACATATCAGCCAACCTGAAACAAAAATTAAAAACTCAATTCTTTTGGTCAGTAATTGTGTTCTCATCTAACAATGTGAAATGAGATTCGATGTTCTTTACATACTGAAACAAATCTACTTACTTCCATGAACTATTAAGTAAAGGGAGGGTCAACAAAAATGGAAACAAAACTAACACCAAAGAAATTGTCCAAGCTTTTGACTAAGACGTTTTCAATAACAAGAAAACATATACAAACAGATCAACAATCAAACTAAATTATTACACAATACACACAGTTACTTCATAGAGCTATAGCCAAGAATTTTTTCATTTTTATTTGAATTGAAAAAGAAGGAAAAAAATTAATTTTTTTTATATGATTCAACTTTAAAGTTCAAGTTCTTGAAAACTGGACACTTAGAATCTGAATGCTGATGGCAAAGGAAATTGCAAAATGAAATTTTGCATTTTCTTCTCAGCCACTGTAAAACAAGACGTTATTATATAATATAATTCTTGACTATCTGCTGTAAGTGCAACATCTAGAGAACAACTTACCCAACTACAGAATGATTACATGCCAACCAACTTATCTGAACAGACAGCTAAATTAGTACACATTTTATAAAAAAAATTACCTGCAAGTCTGCTAAATAAAAGCAAGGGATTTACACCAAGAAAAATATCACTAACTAATATAATATCTGTGTGTGTGTGTGTGTGGTGTGTGTGTGTGTGTGTGTGTGTGTGTGCGTGTATATATATATATATATATATCGTTACTATTATGCAAAAGTGTCGTAAGTCCAAGATGTTGCTTTTTCAGAGAAAGAAAAAAATAGTTTCACCATTCCATAGCAAAACTGTTGTACTACACTTTGACAACTTTTGATATCTTGGCATCTGAAGCAGCTGGAAACACGATAGTTTGATCAAAAGGACCAGCTATTGCAAGCAAAAATAAATATTTAAAAAGAAATGCATTTGGCCAAATTTGGACATATGACAGTTTAACATAATAGCAATGATATATATGTATATATCTTTGCACAAATAACCAGGTATTATCTAAGCTTTATATATTTATCAGACTGAATTTTTGCAGATATAAGTGAATACACCACTATAATGAAAACTTGGAAGTTAAAACAAAACTTGAAAGTTTGTTTTTAATTGGAATCATTCTCTACAAATTTAATGAACAGTTTTGTTCAATCCACATCTGTATTAAGGTAAAGAAACAAGTATTGTTAGCAAATTAGCATAGCATGTCTAATATGAATTTCATTTTTTGAAAACAGGCAATAAAAAAATATATAGGTTTGAAATATGCCTTACCTTCTTAGATTTGGATTTAAAAGAAAAAAGTATAGCATCTCTCAAATCTGAAGGATGTTTTATTACATCAGTACTTTCTGTAGACTGAATAGAGAATAAAGAGAAAGAAAGGAAATTATTAGAATGATTGTATAAAAGGAAATTCTTTAAAAAAAAAATTCAAATTGAAGTATAATTATTTTACTGCCAGGATTTCACAACAAATTCAATTTTAGCAATATTTCAAAGATCTCAGAAGTTACTAACAAACCTTTAAGTGTATTAATGATGATATAGCTTATTTAAAACATAAAAACTGAAATATGCTAAACGTAGATTCAAGACTTCTACTCTAAAATGTAAATAACTGTACTGAGAGTGGATGAGCAGTGAGTGTTTTAAAGCAAATCAGCAAAAGACATTTTCAAAGTATTACAGTCATTATGGTAGATAAATGAGATAAAATGAAAAAAAAAAAAAATGATGAATGACTTTGCATAAAAAAAAAAAGGATCAAGCAACAATTTTAAAGAAAAATTTCGGGACAAAAATTTATATTTCTGATTTTGCTTTCATCTAATCTGTTCAATCATTTAGAGAAGCTTTCAAATAATTATTCATACTACATGAAATACTTCCATTTCAAGGATAAGATTTTCCCTTTCTTGCTAATTCTCATTTTGACACCATGACACCATGATAGTTTTCTGTCAAGTAGTTACAAACATCACTCAGTGATGATGAGAGGTGATATTGTGACTCAACATAGTTAAATGACTGAGGAAATAGTTTGCTTCTATTATGTAATGGTTGAGTAATACATATATATATATATATATATATATATATATATATATATATAATTCAGAGAAGAATATAGTGTACATTCAAACACAAAAGAGATACCTGAAGAATAGGATATCTGACTCGCTAGAAAGAGCAGTTAAAACTCCAAGCCACCAATTGTTGTAATTCTGAAAGTGATTGAAAAATAAAAACGTTTAAGGTAAACGTTTTTATTTTTCAATCACTTTCAGAATTACAACAATTGGTGGCTTGGAGTTTTAACTGCTCTTTCTAGCGAGTCAGATATCCTATTCTTCAGGTATCTCTTTTGTGTTTGAATGTACACTGTATTCTTCTCTGAATAATATATAGTCTATAGGCTAATTTTTTCTTTCTCGCTAGACCACTGGTAACTAAGAATTTTTCGATGAATTTTCTTGCTACCCTATGATTTTAATATATATATATATATATATATATACAGAAACTAGTATTGTCTGATACAGATAAGTGTTTTTAATTTTTTTCTTGAAGCCAAAACAATGTGAGTTATAAGAAATAAATCAAGTTAATAGTTTGTACTTTTACCCTGCTTTTCAGTATTTCAGGATTGAGACCCCTTCTCCAGGAAATCTTTGGAGAAATAGTGTTGTGAGCAGGCTTCTTTGAAGATTTCCTGAAGAAAGGGCCCTAAACCTGAAATACTCAAAAACAGGGTAAAAGTATGAACTATTGACTTGATTCATTTCTTATAACTTGCATAGTTTGGCATAAAAAAACATTCAAAACATATTACACACACACAAATTTTTTTTTCAGAATAAGATAAAAAACCAAGGCTGTGAAGATTTTAGAACATTTATAAATAGAAGGCTTTACAGCTATTTCCGGGATATTTTTTATATCCCTTCATCGGAGATGGTGTGAGAAAATGGTTAAGCAATAGTTAATTTAGATGAGGTATGAAATAAAGAGTGAAGTGGAGGAATGAAAATAGATGTGAGATTGCATTTGTAGATCCATTATTTAGGTAGAATAGTATACATATAAGATTCCAATAACTTGTGAGTAAATTCCAATAGTATTTAAAATTGGTCATTCCAAGTAAACAGTTTGTACACAGTGCTATTGAATCGAGGATTTATTTAAATAAACCCTTGATTCAATAGCACTGTGTACAAATAAATAATGGATCTACAAAGGCAATACACCTGCATATCGCATATCTATTTTCATTCCTCCACTTCACTCTCTATTTCATATCTTATCTAAATTAAGTATTGCTTAACCATTTTCTCAAATTGTCTCAGATGAAGAGCTATAAAAAATATCCCGGAAACAGTTGTAAGACCTTTTATTTATAAATGTTCTGAAATCTTCACAGCCTTGGTTTTTTTATCTCATTCTGAAAAAAAAAAATTATATATACACATGCTGATATATGACCAACGTTGGACTCCTTATTCGCATAATCACTGAACCTGGAGTGTAACTGTGGTCTGTCCATAGCACTTACTCAGCATTACCTGACACCTTTGGGTCTTATTGACACCATTACCTCTCATAACCTCTATATATACATATATATATATTCTTTGAGGGTAAGATCTCATCAGAAGTTAGTAACAAACCCTCAAGAACATTAATTATAATATAGCTTATTTCAAACATAAGAACAAAGATGTGCTACAGGTAGATGATACCAGAGCATCTAAGAGGATGTGGACCCAATCTTTACATAACAAAATACAAAGACTGACAAAAATTGATTAACAATCAACCAAAACACAGAAATAGAGATAAATTATATCTTAAACAAGACATAATTTCCATGAAACATGTAGATACAGACAATAATGAAAGCAAAAACAACAACTTCAACAAAGAAAGGGAAGACATAAAAGAAATTCTACAGTCCAAATGAGAATCTGATGAAAAACAGTAAAGTAATGAAGTATCAGTAAGTAGCAGAGAATCAAAGGAGCAATAGCAAAGCTGTTTAAAAGGCATGAGCCTTCATATATGATAAATTAGATAATCTACATCAACAGGTTAAGATTATTTTTTATTTTCACCTTAAGGATTCCTCAAGTCATTGTTTCTGTTTTACAAGAAAAATCTATGTGACTTGTAAAAGATCTTTTAATATGATTACTATACACTTATTTCAACAACAATAATTACTATATACTTATTTCTTAAATATTGAGTAGTAACACTTCTTTGTTACAGTTCATATGAAAATAATTAGAAGAGTGAAATTTAATGACCTAATGTTAATTAGTCTAAATCAGATGCTTGCTAGACATTTTTGCTTTCTATTAATTCTCCCTGAAATTTATGGTCAAAAAGAACATTCTTAGGAATTAGCTTTATATCATGATTGAAGTTTGGAGAGCTGCTGTTTTTACTGTTGACAAAGGGAATCTATTGTCATGCGAAATGGAGGTTTTATAATGCAAATACTAGGCATGTCATGCTTTATGACAATAAACAAGGTAGTAAAGGGGAAGAGTTATGTAGGATGAACAAGAATGAGCAGGACATGGAATGTGAAATAGGATGTATAGTGTGATGTACTAGAAGCACAGAAAAAAACACTGGTATGGGTATGTGATGAGAGTAAATAGGATATATTAGGTAAAGAAATTTTGTTGGTCAATGAAATACAAATGAATAATTCAAATAGATATAAGCTAAGAATTGATAAAGGATACAGAGAGAATGTATAACCCATATCAACAATGAATAAAACTGGATACAAAAAAAGCTGAACACTTAAAATCTCAGCTGTTGGCCTATATATTGGTATAACAGTTTCAAATATTTAAACATTACTGAAATAGAATTTCAGATGGTAATTAAAATGCATTTGATTAGTAAGAAGAAAAAAATGTCACAAATCCATGGTAAATTAGAAAAAAATGCTGTTCATTTACATATAATTTTCTTCAAAATTTTGAAAACAACAGTCAGGACCTTGATAGAAGTTGTTACATGTTAGAAGCTAAGATGGTTTTGTTGCTTCAACATTACCTATTTTTTTTCTTAGCAGTTCCTTTTGATGATATCCAGCTTGCATTGCTTTGTTGATCTTAGATAGCCCAAGGACTAGCTAGTTTGTCAAAAGTTTAAACCTCAAAGAGCTAAATGAAATCTTATATCCAAATGCTAAAATCTTCCCTAAATTATAGACTTGTGGTCTAATAACCTTTAAGTTTATTTGAAGCCTGTGGCAATCAAGAAGTTATGATGAAATATATGATGGTAACAATATGAGGACCAGACTCGAGCTGAATTAGTTTTAAATGTAGATGAAAGAGCTTTTATCACTAGGTGCTAAACTCCATTTACTTGATGTAATGTGGATCAGAAACTCCATCTGAATGGAAAGTTGGACTATTTCTAACACTTCCAGATTATGTTGGATTTATTTTTAACAGACAGGTGAATCAAAGCATATAGAGTAAAATGTAGCACCTAAACACATATAACACCTGTACCGACTGTAGAATTTATTTGTATTGAACAAATTGTTTATTCAAAATGTAATTGAAATACTATTGAGCATACAGAATTTTTAAAAATCTTATATCCACACAAACACACACACATACAACATTTAATATATGCAGGATTTAAATATAAGCTACTAGTTTCATGCCTCTGATAATACAATAGTTGGACATGCTGTGTATTATTGGGTGATGATTGCCTAATAATACATGCCATACTATGCAAGCTCATCTGACAGCTGCATTATCAGAGGCATGAAATTTATAGTAGCTCACATCTAAATCATGTGTATAATAAACAAGTATCTTTCACTGACTGAAGTACTTTTTATATAGATCCTACCAATAATGGAACAGTACAATATACATATTGTGGAAGAAGCTTGCTTTCCAACCACATGGTTCTGGTTTCAGCTCTACTGTGTGACACCTTCGGCAAGTGTTTTCTACTACAGCCATGGGTTGATCAAGGCCTTTTGAGTGAATTTGGTAGACAGAAACGGAAAGAAGCCCATTGTATGTGTGTGTGTGTCTTTGTGGCTGTGTTTGTCCTCTACCAGTGCTTGACAACTGGTGTTGGTGTGTTTACATCCCCCATATCTTAGTGGTTTAGCAAAAGATACCAATAGTATAAGTATCACGCTTAACAAAAAATGTAAGCACTAGGGTTGATTCATTTGACTAAAAGTCAATTTGTCCAAGGCAGCGTCCCAGTATGGCTGAGTCTAATGACTGAAACTAGTAAAAGATAAAAGATATATATATATAAAGTACAAAATTCGTGAAGCACTCAAAAATTTGAAGTGGAATCACAATATATGATGTATTAAATGTGCGATATGATATAAAGTCTATTTTGTCTTCTTGTTAATGAAAATGGTCGTTAATCTGTCTAATCAGTTCTAAATGGGATGACCCCGTTAGAGGTACACTGAATATGTATCCTGAACATTTCTAAAGCTTTCTAGAACTTAAAATAGAAATATAAAAAACAACCAAATTTTATCGAATGATTACAGTAAATTTATTATAGCAGAATAATTCTTAGACTTTAAAATTGATAAGTTAATATTAAGCACCAAATACCAGTTTGTCTCAGTCTTCCATCTACACCACAGTGGATAACTATATAGATACATGCTACAGAAATGTGTAGATCTGCAGACAACAGCAAGGTGAACATTTAAACCAACATAACTACACCAAAGCTACACCCTCACACAGACACACAAGGATAGACTGTATCATACCAATGATTGAGGATCTTGGAATTTATCACCAACAAAACAGCAACTGGAAAGGTTTATCTCAGATACCTACAAAACAGTGTTATTTTTGGTAATTGCTGAAAAAGGAACTTGGCTGATATCCAGAACAGATGGAAATAAATATGTTCATCCATTCAAACTCCAAATGGATACTGAATGACTTAAAGAAATTACTTATCTTAGACTGTTCAGGTGAATTATTGTTAGACAAAGAAGTAAAACAGAAGGATCCAAGACAACTAATGATCATCTGTGTTGGCAAATATTGACTTTTCTTCTTCTAAGTCACAGTAAAACAATTTATTTAATTTTTGAAGTGTCAGTATTGTTAAACAAGTTAGAAAGTTTTTCAACAATTAAATTAACTTCATCTTTCCCATTTCTGTTTGCATTGTTACTAATATATATTCTTGAGTTAAATTTAGGGGCCATATTTACATGTTTGAATACCTTATTTACTTTAAGGGGAGAGAGAGAGAGAGTATTTAAATTATAACAACATTTGCCTTTTCAGCAATTAATGAATAACAACTTAACCATTAAAGATAGCAGGAACCTTAACTAGAGACTAATTGAAGCCATGGCTTCTTAGATAACAATAATGAATTTGCTTTTCATATAATAATTTCAGTAATCTGCAATAACCACATTATTTTGAGTCCCAGTAGTTAGATCAGTTTAGCAAATACTTTTTAAATGAATCTAAATGAAGACAGCTCCTTATTAATGTTAGTTGGAGCAGAAGTATTGGATAAAAAAATTCCATTTTGCAAGTACTTACTTTGTAGAATAGATCCTGTCCAGTTTTATTTATCATCCAATAAGGGCTGTAGAATGTCATTGCAAGGCTGCCACTGCCAGTTTTGTTATGCAAACCCATGTCCTGCAATAGGATTTAAAGAATAAGAAGCCTGAAATTCCAGCATAAGGTGAATATAACAGACAAATGTATATATATTAAAAATATATATGTATATTAATCATAATCTGAAATAAAATGCTTTTCCTTTTTTATTTAAGATTTAATCAGGGTGTCCCTTTAATTACTTTTCCTAATATTTATTTAGGAGGCAACATGTAGAAGCTTTGATAAAACATGTAACCTGCCAGGTTAAAGCCATCATTAAATTGTGCCCAGCCAAGTTTAGGTCTTCAACAACATGTGTTTGGACAACTTCAGGCCTCCATCAACATATTGCTAATCATGCTTAGGCCTTTACCATCAAGTGCTTATAATATTAACTAGCTAGAGCATAGTTTGTTCATCCTGCATTCTTGACAGCAGCATCTGTTAATTCTGTTAATTCTCTAAACTTTCTTCTAATCGCTGTTGAGTCTGTGGGAGTCAAAATATGATTTATGTCAAATTAAGAAGTGACAGTATAATAATAAAAAAAAAGCATTAGGCATTTTGATGGTCGGTGTCAGGAATGGCACCTAGGCATAGAAAATTTGTCTTGAATAAACTCTGTCCAGGCCATGCAAGCATGGAAAAGGTGCCATTAAATGGCTATGATGATGATTATATATAAATATGTGTGTGTGTGAGAATATAAGATATATATGTATATATTTATATAAAGGCTTTGTTAAGAGACTTACCATAACCAAATCACTGTTAGAAGATTTGAATGTCCACTGGGATAATTCAGGTATATTCATTTCAAGAGTACGAGACCCAATCCATTCAGAGCCTTGATATTCAGGAATCTAGAGAATGAAGAAAAAAAATTCTAAAGACTTTTTTGTCTGTTCAACATTTATCAAAATTGTACTTTAATTTTCCAATGGAAAATAAAATTGAGGAATTTTGGCTGGTCAAATATATTGAGTGCCAACCTATCAATTGAAGTATCAACAACTGAACTGTCAGCACAAGTACAGCATACATTCTATGTAGGTATAGTGAGAATGCACTGTTCACAGTTGCATGGAGATAAAGTAGTATATACTACATGAATGTTTTCTAAGTACTGGATTCTGAACCCTTCAGTTTAACGAGGATGAACTTTATCAAGCCAACATGTATTACATTAGGGATTTTCAAACTGTAGCAAGCATCCTTTTTAGAAAAAAAGGATATATATATATATATATATATATATATGATGAATCTCACGTCAAAGACAGTGTGTGAGTGTTCAGCTTTTTTGCTGAAGGATCTGTACAAATGATTTGCTTATAGTGATCAAATGTATGTGCTGCATGTTAGCTCATTCCTTCCATCAAATCAACACTGTCTGAACAGGGGCACTGTGCTATGCTTCAGGCATTGAAGTAATTGCATATATATATATATATATATATATATATATATATAGATGTTGGAATTATGGCATTCTAGTTTATTGACCAAATGGTGAAAAAGCAAAGCTTAATAATTGGTTATTTGAATAAGAGTGGGTGTGTACTCTCTTTCTCTTTCTCAGTTATGACTGCTCTGGTACATACTCCATCTATAGTGCATCTGGTGATATTTATTATGCTTTAAGCACACAATGTTCAGACACAGAAGGAATTCACAAACACACATTATATATATGCAAGTGCACACAGACTCATCAGGCAAATAAGGCTTTACTGATTATCAGTTTAAACCTTTAGCATTTAAACCAGCATATATAGCCCAAATATTCCACTTGTTTTTTGTGCTAACTGGCCAGATATGGCCTTTCATACCTATCCTACAAAGTCATTCTGAAAATAAACAATCATGTCATTGGAATCTCAAAGCTACAATATAATGCCATAATTATGTGCAAACTTTGTGGATAAATAAGTATTATGTTTGACAGAGTAATCTGAATGCCAAAGGATTAAATCCATCAGTCCACAACCAAGTTGTGCCTTGTATTTCTTTCTTCTTATGATAAAAATCAACATTTCAATATATACCTGCACGATAACATGTATGTCTCACATTCATATGGGATGTGAATTTGACCTTGTGTTGAGCCAGAAATTGTTGTGCTTCAGTTGACTCAAAATCGATTTCTGAAAATATTTAAAATAAAATTATAGGAAAAGTTAAGTCACTTACTCTCACTTCCAGTTTAGATGTTCCAATACAAGCATTGAAAAGTGGACTGTTCTCACCAACTTTCAACTCCAGATCTTCACTGGTATTCTGTAAAATATATTGTTATAATTTTATAGAAAACTACAAGAAAATACATGAGTATAGATATCAGATATAGCCATGCCATTCTGGAATAGGTAATCAGAAGTTACTAAGAAGGGACATGATGATAATTTTCCTAAATATTTTAAACACACAAGCAAGGCTCTGTGGTAAGAAGTTTGCTTTCCAATCACATGGTTCTGGGCCCACTCCCACCATGGGACCTTGGGCAAGTGTCTTCTACTAGAGCCTCAGGCTGACCAAAGCCTTGTCAATGGATTTGGTAAATTGAAACTGAAAGAAGCCCAGCATATGTGTGTATATATACATACACACATATGTGTGTGTGTGTTTGTCTGCCACCACTGCTTGGCAACTGGTGTTGGTGTGTTTGTCTGCCACCACTGCTTGGCAACTGGTGTTGGTGTGTTTGTCTGCCACCACTGCTTGGCAACTGGTGTTGGTGTGTTTACATCCTTGTAGCTTAGCAGTTAGGCAAAAGAGATTGATAGAATAAGTACCAGGCTTAAAAAGAAAATAAGCACTGGGATCAATTAGTTCAATGGAAAATTCTTCAAGATAGTGCCCCAGCATGGCCACAGTCTAATGACTGAAACAGGTAAAATATATAAAAGATAAAACATAACCAAGAAGGAAAAGAAAAAGAATATGAATGCATAATTCAATGGAATGAAAAGAGAATCTTACCTCAAGTAAACAGCGAATAGTCATGGGCAACAAGTTGTGAATAATAACAGTTGGCCAAAGATGCAATGTATACATTTTAGCATCGCCCACCTTGTCTTGTTGCTCCAAACGAATTTCTTCAATTTCGGGACAAACCTAGGTAGAGATAAAGTAAAAAAAAAAGAAAATATAAAGAAAAATGAATGAAGACGAAAAACTATTACAAAAATTAATATTTTTTCTTTATTTTGAGGTGTATGGTGCGTAATGTTGAGAACATAATTTTGTCATTGTGGGTAATATCAGGTGATGTTACATAGGTACAATAATTACACTGTAACAAAATTATGTCTTTGGTCAGTAAGTGTTATTTCCTATTTGCTTCTATCTAGAAATCAAAGGAAATGATTTACTATTCCTTTCAAACTTTGCTTTTGTAACCTGGATATCAATGTTTTCAAACTGACCTATTTTCTATTACATTTCAGACAGATTCAGCACTGAGTTGCTGAAGCAAAAATATTGCTATAGCAAATATTTTGTTCAATACCACAAATTTGCTTGTCACTTGCTTGACATTAACCACTTGAGCATGTCCCTTGGTGACTGACAATATGTGCATCTCTGATCATGAGCAGGAGTATTGGGGGATCATCATAGCCATGTGTTCAGAGGGATTCTTTGGGGTCTGAAGAAAGGTAACAAAAGCAAAGTTTGAAGAAAATATTAGTCATTTTCCATATTCTCTATGGGTAAGCAAATAGCAGTTGCTACCCAAGGAAAAAAATTGTGCTAAACAGTGTTGGAATTTTATTTTTTTCAAATTTCATAGTGAATGAAATGAGTACATATTTTCAAAATAAAAATATTTATCAAATTATAATTTCAATTAAATAAAACACATTTCTCATTTATTTATTTGCATACATATATGCAATCAATAACAATAATACAGAACTTGATACCCATCAATGAAGTAGCTGAAATAATGGTAGATAATGCATGAAATGAAGAAGGTACTAATAACGAAGCACTCACATTCATGAAATAAGATTCTTCACGATTTGGTGATTTGCAGTGTATTTGATACATTCCCTTGTCTTCAACCTCTCTCCAATTGATTGGTTCTTCGGAGGAAGAATACCTGGTAAGTGGAAAATTAGATATGTATATACTTTAGAGGAAAAACACAAAACATGCATGTATGAAAAAATTGTTAAGTATATAAGTATTATATATAGATTATATTTTGGAACAAAATATAAAGTAAAGATAGTAATATAAATGTTTTAAAGCATAAATATATATGTATTGGTATCGTCATCATTTTTATATCTGCATTTTCCATGCTGGTATGAGTTGGATGAAACTTATTGGGGCAATATTCTATAGTCAGATGTCCTTCTAGTTAGGATGATGCTAGCCAGTAAATATTCACTGAACTTTGGTAGTCATACTTTATGATTAGTACTTACTGGCTGCTGTTGGGACTGAAATAGAATTCAGCTGTACTGGTATAAACTGCAGACAATGGTATATGGAATTTATCATTGCTCTGAACTGTTCCACATTTTTCTGATTTGTTATTTTCTTGGTAGAAGACATCGATAGGGACTGACAAATGGTTATGAACCTAAATAATAGCAAATATAAAAAAAAAAACATTTGTTAAATGTAAGACATAAAACTTAGAACCTGTTAATAGCAATTCATACATAGAATTGTGTGTCATACTTAGTGTAAATACTTTGTTGAAAGGTAAAATTACTGTGGTGTTCTTCCAGAGATAACATTCCTTATGGATGTTGTTTTAAAAACATAATATATATCAGAAGGAAAGGAAAATCATCTCAGCAGTGGCTAGTAAAAACACCATTTCTGCCTCATTGGGCATTGTCAATAATGTGTACTCACAGCCAACTACATGCTTAGATGAAATTTGTTGCCATCATTATATAGGAAAACAGTGAAAAACATCCACTGGTATTGTGAATTGCTGCTCAGCTGAATAAAAATCTGTTATATGCAATAGAAGTAGCATTACATTAAAAGAGCCATCTGTGTATCATACTTAATGTAAATACATCTTTGAAAGGCAAATTTACTGCTGTATTAATCAAGAGATAACATCTCTTATGGTAGTGCTGTGTTGTGCATGTGTGTGTATATCAAACATTATCTCATGTAAAATAAAATTAAATTTAATACAAAGAATAGTCATGTTATCTTAGCTTGTATTTAAATGATATGTTCTAAGAATAAATGAAATTTACTCAATACTAATCCATGAAAAATTGTTTTAGTTAAAAAAGATATTTGGTATATAACGCAGCTTACCTGTATTATAGATTGTAATGTGATACGTTTTTGTCCATAAGATGCAACTATATCACAAACAATTGTCCATGTATCACCACCAAATGTCTGATGATTAATATAAAATCCTCGTTTCTCTGCACGTTTGATGACTACTTCTCTTGTAGCTCCAAATTGTTCCACCTGAAAGTAAAATGAGAACTATATTAGAGGCACATATGTATGTTGAGAGCCACAGATGATTTTCATCCACCACAAAGTGTAGCTCTTGTTGCAGTGTGTTAGTTTGTGTGCCACAGTGACCCCGAGTGCTATGCCAGTGGAGTGTAAGCTCCAGATAGAGCTGCCTATGCTGGACAAGTCAAGGGATAGGGGCCAGACTAATATGAATCACCTCTTCCAAGAGATAAATATCTAGTAAAAAGCAAAGTTACAAAAGCATTGGTGATACTTCAAAACTAACAAGACCCGAGAGAGAAGAAAAGCAGACAACCCAGAGTTGAGAACAGTGGAGAAAACCTATCATTGGCATATGCACTTTTGGTTTAATGATCAGCAATTCATATCCTAGCACTGACAGTGTGGTTCACTCTAGTCTGGCCAAGTTACTTAACTTACAATGATTTAGTCCACTAGGTTATAAGGTAGGCTTTAAAATGTGGTACATTGCAACGTAGTAAATAGTGTCATCATAGTAAAGTTTCTGAGCATTTCATCAGCTTGCAATGTCAGGCATAGTTTTGAGAAGGTTGTTACAGTTATGGAAATATGTAGATTCACCTATGATAAGTAAAATTATTAATTATTATAAAAGGTGGTGAGATAGAAGAATCATTATCATGCCAGGCGAAAATGTGTAGCAGCACTTCATCTGTTTTCATGTTCCAAGTTCAA